>NW_028319124.1:612000-918000 GCF_062004578.1 Staurois parvus | reverse complement strand
AGCTGATTCGTTCCAAGTGAACATTAATTTGCTGATTCCCCCAAATTGGCATGTGTATATTCAACAGAGTCGGAAAATTGCAATTTGACTACAGAAAATCAGATTCAAGTAATCCTCTTAATCTTCTTACCTTAAATCACACTGCTACTTGGGGGCATCAAGGTGATTGGAGCCAGAAGAACAAAACTGGCACCAAACACAAAGCTTCCAGAAAGCCACTACACATATATGTTATTGAATAAGTGTCTGTTTTTATCTGAAAACCTCAAAGACCAGCAGTTTCCATATTTGCTGGAGAGAATGTTATGTCTTTTAATGCTCCTAATTATAAATACTCAAGAACAGTTACATGCAACAGTTTCCTAGCTCACCATGCAAAACCTAACAATGTGGTGCTGTGTAAATGACATCATAGATGACAATAGGTCTTATTTTCTTTAATAGATAAAGTACTTTAGTCCAGTTCAGTTGTTTCATAATATTTTCTCCTAAAAATGTTCAGATCAAAACTACAAATATTGCTAAGGTATTAATAAAAATACTGACTGATATATACATGTTTGAATTGAGTCTAATATGGTGGAATTTGGATGTACTTTCATGTGCATGTAAATGTGCTGGACATGTTTGATCCTAAAACATCAATGATGGTATGCAGGGCATAGAACCAACCAAGTGTCAATTTATGTTGCCTGACCAATGAAAATTCACTTTGATTATTGCTTATTTGTTTGACAATTAGTCCAGAAAATGGCCAGAACAGTTTTTTAACATTTGGCTCCCATTGACCTCAACACCCAAATTTTAGTAATGTTTGCGGAACCCTGCTCAAACCGAACCTAGATTTTTTTCCATCTCCCATAATAGGTTGACAGCGCTTGGCACCCAATTGTTCTGTACAGCAACATTGTCACCTTCTGTTCCATTTTAATGTTAAAAGTGTCAGTATTTCCACTCCCCTGACGATATTACAGAGTCTGCTCCCGGAAAACCTGCAGTACAGCCTATGCTTCAGTGTCTAGCACAGCCTTTATCAACTAGGGTTCCTCTAGAGATTGCTAGGGGTTCCTTGAGCATTGAGCAACTTTTGCCTCTCACATGAGTAACCACTGATACCCATCATCTTCCACCCATCTGTATGGTGAAATTCTTCCCAATGACTACTAACGTAAGGAGTAGTGATGGGCTTTATGTTCCAGTCGAACATTGGCCATTTGTGTGTTCACTGAACACACAAACAGTAAGGTGTGTTTGGCAAGCTATTCGTCCGCCATGCCTCACAATGCACTGCACCCTTATAGGTCAGGTGGAATGCTTTGACCAATCACAGCGCATGATGACATCACAAGGGGCGGGGTAACCCCACCCCCTTGTGATATTATTGCAGTATTTAAGAACTGTCATCGTGGCACAGCTGTCAGATGGTGGGAGCCAGAGTGAGAGTGGAGCGTTTTTTTGTTTTTTTTTGGGTCAACGGTGGCAGCAGGCAGCATGCTTGACGTTGTATCTACTTCAGGGGGACATTTAATTAATTTTTGTTTTTATTAAAGGACTTGTCAAAGACTGTCTCCTGTTATTTTTTACACTACACTTTTTTTTTGTGAATGAGTAGTGGTACTATGTACCCCATACTCATTAACATAGGGGGAGGGGGCAAGGATCTGGGGGCCTCCTTGTTAAAAGGGGCTTCCAGATTCCGATAAGCCCCCAGGCCACAGACCCCAACAACCACCAGCCAGGGTTGTGGGGAAGAGGCCCTTGTCCCCATCAACATGGGGATAAGTTCAAGGCTTAACAGGAAATTAAGTGGCATTAGCCCAAGGCTTGACAAATCCCAGATGTCAAGATGTCAAGTCGCCCCGGCATCTAGAAATTGCATCCTGGCACCTGGGTTCACACACTGTCTCCAACTGACTTCAATGCTAAATCGAGTCCTATTGACTTCAATGCAAAATCACGTCCCATTGACTTCAATGCAAAATCGCTCCCCTTTGACTTCAATATAAAAATGCCTCCCATTGACTTCAAAGCAAACACTCCTGTCAATAGCAATCTAAGGTGAACACTTATCTACGCATGCCACTCTACTCTATCACTTGCGAGTCTGGAACGCACCGCTACAAACTCGCACATGACCCTTTCCGTAATGGCTCTCAGAACACAATGCATGTGGATCGCATCTGTGTGAACCACCTCAATAGGAACACATAATATCTAGCCTGTCATTCAAATCTGAGTTTAAAAAGCATCCAGAACCACATATGTGTGAACCAGGGCGACTCCATTCACACCTGGGCATTGTGGAATCGTGGCAGAATTGCTGTGATTGCAAAAGCAGGTTCAGGTGCCATTATTTTCAATGGCACCTAAAACGTGGTGCAGTTTTGCCATAATTGTCACGTGATAAATCGCATGAAGCTTGTTGGCCAAAAGTTGCCTTGCCTTGGGAGCTGACAACCCACACTACAATAAAAAAAAACTGGATTATAACTTTTTTCGCTGGCTCTCAGATTCAAAGCAATTTGTCATGCTCTGCATTAGCCAATCACTGGCACAGCTGGATGACTCCAACTTCCTCTTCTAAGCTGACCTCCATTCCTATGCCAGTACAGGAGAATACTAGTTGACCAATGATGGAATGAATGTCCTCAGGCTGTTTGGGTCCTTTTATTTGCTCACTTTTGGACCACCAGCCTACAGAAGAAAAGGAATGGGAATATGAGGATCATTATGATATGCAAGATGTTGCCTCCTTCACCTTTAGTTTAGCAAGCCTCTATTACTCAGGAGTGAATATACTAACTGTAGTGCTAAGGGGCCAAATGAAGAAGAGGGATCCACCTGGGGGAAGGTTACATAGTTCAATGGGCACCTCGTTAATTTTATTTTTCCTTATTTCTGCTGCTGATCTTCTATGTCTCCTTGTAGAAGGATGAAATATTACTAATGATTATTAACTCATTAAGGTATAAGAATGGCGTTGGATCCATTGGTTTGGCAAACAGTGCATCAACGATGCTGAAGATGCCAGTGAATACTGTTGAGAGTAGGTGGTGGCATGTGGCATGGATAAGAGACTGAATAGTCATCTGCATATGCAGATATGGGGGGGCAACAATGATGAGCATCAAAGTTGGGTCCTAATTGTTTCTTCATCTAGGGTCTCCCAGCAGGGTCCACTGCTACGGTTACTGGAATTGTTACCTCTCTCAGAAAAAAGGTCTCTTTTGAGCTTTAAGAAGCTACTAGTGTTGCATCATATCTAAATACCCCAAGTGTACAACTGCAGAAAAAAGTTGCCTATGTCACAATTCCCTAATTTGCCACAACTGACCACAATCCACAACTTCCATAGTTACAACAACTCTGTACCGAGCCATTACAGTTCCCAGAGAAAGTCAAATCAGTCCATGTGACACATCATAGCATATTTAGGGTTGATTAGGTAGGCAGATTATCGTGACATAAGGAGTGCACTCTGTGCCAAAGCTTGTCATGGACCGGGTGCAGAACACATACTATCAAACTGGCATGGAAATAAACTGTGTCATTTTCACTTGTCACACAGTAGAGTACCATGACAATCCTTCCTAACATTTTAAAGCTATGTCTAGAAGCAGATGTATTGAAAGTCTACTAAACCCGCAACAGTAAAATCAGTCTGTATATGCAGCAACGCATGATTGTTATACTCACTCTGAAACCTAAGGGGTTAATCCTCTGCATTGTATAAAAAAGGCTGTTTGATCCTGTCTTCCCTGATCCTCCCCTTCTTTTGCTGTCCCCAAACCATCTGCCATAGTTAGAGCATCAGTGGCAAGTCTGCACATGCTCTGTCTGAACCCAAGTGAGCTGCAGCTGCAGTGGTGGCTGAAGTGCTTGGTGAAGTGTCTGGCAGGAGTAATTGGATCACAAGACTGGCTAAACAAAACTACAAATCCAAAAGAGTCAAAATATGTATTTCAATTGTACGTTTAACTGCTTGCCCAGAGTCTGGTTTCAAAGCAGTAGTAATCCGCCATAAAAAATTTGCCAAAAAATGTCTCCCTGCAAAATAATGAAATAATGTGCTAGTATGCATCACATACCAGCACATTATTAAGGACTTATCTTAGAACAAAGCCCTCCAGCAGCACGCTGTCACTGCTGATAGGGCTTCCATCTTTATCTCGTCTTCCTTCCGGGTTCACGGGCTTCGACTGTTTGACTGGCTGAGCTGCAATGATGTCACTCCCGCGCATGCCCACATGGCTGCAATATGGCTCCCTCAATGGATGGTACACATGTGCCGGTGACACCACTGGCTGTTACTATAGTAATTATCTCCTAAACGGTGCACATCTAGGCAGCGGCAGACTGACCATTTGGGAACTTGGGCGCTGCCCGAGGTTCCTGGGTCAGAAGGGGGCCCCATGAGATGCCCCTGATACCTTTCATAGGCTTTTTTGGGTGTGGTTTGAGTGTGGGCAAGGACACAGGGGCCCCATGATCCCCTATTGCCCGGGGGCCTCATGAGTTGTCAGTCCGCCCCTGCATCTTGGAGATATTTACCGTACCTTATTTTAGGTTTGCCTGTAGGTACAAGTCAGCAAGACTATCGGAAGTAGCTATGCAGACAGTCATACAATGTACTAACAATCTATAGTTTCATAGATTTATCGTCACTTCTGTTACAGCACTGACATAGAGTGTTGAACTATGTGGAATCCAATAGGCACCTGATTTAGCCCAAGTTCACACTGCTGCAGGTGTGTATTTTAAGTTAACAGCACCCCTAAATTGGTTCACAAAATGTGGTGCGATGTGCAGAATCGGATTGCATGGGTGTGAACACCCATGCGATCCGATTCTGGTGCGGACAATAAAAGAGTCCTGCACTATTTTGGTGCGATTTGAGCCATACAAAATGTACGGCTCAAACTGCACCGCACAGAAATCGCATGTGATTTGCACAGGAATGCGGTACGGTTCCTGTGTGAATCACATGTAATGTGATGCTTGTTATACTCACTGTGGAATCTAAGGGGTTAATCCTCTGCATTGTGTAGAAAGGCTGCTTGATCCTGACTTCTCAACTCCTCTTCTTGTTTAAATGTCGGCTTTTCCTGGGGCCAATGCTCAAAGGGGGAGGGGCCAGGAGTGTCAACGAGGGCTTGCAAAGAAGAGGATCAAAACCACTGCACAGAGCAGGTAAATATAACATGTTTGTTAAAAAGAACAAGCTTTAGTCTCACTTTAAGTATTAAAGAGTAGAATAGTACCACACCACAAGATTGGAATCCAAAATGATTGTATTTTATTAGAATAAATTCATTTTGAAGTCCTATCTAAACAAAGGATTAGTATTAAAGTATTACTAAACCCACAACAGTAAAATCAGTCTGTATATGCAGTAAAGCATGTTTGGTATACTCTCTGTGGGACCTAAGGGGTTAATCCCTTGTGTAAAAAGGCTGTTTGATCCTGACTTCTCGACTCCTCTTCTTGTTCAAATGTCCACGCTGATAAGACAGACTTAACTCGTAGCCCTTCTGCACATGCTCAGTTTAGTGTATATTGCTAGAAAGGTTTTTTTTTTCTTGGGAGAGTGCATGTAATCAGCACAGAGCCAATCAGTGCCATCCAGACAGAGGGTCAGGGCTTTTGCATCCGCCCAGAAAGAAAACTCCTCCTACAAGCTTTAACCAGTGCTCTGCTGAAGTCACAAGACTGCTCTAACTGTTGATGAGAAAAGGTATTTAGCAGTTTATATTTACTAAAATAATTGCATTTTCATATTGTGTGTACTGAGGGAGACCGGATACAATGAATGCAGGGTCCTGGGTTTAGTAACACTTTAAATAAAAAAAGAAAACAAATGCAGCCAGCACATTTAGGCTCGGTTCACATTATACATAGCATGTGATTTGCACAGGAATTGCACCACATTCCAGTGCAATTCACATGTGATTCAGTGTGGTGTGACTTAAGCCTATTCATTTAAAATGGTCTCAAATTGCACTGCATCACATCAAAGATGCGCATGCCCCTTTTTTGAAGTCGCACTGCGAAAGGATCGCATGGTTGTTTTGTACCATGCGATCCAGTACAGGCAATTGCACTGCATTTGCAACCTGAGTTTGGGGTGTCGTTAACGTGACACCCGCAACAGATCACAAGGGCAGTAGAATTGCAATGCGGTACGGGAAGCGCGTACAGATCACGACATTTCCCCCATGAGCGTGAACCTAGGCTTAAGGATTGCTATGCTGCATTATATGACATTTTGGTTTTTGGTTTAATTCAGCTTTAATTATTCAAAACGAAATGTTATTAGGGAATGATCAGAATTTGTTCTGCAATGCAGAAAAACAAAGATTTTACTGCGAAGTTGTTCACTGCTGAAAATCAGGGACATTTCCAGAGACCAAAGTATCGAGGGACCCATCTTCAAACCCTGGCAATGTCTCCCAATGTGTCAGGGGCAGTTGGCATCTCTGGGCGGGTGTTGGGCAACGATCAAAAAACCAAAACCAAAAACAAAACAAGAAAATCTTTCTCTTTTAGGGCACATGGGCACAGAAAGAGATAGCTTCACTTCCCCTGTAACAAGTATGTAGTAATGTGTGTTAATTAATGGGGGAGTGTGAGCTCTGGCAGGCAAATTACTGGGTAACAGCACAGAGCTAATTAGTCTGATTTGTTAATAAGCGCGTGGCACCGGCCCTTTAAAAACATGGGAGGAAGGAAGGTCGTGTCTTAGGCCGGCAGCTGAGCTATATCTTGTATGTATGCACGCAGCGCGTATACAAACCGCGATAACGCACACTGCACCATTCTCATATACTGTATGCTGGTGCCCTTATACTACATTCCCATCGGCATTCTGCAATGAACAGTATGAATGCGCCATCATTAATATTCACAAATATGTATATAAAGAAACATTACATATTAATGTGAACCTGGCAGATTTTGCAGCATTTATACACTAATGGTAATGCTTGAAACCGAACTCCAGGCAAACAGCTAAATACACACATTAAATACACATATAGCAGTTGTTTAACCTGCCGAGGGATTTGTATTTTTGTCCATCCAGTTCTGAGATTTACACAGGTTTGCATACAGCAAGGCAGGAGACCTGAATTTTTCTATGTTGCATTTCAGCATCACTTACAGGTCTTGTCCCACCCCTAGCCTGTGATTGAAGTTTGGAAAGGATGGGAGTGCCACTCCAGCTTGTAAAGACCTTTTAAAAGATTTTTATTTTGTAATAGCCAACACATTTCGGAGGCTCAGCATTCCCCCTTCAACAGGACTAAAAACTAGATAATAGAGAAAAAAAACAAAGATTCCATAAAATGTGTTAAGATCTATATATAAATATATTTATTTAAAAGGACATTCATTGCTCAGCTGAAAAGTATACTTCCTTGTTTTTTTGGCTCAAATAATAGCAGTTCAAGGTATTTGTACACATATACTGTATATATATATATATATATATATATATATGTATATTGTATATACACACTATATTGCCAAAAGTATTGGTCGGCCTGCCTCTACACTCACATGAACTTTAATGGCATCCCAGTCTTAGTCCGTAGGGATCAATATTGAGTTGGCCCACCCTTTGTAGCTATAACAGCTTCAACTCTTCTGGGAAGGCCATCCACAAGGTTTAGGAGGGTGTCTATGGGAAGGTTTGACCATTCTTCCAGAAGCACATTTGTGAGGTCAGGCACAGATGTAGGACGAGAAGGCCTGGCTCACAGTCTCCGCTCTAATTCATCCCAAAGGTATGGACCTTTTTATCTTTGTGCACTGGTGTGCAGTCATGTTGGAACCGGAAGGGGCCATCCCCAAACTGTTCCCACAAAGATGGGACCATGAAATTGTCCAAAATGTCTTGGTATGCTGACCCCTTAAGAGTTCCCTATACTGGAACTAAGGGGCCAAGCCCAACTCCTGAAAAACAACCCCACACCATAACCCCCCCTTCACCAAACTTTACACTTCGCACAGTGCAGTCAGGCAAGTACCGTTCTCCTTGCAACTGCCAAAGCCAGACACATCCAAGTCGCCAACTGTCTGCAGATTCAATAGCTAAAGACCTTCAAACTTCCTGTGGCCTTCAGATTAGCACAACAACAGTACGTACAGAGCTTTATGGAAGGAGTTTCCATGACAGAGTAGCTGCATCCAAGCCTTACATCACCAAGTGCAATGCAAAACGTCAGATGCCGTGGTGTAAAGCAAACCGCCAGTGGACTCTAGAGCAGTGGAGACGTTTTCTCTGGAGTGATGAATCATGTTTCTTTTTCTGACAATCCGATGGACATGTCTGGATTTGGTGGTTGCTAGGAGAACTGTAGGGTGGTCCAACTCAATATTGAACCCTATGGACTAAGACTGGGATTCCATTAAAGATCATGTGCGTGTAAAAGCAGGCATTCCAATACTTTTAGCAATATAGTGTACATTGATGAACACATAGCTACATTTTCTCGCTTCTATACAGCGTCAGATTTCCCAATAGGCAGGGTAGGCATGGGCCTACAGGCACCCTTCTCAGAGGGGCGCCCTCCCGGAGGAGGGAGAGAGAGAGAATGAGAATGAATTTGGCAGAGGTGGCATATGGCAGACATCACATCATCAGCGCACTGGCCAGAGGCAGCTGTCAGTGTGAAGTGAATACACAGGCACAGGAGTGAGGGATCCTCCATCCATCCTCCAATCATCATGTCTGCAGACAATTCTCAGAAAAGGTAAGCGAAACACAGCAAAATGTGTGTGCCTTGATATAATGCAATGCCCTGGCTGTTGCCCATGATGAATTAGGCCCCTTTCACACTAGCACCCCACAGTGCAAGGAGACCTCTGCAGACCCTGATGTAAAGGGGAACTTTGATGACTGTAATGTAAGGGGTGGGAGGCTTTGGTGGCCAGAAACCACCTTACGTCAGAGTTCCCCTTTACATCAGGGTCTGCAGTGTTCCCCCTACATCAGAGTTCCCCTTTATATCAGGGTCTGCAGAGGTCTACCTTGCACTGCAAGGGAGAACCCTGTAGATTCTAATGTAAAGGAGAACTCTGAGAACTCTGATGCAAGGGGAACTCATGAACTATTGTGAAAGGGGGGGCTCTGGTGACCAGAGACCCTCTTACATCAGAGTTCCCCTTTACATCACTGTCCGCAGTGTTTCCCTTTACACATATAAAAATATTTCTATAAAAATATTTTAACAAAAAACAAGTCGGTCTTGCTGTCTTTTTTTTGGGGGGGGGAGCTTCAGAATTCTCTGCCTATAGGCTCCTGAAATCTGGCCCTATGTTTGTATCAACAAATAGCACATATGAGGACAGAAATACGTTAGCTGCCATAGCCTATTAGTTTAAAAAATTCCTTCTCAGTGCATCTTGCTCTGGCTTCACTACTAAGCTAATTGCTATTCTGTTCTCCTTGCCTCCTTATTGGCCAGTGAGAATGCTCATTGCACTTCATAACCAGTAGGAAGGTAAGGAAAGTAGGACGGGACCGACTATACAGAGACCATGATAGATTTGTAAAGCCTTACCATGCATACTGCAGATTGCTAGAAAAATAAATGCGTTGTGATGCATGCTTAGGAAGGTGTCTTCCAGGTGCCTGCATGTATTGGAAGTGGTGTAAAGGTGCATCAGCAGAACAATGGCAGGTCTAAGACCTCTGCCTTCATCTTTTCTACCTGCTTAGATCAGGGGTCATGGTCCTTCCTCTACCCCCCCCAAGTACATTAGGACCTTCAGCTAAAAGGACAGTGTGTGGTGTTGCATAGATAAATAGAGCTCCTTCCAGTCCACCCTACAATTTATATTTTGTGGTGCTACTTCGATTTTCTTTCAATCTCTCCTACTAGAAAGAGGCAATTACAGATGGTGGGTGGAATTTTAAGAATTCAATTTTACAATAGAATACAAAGCAAATCCATTTGTTTATTTAAAATGTAACTATGAGTAAAGTAAATATGATGCATAGGCTGCAGTTTCTCAGTATAGCTAAAGGGGTTTTGTACCTTAATGTAAAAACACTATACAGTCACACTACACTAAGCAGCACAGCATGCTAATCAGATCTCACAATCATGCCTCTCTGGTAACATACCTATGGGTCATATACACAATAACAAAAGCCTGCCAGAAAAACTGCCACTGCTTTATATGGCTTCATCCTCTCTTCTTACATCAACAAGGAATAGGGCCCCTTAACACTACAGGAGGGATGCATATGTGCAGTATGCTCGCTCTCTCCAGATGTAGCTGCTGGGCTCATCTGAGCCAACAGGAGAGAGAGCACATGAGTGGCCCTTGGTTAAAGGACAGCGCTCCCTTCAGTAACACTAGAGGGTGTTCATTCTGATGATGGTAAGAAGATGGCACAGAACCATGTAAAGAAGTCCCATGGATTCTCGTCAATAGTTTAAGTCTCTCTTCAGGACAGCCCCTCACCCAGTACTTTTTGGTTTGCTTTGGTTGATCATGAGGAGTGGGATCGGCTTGGCCTTTTGGTTAGGTGGACCTTAGTGTGCCTCCCTCATCAGGAATCTTGTGCCCCCGGGGGTCATTGAAGGGTCCTTCCTCTTCGAGAGGGGACCATAAGATACACCCTAAGTGCACTTTTTTGAGTGTGTTCACATACACTTTTTTGGATCACTCTTGGTATTTTGTTTTTGTAACCATGGGCACCATGGGCTTGAACAAAAAGTGTCAGGTTTTTTTTAGCAAGCTTTTGTTATTGGTAATATGGTCCACAGGTACACCAATATCCATATGATAAAAAGTGAGGAAAGTATGATTTTTAACTCATGGACATAAATTTAGAACCCACTCCAAAGTGTGGCTTGCAGACCAGATGCAGCCCTTTGCTTGCCTTTTTCTGGCCCTTGCGACACTGTTCGTCCTACAGATAATGAGGAACTGTTCCTCCCACTGATACCAAGGATCGGACATTGTTGTTTTCACTGACACCAACGATGAGGCACTTTTCCTCCCACCGATACTAATAATGGGACACAATTCCTCTGACTGATATCAATGATGAGGCACTATTCCTACAAATAATACCAATGATGGGATACTATTCATTCCACTGACATCAATGAAGGAACACTATTCCTTCAACTGATACCAATGACAGAGCACTAGTTTTCAAACTAATTCCAATGATGGGGCAAATAAATAAATACAATTATGGGCCACTATTTCTTATCTTACTGACCACAAGCACTATGTAATTTATTTACTCCACTGACCACCAAGCCTAAGACATTGTCTATTCCTCCTGCTCTATGTCATAGCTGTCCTATAATACATGCATGCATAGGTGTAAAAAGGCCCTTACTCTGCTCATAGTAGGCAAAGTAACATTCAGTTTTGGTCAGTCAAGGTAGGACCCCTTTCCCTCACCTTTCCATTGCTTCATCAATTGATGGAGCCTGGTAAAAAGACCATGAGGAAATATGTGCATTCTCACATGCTTCCTACAATATAGCCATGGATACCTGAGCAGTTATTCTCTAGGCCTCATTTGTGTCACATGGGGGAGCATGTAGGGATCTGTGGAAGTTTTGACTTCCCAGAAAGTTTCTGAGGGTGTTTGGTAGCTGAATGGGAACAATGGAGAGAGTAAAAAGAAAGGATAATATACTGTAAATTACCTGCTATAAAGTTAGCTACTGAAAAATGTACTTCACTTTTCCAAATCAATATTAATTGATTTAAACCAATCAGCAATTCTCAACCAAGGTTCTGTAGAATCCTGAGGTTCCTTCAGAGTTTGTTTGAGGTTCCTTGAGCTGACCTTCCATTTGATGGTGCCTGCATAGTTTGGATGTCAACACCAATTTGCAGAGCCAGTGGTATTACACAAATGATTTTATAACATTCTGATAGCCAGTATAAGTTGGGCATTCTTCCCACTAAATTGGTTGTAGCAGGGGTTCCCCGAGATCTGAAGATTACTTCAAGGGTGGTCCTGGGGTAAAAAGGTTGGGAAACGTTCTAGATAAAAGACTTGGGAAACATGTGGAAGAGGAGACCCAAATGCCACAAAGAAGGCACAAAACCTTAGAGATTATTTTTAAAAAGGTGAACTTTGGAAGGAGGTTGTTGAATTTTTTTTATATTAATTTGGTGTAAGCGTCTTTAGACATAGTAAAGATATAGAGAACTCCTTTTATAGCACATTCAGCAGGTCAATTTTATACATCTACCTTACACCCACAACACACAATTCTGCACTGATGTACTGGGGTAGCAGTGGCAAAAAAGAGCACCTGTTATTGCCAGGATGTTTTTTAAGAGAAAGGTTTTTTATTTGGGCAACCGCCTGATGTCCTTAATAGGGATTCACTTCAGGATTTGGTCCTTGCTAGAACACAGCGCTACCCTCTAAGCCATTATGGGGCAAGTTTTTTAGGTTGGCATGGGAGGGCAAGTTAGGTAAAAAAATGAACAAAAGGGTCCCTACAGTAAAGCCAACGTGTTATTTTCCCCAATATGGGCGAAGCAAATATCTATTTTGTGATGTGTATTAGTTAACTGTCAGAATTTGCACAAAATGGGCCAAATATACTGACAATATACATAGATATGCAAGACATATACAACGTTAATGGAAACCCAGAGGGAGCCCTGTTTATAATTTATGCTTTATTTAGCCTAAAAAAAACACACACAATGCAACATACCAACACAGAAATAGACGTTCTAATGCTTACACACCAGGCGGACAAACAATGGAATAGGAGGGATAATTATACCACACAGTCTATTGTCATATTAACCTTTCACTGTAATTTGGTCGCAGTCACAGATTATCACCCACATATTGTTATCCAAACAACACCATCCTGTTTATCCAGATGTGAAGTTCTTTATCACTAGCAGCCGAGTATACAAATTAGCATTCAGTGTTATATACACTGTTACCTGCTGCAATAACACGAACGCAGCTGATAACACGTACACTTCCATACGCCCAGACATCAGAATCAAGATGTCGCTTCAGCTCTCCGAATTTACACAATGTCTTCTTCTCCTTACTCAACCCCACCTCCCCGTGTCTAGGATACCGCCACATTTCTACAGTGCGTCACAACCATCCATACCTCCATTTATTTAGCTATCTATCTAGTATCTACCTATAGCAACAGTCTATATCTATATATAGACTATACTGTCACATCCCTTCAATACCCTACCTATATATCTGATATCTGCTTATAGATACAGTATATGTAGGATACTGCCATAATTACACAATACTTCTATCTATCTATCTATCTATCTATCTATCTTTCTAAGAAACTATCTCTCTTACTTTTTAATCTCTATCTATCTATCTATCTATCTATCTATCTATCTATCTATCTATCTATCTATCTATCTATCTGTCTGTCTGTCTGTCTGTCTGTCTGTCTGTCTGTCTGTCTGTCTGTCTGTCTATCTATCTATCTATCTATCTATCTATCTATCTATCTATCTATCTATCTATCTATCTATCTATCATACCTTCCTGTGTGCAGGATACTATCACAATTCCACACTAAATTATCTATCTATCTATCTATCTATCTATCTATCTATCTATCTATCTACTAACACTCCACAGCACAAAATAAATTATAAATGTGTAAAAAGTCCAAACAAAAAGTCCCGAAAGTATATAAAAAAAGCCAATCCCAAAAACAGTGCTCAACAAAATCTTCAAACAAAGTGTGCTCACACCATCCATGACTAATGATCCAATCCCCACTCACCAGATGGAATGGACTCTTTGCTGGAATGGCTAAAGAGTCAAACAAGCTTTAAAGACTGGGTATTTCTATCTATCTATCTATCTATCTATCTATCTATCTATCTATCTATCTATCTATTTAGATATCTATAACTATAGCCTTATCTTATTAGATATCTAATGTATCTAATGTAATCTAGATCTTTATTTAATACCTCCATCGGTCTATACATTTAATATCTATCTATCTATCTATCTATCTATCTATCTATCTATCTATCTATCTATCTATCTCTCTCTTCTTTGTAGTTTGGAATGTTGTGGTTCTAAACTGTGCTAAGTGAAATTTTGCACCATAACTAAAGAAGAAAAGTCCTTTAAGGGATGAACAATAACACTACACACCAGGGTTGCTTTACTAATGGCAAACTGAGTATCTGTATTGCAAAGGAAGTTGCACTTTGCACAGGAAATCCCTCAATGAATGTGGTGAAATTTCACTTTTCAAAGAATACTTGCAAAGAATCATGTGCAAGGGAAAAAAAATGCTTGCACATGATTGGATTGTGAAATTCAACAGAGCTTTACCTTATTCACTAGGCTCTGTGGAAAATTACTTTGCAAAATGTCATTAAGAACTATTCTCAGCAGTGGGTATAGGATTGTGTATATATACAGTGCCTTGAAAAAGTATTCATACCCCTTTAAAGTTTCCACATTTTGTCATGTTGAACATCTCACAGAGCACTGTTCAATACATCATCTGAAAATAGAAAGAGTATGACACAACTGCAAACCTACCAAGACATGACTGTCCAACTAAACTGACAGTCTGGGCAAGGAGAGCATTAATCAGAGAAGCAGCCAAGAAGCCCATGGTAACTCTGGAGGAGCTGCAGAGATCCACAGCTCAGGTGGGAGAATCTGTCCACAGGACAACTATTAGTCGTGGACTCCACAAATCTGGTCTTTATGGAAGAGTAGCAAGAAGAAAGACATTGTTGAAAGAAAGCTATAAGAAATCCTGTTTGCAGTTTGTGAGAAGCCATGTGGGGGACACAGCAAACATGTGGAAGAAGGTGCTCTGGTCAGATGAGACCAAAATTGAACTTTTTGGCCTAAAAGCAAAATGCTATGTGTGGCGGAAAACTAACACTGCACATCACCCTGAACACATCAACCCCACCGTGAAACATGGTGGTGGCAGCATTATGTTGTAGGGTTACTTTTCTTCAGCAGGGACATGGAAGCTGGTCAGAATTGATGGGAAGATGGATGGAGCCAAATACAGGGCAAGCTTAGAATAAGTTAGAGTCTGCAAAAGACTTGAGACTGGGGCAGAGGTTCACCTTCCAGCAGGACAAGGACCCGAAACATACAGCCAGAGCTACAATAGAATAGTTTAGATCAAAGCATATTCATGTGTTAGAATGGCCCAATCACAGTCCAGACCTAAATCCAATTGGGAATCTGTAGCAAGACTTGAAAATTGCTGTTTACAGACGCTCTCCATCCAATCTGTCAGAGCTTGAGCTATTTTACAAAGAAGAATGGGAAAAAATGTCCCTCTCTAGATGTGCAAAGCTGGTAGACACATCCCCAAAAAGACTTGCAGCTGTAATTGCAGCGAAAGGTGGTCATACAAAGTATTGGCTCAGAAGGGCTAAATACAAATGCACGCCACACTTTTCAGATATTTTTTTTTTTTTAAATTTTGAAAACCATTTATCATTTTCCTCCCACTTCACAATTATGTGCTACTTTGTGTTAGTCTATCCCATAAAATCCCAATAAAATATGTTCACATCTTTGGTTGTAACATAACAAAATGTGGAAAATTTCAAGGGGTATGAATACTTTTTCAAGGCATTGTATATATATATATATATATATATATACACGATTGCATATAATTGTTTTTCTCCCCTTCTATTGGTTGAACTGGATGGACTTGTATCTTTTTTGAACCAGATTAACTATGTAAAATGCAACTTCCCTTGCACAGTGAACTGTCTATTTGCCTTCAATGAATCAACTTCCTGTGCTCCAGAACATTCAATGATACATAGATCTGAGAAGTGGGAAGGACACGGAAAGTATGTGGTAATATCAAGTCCCAAAAAGGTGTCTAAAATAGGTTTAGCAGTATGTATGAGGATGTTATCATCCTTGAATAGAGGAACATTGTAAGGGAGTGGCATCTGCACCATAGGTGGTACATGAACCCTTAAAGCAGAGCTAAACTCCAAAAGGGGAAGTTTTGCTTTAAGTAGTGGTCCCCCAATCCCCGTGAGGAATTGACACCTTCGTAGAATGAATACCTGATTTTGACAGGTACCTGCTCCCACTTCTGCTGTGATCGCCTAGGCATTTGGAAGCAGAAATTGTCCTCCCCGTAGTCTTCTGGGACATGTGACAGATCCCAGAAGACTATGAGACCATTCACAAAACGCAGCACTGCTTGTGCATGCACAGTGGGCACCCCAGCTGTGAAGCCACAAGCTGTCACAGCTGAGTACCCACACTTAGGATGCCGGTACTAGGGAGGGAGGATGGCCGGTGAAACCAGCTGCGATGCTAACACTGCTGGATCAAGGGACAGGTGAGTGGCGGTTTTTTTAAAAGTCAGAAGCTACAGTTTTTGTAGTTGCTGACTTTAATTTTTTTATCTTTGATTGGATCTCTGCTTTAAACATACACCACACCTTATGAATCTAATGAGATGGATGCCCATACCATTATGAATCCTCTAGCATGTTTAAAGTGTTACTAACCCAGGACCCTGCATTCACTATATCTGGTCTCCCCAGACCCTGCATTCACTATATCTGCTCTCCCCGGACCCTGCATTCACTATATCTGGTCTCCCTGGATCCTGCATTCACTATATCTGGTCTCCCCGGACCCTGCATTCACTATATCTGGTCTCCCCAGACCCTGCATTCACTATATCTGGTCTCCCCGGATCCTGCATTCACTATATCTGGTCTCCCCGGACCCTGCATTCACTATATCTGCTCTCCCTGGACCCTGCATTCACTATATCTGGTCTCCCTGGACCCTGCATTCACTATATCTGGTCTCCCCGGACCCTGCATTCACTATATCTGGTCTCCCTGGACCCTGCATTCACTATATCTGGTCTCCCAGGACCCTGCATTCACTATATCTGGTCTCCCCGGATCCTGCATTCACTATATCTGGTCTCCCCGGATCCTGCATTCACTATATCTGGTCTCCCCGGATCCTGCATTCACTATATCTGCTCTCCCCGGACCCTGCATTCACTATATCTGGTCTCCCACAGTACACACAACATGGAAATGCAATTATTTTAGTAAATATAAACTGCTAAATACTTTTTCTCATCAGCAGTATATATCAGTCTTGTGACTTCTATTGGTGTTCAGCAGAGCACTGGTTAAAGCTTGTAGGAGGAGTTTTCATTTTCTCCTTTGAGGCTGCATAACCCCTGACCCTTTTTCTGGACAGCACTGATTGGCCCTGTGCTAATCACATGCACTCTCCCATGAAAAAAAAACCTCTCTAGCAATACATACCAAACTAAGCATGTGCAGCTTGCCCCCAAGGTGCTGTTCTATCAGGAGATGGATTGGGGACAGTAGACGAAGGGGAGGATCAGAGAAGACAGGATCAAACTGCCTTTTTACACAATGTGGAGGATTTACCCCTTAGATTCCACAGTGAGTATAACAAGCATGCTTTACTGCATATACAGACTGATTTTACTGCTGTGGTTTTAGTAACATTTTAAGAAGAAGAAATAGACTATGGGTTCAGTTGGATGAATGCTTGAGCTTTCTCCAAATATAAACCCATCCAGAAACACAAAACAGGGCAAATGTGCCTCATTAGGCTATTATTTTTAATTGCCCAAGGATCCAGCCCTGCCACAAATTTCGTCTATGTGATTATCACCAGGTATGCATCAACTGTCCTGTTAGGTGTCTGTCCACATTGGTGAGCAGCAACATGTGTTTGTGTTCTTTGTTGATCCAGTTTGATCACGTTTGCCACACATTCTTCCCTTCACATAATGTAGCTATATGTCCCAATGATGCACTTGCAGTTACAACACCAGTCATTTGGTCTTTGGCAACTGTTTTTTGCCTTAGGCTCCATTCACACCAATGTGTTTTTTAGTGCTCTTTGCAGAAACGCACTTCAGTCCATTTAACAGGGTTTCCTATGGAACATGTGCACATATATGCTTTTTTGAGCTGCCGCATTTTTTAGAAAGGGTCAAGGTGAAAGGTGAAATGCAAAAAGCAGTGTTTTTGCTAGAAAAGAGTTCAATGGAGAATCTGCTGAAATGCATGGTAGTGCGTTTTTGCCGCTTTTTGCATTTTTATTCTGCCCAGTAAAAAAAAGATCCACTTTTAAAAAAAAAAGAGCTGAACAAAACGCAAAACGCGTTAAAAATGCATAAAAAATGCATGTAGAAAAACGCAAAATGAACTGCGAAAAGCACAGCAAAATGGACAAAAAGCAAACTGCGCAGGTGTGACCGGAGCCTTAAGTTGCTATCACAGCTCACATACAAGTTTTAAAAGGCAGACCTATTTTAAAGCTGACAGATATTGCTAATTAGCAATCAACCTAATATACTTCACCTTTGCTGCTTTGTAGGTAAGTGTATCTTGCTTCAAGGTTAAATCGTTATTTTATAGTGTTTGCTCATATCACATCCATCTATTTATAGCTACAGTATATTCTGTATCTATATACCATCCTGTGTCCAGGATACTGCCATTTGAAATATATTCAAAAAATATCCTTCCCAAATATATTGCCATATATTTGAAATACTACAATTTTGGCCTTATTCAATATATTTCAAAATATATTTTAATAAATATATATATATATATATATATATATATATATATACTGCATGTTGCAATGCGTTTTTATTACAAACTATATGAAAAATATTTTTAAAAATACATTTCAAATATACTGTATGTCTTTAGAAATACGAATCTACATTTTTGGAATGCATTTACAAATACATGTAAAAATATATGTTAAAATTATTTTTTTATATGTTAAAAAAAAATCTGAAGAATATATTTAAAAAATTATTATTTTTAAATATATGGAAAAATATATAAATATATGTAGTATTTCAAATATATGGCAATATATTTGGGAAGAATATTTTTAAAATATATTTAAAATATATTTTTCTTCCATTTGGGAGTATACATCAGTGTATATAATACCTTCCTGTGTACAGGATACTATCACAATTCCACACTACATTATCTATCTATCTATCTATCTATCTATCTATCTATCTATCTATCTATCCATCTATCCATTATCTGTCTGTCTGTCTGTCTATCTATCCTATTTGTCCAATCAATCCCATATATAAAGTAATCATTTAAATACCTGTTTATCTATTTTTTCTCTACATAGAGAAATCCTGATCTTCTACATTACACCTTTCAAAGCCTCTAATAAGTAATGAACCTCTCGAAAATGTCTTTAAGAACTAAAATTTGTTTGAAGATTGTTTGTGTTTAATTGGACTCCAGGCAGAAATAGCAAAATCCCAATGAATGCAGTTTTGTACTCAATAAAAATCTTTAAAAGTAGCTTACATACAGCTTGTGTAAGCACTTGAATTTGACTTGGTATCAGCCTCTTGTGATCCTCTGAACAGCAGGGAGGGGAAAATTACCACTTGGGGCCAATCACGAGTCCTGCCTGCACATATGCTTACAGGAAGAGAGAGTAGAGTGATTACTTCATCAGTCAGCTGCTGCTCATTCACCGTCCAATAACAGGTTAAAGGTGGAGAGGTGACCTATCTATGTTACTAAAAGTGATATTAAACCCTCAGTTATGTAATCACTTATTGAGTATTGGCTCATTTCCCTTGTAGCATCTTATAAAGTCCCCCTTGAATGCTGGGACTAGAGTTGTGTCTTCCCACATAATGTGAGTCAATAGAAACACACAGTCCCATAGCCTATGATACAAAGTTGTACCCTGCTCTTCCCTCCTCTACCTCTCTCCCTTCTCCAAGCTAATTGAGACTGCACTGTTTACTGATATCTCTTTCCTATGAAAACTGGAGGTACAGAGAAGCAGCACTGAGAAAGCAGGAGCCAGCAACAATAAAGATTGTAAACTGCCAGAGCTGGAGTGGGAATTTTAACAAATAGATTACTGGGGGATGTTTATTTTATTGTGCCCAATGTGTTAGGCTAAAAAATGCTTTTTTAATAGGGTTTAATACTTGTTTAACTACAGCAGAGAAATGTCAGGTCACCAGCCTAGCTGTGCTGACTAGTAGTGCTGTGTAAATCTTAGGAATGGATGGACAGAATACAAATAGTTTGGCTGGTAAAATAGCTCAATAGATATAATTTAAATGTGTATTTATTTTTTTGTCTGCATTTGCATTAAAGTACACCTATATCCCCGCAACCACCGCCACCACCCCACCACCCAATACACTGATGCTGCCATCTTCTGTCCAGCTTCTTCCAGGTGCCAGGCTGCAGTCGTCTTCATTGGATGGCACAGGATGATTTCACCCCTGCACATAGGATGTCTGGAGAGGCAAACTTGTACAAGTATTCATGGTTGAGATCCTGGCCAAAACCTACTCCTATCTCCTATGCTTCACTATTAGCCCTTAACTGTTGTTGGTAGTCTCACTGGCCAATAGCTAAGCATCTGGGGTTGAAGAGCCAGGAAGGCTACTTAGATATTCAACCAACTTAAAAATGAATTTCTTTTTACCTTTTAACAGATGCCTTTAAGTTATTCTGTGTTATCACCAGCGAAACACTGGCTTCAAAAATGTTTGCTGCTCGGGGATCTGTCTGCAAGCAAACTGTCTAGCCCCCTCCCTCCATCTGTGCTAGGCAGGTAAGTGATCAGTCATGGAAATAGACATATGACCAGTTTATTACACTGATTATAAAGCTATGCACTGACCTCATGACCAGGGGACTAAAGATGGCTTTATCCAGTCCCACTGAACCAATACCTACCCCCCATCCTTAACCTAAGTAATCACACTGACAACAAAATGGAGTTAATGGGCCAAAAACAACCTTTCATTACAACCACTAATAAATAACATTTAAATAACAGAAACACAGTATAACATATGTTTTTCAAGGTCCCAATAAGCATCAAGAAAATGAATACCTGCGTCCTGCTTAACTAGGCCTCCAGCTGCAACACTACCGACTCTGAGACACCGCCGCAGATACCCCCACCAGAACAACTGGAAGCCGTACCTCTAATGGGTTCCTACAAAGTGCCTTTCTTGTGCCCCATTAACCAACGAGGACCTTGCACCCCGCTGGTTGTCCCCCAGCACCAACTGGCACAACCAACACCAAAACAAACCATAAAACAACAGGTGGGCGAAAGGGAAGTTTGCCTTCAGACTGAAGACCCCCTGCCACACCCTGTCAGACTACCCCTTGTAGCTCCACCCGCTCCCTCCTTAAAACCATTTAGACTCCCCCTTTAGCTAATGAGACTCTCCTCTCCCAACCCCCTTTAACCCCTGTCATACCAGCCCTTCGTTCAGGTTTTCTTTCTTTTTACTCCAAGACTTCCTTTCTCCCTGCATAATCCCTCATCACCGTAAATTTGAACAGTTTTTGGGAAATGGTATGTGTTTTAATACAACAGGCTAGCAGAAATCTGGAAGAAAGTTTGCAAAAATGCAAAAGAACTATGTAGCAGACTTGGGAAAGGGTTGGGATGGTTCTGGGTTAGTTCACCTTTACCAGAAAACTGCCTATGCAGGTAAAGGGCACCCGTAGATTAAAACAAACAAAGAAATGGAATAATCCTGCCCTGACTTGTTGCTAGGACGTTGCTAAGACACTCACAGTAATTACTGCTCACCACGATCATCACCCTCAAATCACCGTAAATGTGTGGTCCACTATCTCCTCTGTCGCAGCTTCGCTGAGCTCAGAGCTACTGAGACAGGCAGCAGACGGCGCATGCAAAAGGATTTTAATTGGCTGATAGTGTCTTAGCAATACCCTAACAACACAGCAGGATGGGATGATACCATCTCTGGGACTTTTTGTTAGCATTATTTAACTCTACTCCAAGCTGCACAGTTTGTATTTACCTACAGGCACCCCCTTACCCGCATAGGTAGTTTCTTTTTTTTTTTTGCAAAGGCGAACTAACCCTTTAAACAAAGGAAGAGTTTTACAACGTACTTTAATGAGTGACATGACCTCCAGATCTTTGGAGGAACAGAAAAGTAATAAGAGATAATACATGTAGGTGCACAACATGACCTGGTAGTTAGTGAGGACACCTTCTAAGACCAGTTCTTATAAATGCATTAATCAAAACACCACATTACAGTCGGTGGTGCTGCCTTCTAATGAGCAATGAATAATGAACAATACATTTCTAAAAGTAGCTTGAGATACAGTTTAATGAGAGTCACTATACTTTAATGACGAAGAATTAAATCTTTTATTTAAAGACAAAGCCTTCAAGTCAGAAAACCTCCTTTAAAATGGATGAAACACTCCTGCAATGGGTGGCAATTTTCCAAAGCAAAGCTGTTCAGTGACTGACAATGCAGCTAGTTCTCGATACTACTGTACAGAGTGCATTTAGGTAATGGGATCAATCAGTGAAAATGATATAATAGAGAAGAGAGATTTTCCTTCACTGATGAATCCACTTTACTTTGTTATTGAGGTCCCTTTGCTGAGGTTCCTTGAAGCATCCTCTTCCACATGTTTACTCTGTCTCCAAATAAATGGTAATCCTTGCAGCAATCAAGACAGCTTCCTGATGTTGGGTGATGATTACTAAAAGGAATTTCTTTCCTAAAGTTGGGTAGTGTCTAAGCACTGTTGCAAAGCATTGTACGGTATCTCAGAAGACAATTTTGACGCCTAACAAGCGATTCTGAATGAGGCTGATAAGTGAATTGGGTCACTTAGTATGTATGGTGTTGAATGGTTTATAGAAGGTAAATATAAACCAAGCTTTTAGACAATGCTCATCTGTTCCAGCGAATCTACATCTCAAAGCTTATCTGTTCCAGCGAATCTACATCCCTACCATCATCTGTGCTTCAAGAATAAGGTGACTTAACAAAATAGCAAGGTCATGAGTGAAAGCAGCTAAATTATGTTTCACTAAGTTTACTGGGCCTTCTCATGATACACTGTTGATCATTTAATGATCCATGTGAGCATTGGCATATGGCCACTGATTCTTTGTATTGGAAGAGGTCAGTTGAGGTTGTTGGGACATCCAAGTTGTTTTCACAGGTGGCTCATCCTGGAGGTACTCCAAATTCATCTTACTAGAAGAAGGCTTGGAAGACCCAAGCACGCTGAGAGGTTAAATTTTCCAATTTGTCTGGGAATGATCTGGAATCCATAGGCAGAGCTTGAGAGTGCAAACAAAGTACAATGTGGCCACTAGGAGAAGTTCTTTATTCAAATGACCAGCTTATGGTGGGTGTAAATATTGGCAGCAGAATTTGTCCACAGCAACATGTGTTACAGTTAATTAAATAAAGCTACAATTAATTATGCTTCTAATATTTGCCTTGCCATAAAATAATTTAAAAAAAGCTCAAAATTAAAAATTTAAAAGCATAATATATGGGCCAACTAATACGATCTTTGCCCTGGCCAATCAATGTCTTAAGTCAGCTTTAATATAAATGGGTAGTATGAATTATAGGCAGTATTGTGGTTTATTGGTTAGTACAGATGTCATGCAGCAAGGGAATCCTTGGTTTGAATCACAACCAGGACACTATCTCTGTGGAGTTTTCATGTTCTTCCTGTGTTCGCACAGGTTTTCCTGGGTACATTGGTATTCTCCCACAGGAAAGACCTGGATACATGCCTCATAAAAAATATGCCAAGAAAATCCTATGGCTTTCAAGCATATCAGACATGGTGCCCAGACTGCTGACCCAAAGAACCAACAGGAGTTGGATACGAGTGAATGAAATATCTACATTATGGGGTTGATTTACTAAAATTAGAGGGTGCAAAATCTAGTGAAGCTGTACGTGGTAGCCAATCAGCTTCTAACTTCAGCTTGTTCAGTTAAGCTTTGACAAAAAAACTTGAAAGCTGTTTGGTTTCTATGCAGAGCTGCACCAGATTTTGCACTCTCCAGTTATCACAAATAAACCCCTATGAATTATTATATGACGTATACAATATTTCTGTAATGCATGTGCATTTCTTTCTATCTTGTCCCTTTAAAAACTGTACAGGTAGAGAAAAATACCCGTTCAGCTGACATCAATCCAGTGAGCACTTAACTTTCTATTTGGGATGACAACATGCTGCCTTTTCTGAAATGAAATCCCAACCAGTGTGGTCAGCCCTGCCTGTTGGACTACAGGACTCCACCTATCCTCCATTGCTCTCTGTCCCTCTTGATATTCATACAATGATTTCTTTCCCAGCAATGCTGCTGCCTTGACTTCCAAGAGCCTGCCCACAACTCTGTACTGAAAAGGCTCTTTGAAGACGTAGTTCTGAGGGGTGTTCCTACCTCAACAGAAATTGAGCCCCAAGCAGCTGCCCCTGCAAAAATGATATAAGCCTGAGGATGATATCACAGGGGACCAATAAAAGTCATTATAACTTGAACATGCTTTAAAGGGGGAGAAGGGGTAAATGTGGTCATGCCTGGAGAATGGACAAACATGTAAAGAACTAGTTCTGGACAACAACTCTAGTAAATAATGAAACCATTCTAAAATCACACGATTCCTCATTTTACTTTAATCCAGACTCTATGTCACTAATGGAAAGTCTAGTGCAGCTCAGTAAAAACTTACCAAGAGTGTACCTATTGCAGTATGTGCTGTGTAACTTGCTCTCTCTCCTAAACTCACTATACAAATCACAATCTGACTGTACTAACTCCTTTAGATCAATCAATAACATCCAACAACAATGGATACAAAATGACTGGATAGATAGGAAAGTCCTTATATTCCATAGCTTTGTTAGATCTACAGGGGATCAGATTGTTAAGTGTATGGTGAGCTTTACACTTTCAAGACAGGTTTGATTTTAGCTGGTTGCTGTGAATAACTGGATTTTTTTTTACAAATGGCTTTCTGTATGTGAGAGACAGTAAAGAACATGAGTGTGCTTAGGAACCTCTCTCTGCATCACAAGCAAGGGTTCCAACATCATATGTGCTACCATAATGCATGTTAAAGTGGTTGTAAAAATGAACAAAGCACATCCTACTACAGTGTGTACTTGCCTTGATCCAAGGCACATATAGTTACATAGTTAGTCTGGCTGCAAAAAGACATAAGTCCATCCAGTTCAACCATTAAAAAAAAAAAGTTATAATCCTATACCCACAGTTGATCCAGAAGGCAAAAAAACCCAGCAAAGCATGATCCAATTTGCTCCTGCGGGGAAAAAAAGTCCTTCCTGATCCCCCCATGAGACATAGCGTGACTGGGGTCTGTTCTCTCATTCCCCTGCTATCTGGATGAGTTACTTCTGACAGTCTATGCTTACACCCAGCAATCCCAGGAGACAGCCCTGTCCCCCTGCAGCACACAGTAGATGATTGACAGGCTCAGCTGTGCATGTTTCCCTATGAGATTGTGTGGAGGGAGGTTTGTCCGTTCCCTCCACTCAGGTTTCAGATTTCACTCAGCTCCCTGCACTATGCTGTACAGTGTGTGACATTAGATCTCTGATCTCTACCTTCTGTAGCTAAGGAATGCTGTGTAAAATGTGTGCTTTAGGAGGTTGCAGAGAAGAAAGGGCTGCAGATAAACAGATAAACTTATGCAGGAGGATTTGTTTCATCTCTCTGTATCACCTTAGGCTAATCACGTTAGTGGGTATATGTAAGGATTTACAACCACTATAAGTATTAATTTTCACTTCAATAGTATGTGCCTTTAGTTCTGAGTATTTCCATATATCGCTTTACAGACCATTGGGTGATCCAATCCTCGAAGGAGTGATTTCGCAGTGATTGGATCCATAGTTCAATAATCAATTCCAGCTCACCAACAATGGACCTACAGTTTGATAACTAAACTGATAAGAATATTAGTTATTTATCCATCAGCTGACTGTAGATTACAAGGGGGCCTATTTTTAAAGCAAGAAATGCTACATCTGACATTTCTCATTGAAAATATTGACTTTTTCCCTATTTGTAAGGCTGCTCAGAGCAATTGCCACATTTGTTTTTGTCAAGATTTGACTATAATTTAGCCACGTCAATTTTCTGCATAGATTTTGCTAATTTATTTCTGCCTTTTTTGGAAGAGATTAGGTTCCATCCTTAACTTGGCAAAATCCATTAGTTTAAATGGACAAAATCCCACATAGAAATTCACTCAAGATTTAAATATTCTATCTGTGTTTGCACCATTTAATCAGATTTTACATTTTTTGACCAACCTATCTATTTTTCAACATACCATACATTGCAAACATGTCTCCCCAGAGTTCTGCAGCTGACTATGTCTTCCAACAAGTGATTCTGCAACTCTACATGTCAACAGATCACTCTATGTCCATTAGACATATTATTATTCTAAATTATATTGTCTACTGTCTATAGCTGGCCCAAGATATCCAATGCAAATCAGACATGCAGCTACGATTTAGCTGGGAACAGACCTTTCTTTAGACAGATAGCTCCATAAATATGGAAATGTGGAATGCCTGTTTTGCATAAACAATTTTATATCTTTTTATATCAGCCACCTTACTGGAGAAGGACATGTTTGGAACCAAGAACCAAGTGCAGTTTTCACTGCATTTCAAGGCATATTGTTTATCATAAAAGTCTTTATTTATTTGGGTATTAATGATGGTGTGATAGCATTATTTTTAAAGGGTCCCTGTATCCAGACCATCCAAACCACACTATACAGACCAATAATTGCAACAAAAATCTTCCTATAAGATTTCCTTTGCATTGAATGTACTTTATACATGTTATTTACCTGTAAAAGCATCCCTTGTGTAGTCATCCAAAAGCCCTAAGGCCACTGCTGGGTGTTAACACCAAGTGTTGTGTCCCAGACTTAGAGTTGCCACTCTACAACATTCCCTTTGAACTTCCCAGCAGATACATAAAAGGCTATGTAGGGAGATGAGGGAAGGGGCAGAAGAGCTGGGCCAGCATAGAGAACATAAATAGAGATTCCCAGAAGAGGACAGGGCTATGATGTGCTACGGAATTGACTAGTCAATTTTTCTGGCAAATTCAAAGGCACATTGCAAGTGCATAAAAAATGGAAAGGAAAAACACTGAAAGGAATCTTTAAAAATACTTAATTTCTCTTTGCTTTTACTTGCAATATTAAGGCGGTAACATACTTTCTTTAACATGATAATACAAGTGTTAAGTTCAGTCCCTGGGAATTCAAAAAAAGTGTCTGAGAAAAACCTTGTCTTAAATGGAGCACAGCCAATCAACTTTTAAAATTTAATTTTCTAGTACATGTGGAGAAAAATGAAAAATAGAGACTGGTTGAATTCTATGGGCAAAGGCACCAGTTGAAATAGAACTTGTCTGCAACAATTTTTAATAAATTCCCCTCTTTTTCTACATGCGCTCCTTAAAGTGTTGATTGCAACCTAATAGTGCCAATGGTGGGCCATTCATGTGCAAAATCTTTGGCACAGCCACTTCTAGTCTTAATGACATGCAACAGAGTAAGAATACAAGAGAGTAATTACAAGACATAGAAGAGACAGAGCGTTGTTCCCCTAATGTTACATGTATGATAGAGTCTGGGATAAAATGGCAGACAGCAAAGTGGTAATAAAGACCAACAGAGAGACGAGTCCTTAGAGTTGGGCAAATGTGCTGAAAAACTTTCATTAATGATGGTTTCTAGGATGCCGATGGACACTGGCATCCTAGCAACCAGAGATGCATCCCTGGCCCCATTCAACTTCCAGCCGAGAGATTACCCAGCCAACAGTTCAAAGTAAACAAAGGGGTAGGGATGCTCAATGACATCACTGTCTAAATATGGCCATGGGCACATTCGATAATGACATCAGTGAGTATCTCTGCCTCTTTGTTTACTTTCACCTATAACCCAGGAAATTGCCCAAGAAATAACCCAGTTGAAAGTTGCATGGGCTGGTATGAGTAATTTGTAGCTAGGACGTATTTGGCTGAAGAGCTGACAGTGCCCTAGCTAGCAAGGAACTGAACATGCACTGAGGATGGAGTGTCACTGGCTGCAGTGCCTCTCCCCTCCATGCAAACAGTTTCATGTACCTGTTCCTGACAAGTACATAAAGTTGTTGCTGCAGTGACATTTGTTGTTTGGAGGGGCGAGGGAATTCTAAAGAATGTCTATGACCATCTATGATACTCTTTATGAATTCCCCATACTGCGTGCTGTGTTAGGAAAAAGTCAACCATCAAACTATGAGTTACTTAGGCTACTGTATGGACTCTGTTCTGAGTGTGGACTATGTTTCTTTGCTGGAGTTAAGCTGTTTTCTGTTAACTCGCTTCATGACATTTGAGCGATTGCCCTGGCACACATGTAACACATGAAACGTGAGATGGAGTAATCAGACTAAGTCCAAGTACACATTCCTGGGTGACACACTTGGCTAGTACACCCAGTATTTTCACTCATAATAGCATCCAGGGTGATCCAGGAAACAGGTTTCTCTTACTGCTCCACTCCCTATCACACTGTATACTGGTCTCTTTAAAGTGGAAATAAATCTTTACATAAGTCCACTGAAATCACGAGCCTCAGGTGATAAACGATTATGAAGTAAATCCTTTCATATTAACTGTACCTCTCTGTTTCAGAGCCCTCTAGAGTGCATTTTCTGCTTCTGGGGGGTGGGAACCTGATGGCCCACATAACAGAGCAGAGTGGGGTGTAATCTGAGACCTGAGTTCTTTCCACTGGAGAGAATGGACACACCCCCTTTTATACTGTATCACTGGAAAACATGCACATGGCCAGCAAAGTCAGTCACTTGCTATGTGCTGGAGAGGGGGCTACACCATGGATTGCCTGTTGTCAAAGAAAACTGCCAGAAGTGACACATACAGACTGAACATGAAGTTATCTGTCTCTGACATGTCAAGTGTAAGAAAATTGATGGTTAGTACTTCTAGTGGGGCAGACATGTCAAATCAGTGCTGGAAGTATAGCCTTAGCAACCTTTGACATTGAACACACTAGAGAGCTTTGGCAGGCAAGTTCAATCAACTGAATGAGACCCATACACATAACTTGTCCCTCAAACCAGGTGACTGTTATGTGGACATCACAATGTCCTGCTCTTATTTGAATTTTCTCTAACACAGAGAGGACCCAGATCCTTGACAGTATGATCTGCCAGGTTACCGACAAACCATGAGGGAAAATTATTCTCTAGTAGAGTATACCATCCCTTGGGTTAAGATGGGACCATGGGACCACTCACGTAGCTATTTGTAGGTTTCTGGTAGTAACTTTGATCTCACTCTAGGACTGGGTTACTTTCATAACTGTTCAGTCTGAATAGGGTTGGGGACAACCACTGGATCCTCTTTGTGTCTCTGCCTAGTTATATTTTTCCAGTACATGAGTAAGGTTCACCTAAGGCCTACTTTTGGTATGCAAAATTGCCAGGGCCAGGCTTTCCTCCAGTCAAGTAGGGGGTTTGCATCCCCACCGATAGTGACCTTGCCTGCTTGGCTGCAAGGAGACATCCCCTCCCTGCTCCTTGGACAAGCATTCCTGTTCTTTGTTTCAACCTGGAATACTCTGTCTGGAGCCATATCTTCTATCAGTATCAGGTGGTCACCTCCCATCTCTTCTGTTGCAGGTGGGTCTATAGATTTTCCATGTATGATGGCCATATGTGCACCCAATCTTATAGGTCTCTGCTCCTTACATGCTATGGCTGCTTTTACCAGTTGATGTATCTTCAAACTGGGGTTGGTTCTATCTTTTTCTTGCAGTGTTTCTCTAATATTTCCAGACAGCAGTCCATCTACAAAATGTTCCTTCAGCCATCCATCCACATCACCCCAATCAGGCTGTCCTACTCCGCACCTTTCCCTTCAGCACATCTCTGCTGCTATGTCAAGAGTTTGAGTGCATAATGCAGAATTAATTCCCCCACTCTGCCAAATGAAGTGAGCCTTAAGGATCCCTAATGTTGCAGAAAGTGTGTTACTGGCTGGATCAGGAAAATAGCCTAAAAAGAAAATGAATGCAGCCACCATATCTTAGGATTGGTACCACCATATTTTAGGATTGGTACTCTGCAATATATTATATTTGTAATTTTGAATTCAATATCGCTGGGAGGTGCAGGATTAACCCACTTGCTTCCTCACTGTGTATTTGGATACCTAATGGGATAGGAATCCTACAAAAAAAGGGGGTCATTATACCAGGTGCTGATTTAACTCCACTTCCATCACCATTGACTGACATAGTCATTTCTAGCTGTTTCGTAGATGACAAGGGTAACAGAAGGAGTAATAGACCAAATAATCAGAGTAACTGTAACTTGCAGTTTACTATACAGGTGCAAATTTAGAAATGATAATGCCAACCAGGTTCAGCATGGCAAAAAACATGCATATACTGTAGAATAATGAAAGCTTCACAAATGTGGACTCTTCACAGCAATGTGGTTGATTTACTAAAACTGGAGAGTACACAATCTGATGCAGCTGTGCATGGTAGCCAATCAGCTTCTAACTTTGGCTTATTCAATGAAGCTTTGACAAAGAAACCTGGAAGCTGATTGGTTTCTATGCAGAGCTTTACCAGATTGTACACTCTCCAGTTTTAGTAAATCAAACCTAATGTCTTTGTGACCCAAGTCAGACTGACATTATACCGCTAGTCATTTTACATTGCTACTTCAATAAAACATTCCACAATACAGCTTCTTGTGACTATCCACTTAGACAGCATGCCTCACAGAGAAGTCAAGGGTAGCAGCTCTGGTAACACAAGTGAACAGCTGGAGGGATCCAGGGCCTCAAAGCACCACCCCACAGGAACTGCAGTACTCTAGCAGTAATCTGAAAGTCTTGGAGAAACTGTGTGCTATTAGGCTCTTACAAGCTGATTCTTACAGTGGAGGGCCTCTTACCTGGCCACAGTTCACTTGCTCAGCTTCCTCTGCCTCATCAGATGTGGCCTCTCTAAGCTGCTGAGGGAGGACAGCCAAAGAACTAATCTCAAGAGTTGGTTCTGGCCAGCTCAGTGGATTGCTTTAAAAAAGGCCTGGATTCTTTCTTGGATACACAGAATATGATTGGATACTGACATTTATAGGTAAAGTTGATCCAGGGAATATCTGATTGCCTCTTGGGGGATCAGGAAGGACTTGTTTCCCCTACAGGAGCAAATTGGATCATGCTTTGATAGGGTTTTTGCTTTCCTCTGGAACAACTGTGGGTGTAGGATTATAACCTTTTTTTACGGTTGAACTGGATGGACTGTTGTCTTTTTTCAGCCAGACTAACTATGTAACTATATATATTTATTGACAGAACAATGGCTGAACTTTACTAGGAGATTCTTCAATATTGGCTCTGACTTTTGGCCAGTTAGCTCCCAGCACAAAAAATATATAAAAATATGCAGCGCTGATATGACTAAAACATACAATCATCAATACTAGAAACTAAAATTAAATAAAATAACATAAAATAAAAAGTGCTGAATGCCAATGAGGTGGAATATTTAAAGTGACACGTGCAACAAAGTCCTTAAACTCGTGGTGAAGAGTGTCTGTGGCTCCTGTGATAGTAGGAATGGATAAACATTGCACTAACCAGATAGCGCAAATTATTGCGCATGGAGTATATAAGACCTACTCCTGGTTCTCTGGATGTGGAACACTGCAGGGGATTGATGTCATCGGCGCTGCAACCACCAGGTGTCATCCATCCGAACTGAGTATCCAGCTTCCAGAAATGCCAATATCTGCCACCAGGGGGATCATGCACAATGCCAAGCCATAGGTCTGCAGGTGTCACCTTCAAAAAGCGGGCTCCCAAGGAAAAAATAGCCCAAGAGAAAGCCTCCAATAGTGTAATATATCTTTATTATTCAAAAATGACAGCATAAGAAGGATGAATCAGACTTACATAGAACTCCAATATGGCCGCTGGCCGTCCAAATGGCCATGCGGTGTGTACACAGTGGTTAGGGGCACCTCCCTAACGCGTTTCGTGTTCAAATACTTTTCCAAAGGGCCCTTTGAAAAAGTGTTTGAACACGACATATTACACTATTGGAGGCTTTCTCTTGGGCTCTTCAGCAATTACAAAAACTGTGCTAAACTTCACTCAATTTACCTTGCACCAAGTTTGTGTTATCCTCTACAGGAAAAATCTAACAAACACCTCAAATGGTCACTGAGAGTGTACTCCCCACAGAATGTGTGGAGTGCATTCTTCTCTGTCTGCTTTCTGAACCACCAATCACATTCAGTCTTTGGAGACAGGTTTTAGCTGTTTGTCGGCTGCAAGAGACGTATTAGTACTGACAATTTTTAAAGTCAAATTTTCGATATATGAGATGGCAGGGCATCTACAGTGGGTATGTTTGAGAATTTCTCCTTGCATTACAAGCAGGAATTCATAGATCACCAGATTATTAACAAACAAAAGTGGGTGATACACTATAGTAATGGCTGAATGGAAAATGTAAGTAGCTGGTAGGCTATGCTCCTTGTATGTATTTCAATGCTAAATTTGTCATTTGAAATTTGGGGTTGGGTTCATAATTATAGAAATCTACTCAGCATTGCATTGCCTTTGCTGTGGAGTATACCGTTATTGTTGGAGCTTACTAAACTAAAAAAAAAAACTACAAAAAATTTTATGCCAGAGTTCTTTAGATTTTAAAGTGTATGTAACCATGTTACCATGGAGCTGCATTTGTGATTAGCGATGACACAAGCTATTTGATGGATTTAAAGTTCAGTTAAAAACTGGCACTGGCAACGGTGACAATTATTATCAGAGACATGCCTTGAATGTAACCGTTTTAGGAACCATCTATATTTGTGGGTTTAGTTCCATATTAAAGTTGAACTAAACCCAGTGATTTAGTTGAGTTAAAGAGGTCTAAAAAAAAGCCAGTTGGTGGTCCCAGCAGCGGAGGCACCTGTTGTTGAAAGACTCACCTCTGATGATAGAGCTAACTGAGAAATGCAAAACATCACCGTAAGTGGCAATTTAAAGCCCCAAAACTCATTTTTTGGTGTCATAAAGCAATTTGATGTTCTGTAAACCAGATGACTCTTATCTATCCGTAAGACATGTGACAACGGGCACCTCTGCCGGTCGGACCACTACAAGCTTTTTTTAAACCTCTTCAAACTCAGCACCTGGCTGAGAACCTTACCGAGGATTCAGGATTGGGACCCCCCATAGCATTGAGAACAACCTTTTTAATTCTTTGTGGGGAGAGGGTATTCTCCACCTATGCTTATGGAAGGTTGCAGGTTTCTACCTCACAGGGCTACCTCAACCTCAGCAAATATAAGGTTTTTTTCCCCTCTATTGATAAACCTTTTTGAGGTCATTATTATATTTATTTATCTCAGGTACTTATATAGCCCTGTCAATTTACGCAGTGCTTTACATATATATTGTAGATTCACATCAGTCCCTAACCCTCAAGGGGTATACAATCTAAGGTCCCTAACTTACATTCATGGGCCAATTTAGACAGGATCCAATTAACCTACCAGCAAGTCCTTTGAATGTGGGAGGAAACCAGAGTACCCAGAGGAAACCCACACAGGCACAACATGCAAACTCCAAGCAGGTAGTGCTGTGGTTGGGATTTGAACCAACAACCCTACTACTGCCAGGCGGAAGTGCTAACCATTAGCCACTGTGAGCCACTTACCACACTATAAGGTCTCTCCCACCTCACTCTTTTCTTTTCCAGGTGATACCCTGAGTACCCCATGGGTCTTTAACCAGCCTTTTGTACCTGAGCCCCTCGGACCCCCGTGAAACGCCGCATCCTAAATCTACTGGTTTCCCCCAAAAAATACATTGAAGGCATGCCAAGAATGATAACTGTCACAGTTTATTGCGCTCTCAACCAAATTGACAAGCCCTCAAATGGCTGGTATCACAACTGGCAGCTTTCTTGGCTGTAAAGTATAGGAGGGTTTCGTTCTGCTTTAAGTGCAAGAAAAAAAAAAAAACTATTGATCAGAAATTAGAGGTGTCCTGTGCACACTTCGTGGGTTATCACAGGGAGTCCTCCCAGTTCTAAACTTGCACTACACAACAATAAGTCCCTATAATGTGAGTATGAGGAGAATTCGATGAATTCAGCAGTTTAACAGACCACTAAGAGAACATTTAACAGAACACCAAGTCTTGAGTTTCAGTCCAAGAAAAGGCATGTGGTGTTATTCCACCATAGGAGGTTAGGAGTGCACTTCTGGCAGAGCAACTAGTATTTTTCTGTACTTGCAAGTGGAAAGATTTACTGCTTATTTTTCTTTATGTTTCACTTTCCCCTGATATACACCTTACCATTTTTTGTAATTTTTTTCCAAGGTTTGAGGGCTGCTAATATGCAAATTGGCTGATCTAACACCATAATATGACTGATACATAAAATTCTGGAAAGAAAAGATCCTCTTTGTCAATGAGAGTAGATCTATTTTTTTGTTCCTGATTCAGTCCTGCTTAGCTATCAGGCTAGGTTTAGATGTGCGTCTAAACTTGTGCTTCTCTGAAAAGTAGTCTGCTTTTATGAAAAGTGCTTTAACACCTCCTCACCACCTGTTTTAACCCCACTTTTGCTGAACGTTTTCAATGCCTCCCCATTTCCTTTAATAGGTTGCGTCTGGTGGGCTTGTCTCCAGAGGATTAAGATATGTTGGATAGTTTTGCTATGGGCACAAAGCATCGCATGTAAACATCCTGTCAGGGGCGGACTGACAACTCATGGGGCCCCCGGACAATAGGGGATCATGGGGTCCCTGTGTCCTTGCCCAAACTCAAAAAAGCCTATGAAAAAGGTACCAGGGGCATCTCATGGGGCCCCCTACTGACCCTGGGCCCTCGGGCAGTGCCCGAGTTTCCAAATGGTCAGTCCGCCCCTGCATCCTGTTACAGCTTTTGGGGGAGACTGGTTAGGGGAAGCTAAAAATGTGACAAATTAACACCCCCTCAACCACTAGTCTAAACAAGGCCTTACAGAGTAAATAAAAGTAGCCACACCCGGATCCTCTCTTTTTTTTCGTCTAAAGCTATCCATATGCATATCAATCTGATCATTACATAAGACTATTTCAATATTCTGATATTCTAGTTTTGCAATTAAAAATAAAAGGGACTGAATGAGATGGAAAATTCCAATCCTTTTGCAATCCAACCATGTATGTTGCCATTGTTCGAATGTGAAATGCTTTGCAGGCAAATTTAATAACTGAATTGCATGAAGTGATCATTTTAGGTTTCTGTTCAGTTAAAGCTCAATTAAAATTGACAAACTGTCAATTGTATTAAAAAAAAAAAAAATAGCCCGGTATGGCCTGCATCAGAATATTAGAGGCTTAAAACAGTAAATGTTGTTATTCTGGAAGAGCGCTGGCTTATGTTAAGTGGTCACTTTTGATAGAAATACAGCTTAAAGAAAATCTTTAATTTGAAGTGATTCTATGTTCCAATGAATGATTCCCCATTCTAGTGCACGGTTATGTCCGACGACCGCTTCTCCATTCCAGTAAGTGATTCTTCCTCCAGACGGACAAATCTGTGTTCCAACAACAGATTCCATCAACAAGTGTCTCCACAACTCATTGAGTGATCCTGCATTCCAGTAAGTGATTTTTTTCTTTGTTCCGCCGAATGATTCTAGCACACATTAAAGGATTGTGCTTTACGCTAATTCTTCCAATACATGTTTTTGCCATCCAGATCTTGGCTCTATGTTCCAGTGAGTGACTCCGCAGTTCGATGAGTGCTTGATTCGACAGCCCAGAGAATAATTCATCTGTTCAATAAGTCCTTTTACCTTCCAGAGTGAGCCGAACATCTCTTGAGTGGCAGTGACTCTAAATGAGCAACATTTTTTTTTTAATGCTGTGAGATAGGTTACCGTCCAATAATTGACTCAAACTTCCAATCTTGAGTGACAGTGAATTTAATAAGTGACATGGCTGGCCAATGAATTCCAGGCTTGGCTCTATATTATGGCCTAATCTTGACAACTCATAATTGCATTTGCTCAATCAAACTACCTGTTAATGTGTCCAGGATGATATGGCAAGATGGCTATACATAAACCACATTACTATAAGCATGATTTTTTTTTTTAAGGGGACTGGTCAGGCGAGTGACCTTACTTCGTTAACCAAGATATGGACTCTTATAATTAAATAACTGGGTAAGAGGGAATGTTTCCTAGATTGTCAGCTTCTCTGTATACATTTAGCAGCTGAGACTTTCATCTAGCAAATTAATCAAACTCCTGTCCACGGAGTCGGCAATGAATTATTTTTCTCCAGCTGTGAAGATAAATTGGCAGCTGTGTCACCTGGCTTTGTTTTAGCTTTCTCTAGATCACACTGTTAGAGATAACAAGAATGGGTTGATCTGGTTTCTTTTCATCCTTTGCTGACTACATATCAATGAATAAAATAATACAACTCCCTAAATCACATGTTCGGACCACATATAGGGGCTGATGATTTTGTTCCTTTTACAAATGTCACACACTGCACAGGAAGTCACATCTTGGGGGTTCCAGAACATCAGAAAATTTCTTTGTCGAGTCCCAGAAGAATCACACAACAAAAGTTGAGAGTCTCAATTTAAAATTGGTTGAGCGCTACAGCACTACAGAAAATTCCACATACTTGTAACCCCAACATTTCACCCCAGCATTCACTCTAACACTCAAAATTCACTCAAATCAAGTTAAAATAAACTCCTAAACTTCACTCCAAAAATGAAGTCACAAAATAATTTAAAATGAACTCTTAAATTAAAAATACATTCTTAAAATGCACTCCTAAAAAAATTAAAACCAACTCTTAATTTAAAAAAAACTAAATTGAAATTCACCATTAGCTCCATGATCACTTAACTTTAAACCCTAACTTATCACTTAACATAAAAACCCTAACCATTAACCTTAACCACTCAACCCTTGACCCTATCCCTAAACTAATGTTCAGCACTAATAAACTCCTTAAATGCCACACTTACCTTAGCAAGCCTGGGACTCCTAACACCGAAAGCCATTACTCCTCACAGCACTGACATCTCCGTGCCAAAAACTACTGATCCGACCATTACAATAATAACATGATTTATGTGTTGGGAACATTGTCATTCCATGTAAAGCTTGCCGATGACAGGTTCCCTTTAATTAGATCTGCAATGTCCACCGGATAAGTGTGATCTGCCAACAAGGTATATTCTAAATGCATAAAACCTCTTCCTGAATTCCAGACAACAATAACCAAGACGTATGTTGTTAATGTTAAATAAATGAAGGAGTACAGCCATATATGTCATACTATAGCATGCGTGCATTATCAGTGCATGAGCCTGGCCATTTGGAATTTGCGGGGGGGGGATAAAAGAAGAGCATTATGCCGTGAGACACTCCACCACTGGACATTCTTACCAGAAAGGCCACCTTCTGATGAACATATGACTGACTGCTCGGTAAAGAGAGAGCCTCTGCATCAGAGTAGATGGCCATACTGGGAGACAGGCTTCCTCCCATAACCAGAGGCCAACTGGCCTGTACAGGGCTGTCTGTAATCAATTATGTATAATATGGACTCCCAGAGAAGAGAAGAGCAGGAAGAAGACCCATATGAGATAGGTAGATGGACAGAAAAAAAGATAGATAGATATTTGAAAATAGGCATATGTTCATAGAAATATCTATCCATAATTGAAGACGAACCCATCAATATGTATACACACAGTCCTTTTATACACACTCACTCTTCATCTTTTTCATTTCTATAGATACAAAGATTACACTAAAATAATATGGATTATAACAACACCGAAATACTCGTATGGTTGACTGCACCTACATATACTTCATTCATAGCGTGCATTATGGAATATATATATATATTCTGCATTTTGTTTACTTGTAAGCCTAGCCATATATTACATGCATGCCCATTATATACACACTGCATGCCTATGCAGACATACACCGGTCTCGTGCCTCTTACCTTGTTATACTGTCTTTTTCCAGATGTTTAGTTTTTTTTTAAAGGTCTGGGGTAAAAGCTGGTCACCGATTCTCTTCTAGAAGACCACCTGCCGTGGACATTATTCCACAGGGGAGGAGCCTGGAAGACAAGCCCCACCTCCTGCGCTTTGTTGCCACTGTCCAAGGATGTACAATTAACACTGGCCCTTTGTCAACAAGGCAGTAGTCCACGTCTATGTGCAGAGCTGGGTACCAAAACGGCCTCTTTTTTTTTTTTTCTTCAAGTGGTATAATATGGCCAATGGGTTTGGCAGTCCTTAAGATTTGGTGATCAATGTGGCACGGTGCAAACAGTCCGATAATTTGAAATGTTTTTTTTTTTTTCTTTTTAATTCCTGGCTTCCGACAAGCCAACCGAATGCAGATGTTTCGGTATTATTTTTTTTTTTCCCCACCGAAACTCCAATTTTTGTAGCTTCTCAGTCTCCTAGGTTTGTATTAGCTGCCAGGCGTTTCGTGGTAAACACTCCTTTTTGATTTGGCATGTTTGTATTTGGTGGGCCTTGCCATGGGTCAGTAGGCTTCCCTCTTCATATGCTTTCCATATTCGTCGCCGCTGCTGGATTCTCACCAAGCACGAGACTGGCGGCGATCCTGCAAGCTGTTTTTTTTTTTTCCTCCTTTTCTCGATTCCCTGCTAGCCGCAGGATGGATGGAAGACGGTCGTTCTGCACGATGCACCGGGGTGGGTGGGGGGGGGGTGTGTGCTTGATCCCTCTGGCCTGACTGTGTTCAAGTCCTCTCTGGCAAACTAGCCATTGCGGGATCGCCGGTAGCCAGGGATTGGGGGGGGGGGTTCAGCGGTTGCTTGTCTGAATTAAACTCGCATGGGATTTGTACATCCCCCACCTGTCAGAGGATATTAACCCTCTTGTCTACTCTTCTTATACTGCTTCGTTAACCTGGTGGCTTTTGATAAATAGTCACTGATGACCATCCAACAGCCTCCTATCCCCAGGTGGCCCGGCCGCTGTCCAGGGTGCTAGTGAAGCCTCCTTGAAGCACCTGCTAGGTGGCCAACGCTGGCTTGGTCAATGGCCACTTGTATCCGAAGGTCTGATAGCAGCAATCTTTGCATCCATCCTACTAAGCATGATCAGCAGCACAGGAAAGCGATCACTAGCCACAGCTAGGAAAGCAGAAGCCAGCCCCCTTGTTTTCTGCTCTTAGGAAGATTGTAGACACCCCTCTGTGATCTCATTATTTGTCCTGTCCTCTCTTCATATCTCTTGTTTTTTTTCTCGCTCCCTGTGCTGGCTATCTGAGATCTCCCCTCGTCCTCTCCATCTTTAACCTCCTGATCCTGTGCGTCGCCGGCAGTCGCTCTATTGTGCGGCGTTGGGCAGCTGTCTCGGCTGTGCCCCGGCGTCTATGGTCGGCGGTCTCTGGCTACCTGTCCGTCTCTTCTCCTCTGCTCCAGCATTCCTCTAGAAGACAGCCCAGGCTGGATGCCTCTTTCTCCTTGCCAGGATCTGATGCTCTCTCTCTTTCTCTCTCTGCTCCTCTTCTTTGCTATTTTTTTATCCCACGTAAAGAAATAACAAAGAAAATAAATGAGAGATTGTGGGGCTGTTTCAGTCTCCTGCCCCTCCTCCGTCTCTCCCTCCCTTGCTCTCTCTCTCTCTCTCTCTCCTTCCCTCCCCCTCACTCCTTTTAACCCTCTCTCACATTCACATTGCTTCACCTATCTGTGTCTCCTTCATCTCAGCCGCCTTTTGTGTTGTCAGTGGTGCTACCTGCCATCCCAGACCCCCTGAGCTGCCCCCCTGGATGTGTGTGTGTTATTGTACCACCCCCAATATTTCCACAGACCCCCTCCACCTTCCTGGTCCCCCTCTCCCTCCATCCATCTCTCCAATCTCCACCCTCTGCTCCCTCCTCTCCTCCTTCTCTCTCTCACTCCATCTTTCTCCTGCTTCATCCACCTCTCCTCCTCTCTCTGTACAAACATTTCTGTCTCGCTCCATCTTTTCTCCCCTCCCCTCTGTCAGCCCTCGTACAGCAATCTCCCATCCATACATCCCTCTGTATAGGGACCATCAATATGTGTGTGTATACAGAACATACATACATCATACATATATATATACATAGCAGAGTGATCTCCCATCCATACATCCCTCTGTATAGGGACCATCAATATGTGTGTGTATACAGAACATACATACATCATACATATATATATACATAGCAGAGTGATCTCCCATCCATACACCCCTCTGTATAGGGACCATCAATATGTGTGTGTGTATACAGAACATACATACATCATACATATATATATACATAGCAGAGTGATCTCCCATCCATACACCCCTCTGTATAGGGACCATCAATATGTGTGTGTATACAGAACATACATACATCATACATATATATATACATAGCAGAGTGATCTCCCATCCATACACCCCTCTGTATAGGGACCATCAATATGTGTGTGTATACAGAACATACATACATCATACATATATATATATACATAGCAGAGTGATCTCCCATCCATACATCCCTCTGTATAGGGACCATCAATATGTGTGTGTATACAGAACATACATACATCATACATATATATATATATACATAGCAGAGTGATCTCCCATCCATACACCCCTCTGTATAGGGACCATCAATATGTGTGTGTATACAGAACATACATACATCATACATATATATATACATAGCAGAGTGATCTCCCATCCATACATCCCTCTGTATAGGGACCATCAATATGTGTGTGTGTACAGAACATACATACATCATACATATATATATACATAGCAGAGTGATCTCCCATCCATACACCCCTCTGTATAGGGACCATCAATATGTGTGTGTGTATACAGAACATACATACATAATACATATATATATATATACATAGCAGAGTGATCTCCCATCCATACACCCCTCTGTATAGGGACCATCAATATGTGTGTGTATATACAGAACATACATACATCATACATACATATATACATAGCAGAGTGATCTCCCATCCATACACCCCTCTGTATAGGGACCATCAATATGTGTGTGTGTATACAGAACATACATACATAATACATATATATATATACATAGCAGAGTGATCTCCCATCCATACATCCCTCTGTATAGGGACCATCAATATGTGTGTGTATACAGAACATACATACATAATACATATATATATACATAGCAGAGTGATCTCCCATCCATACACCCCTCTGTATAGGGACCATCAATATGTGTGTGTATACAGAACATACATACATCATACATACATATATACATAGCAGAGTGATCTCCCATCCATACACCCCTCTGTATAGGGACCATCAATATGTGTGTGTATATACAGAACATACATACATCATACATATATATATACATAGCAGAGTGATCTCCCATCCATACACCCCTCTGTATAGGGACCATCAATATGTGTGTGTATACAGAACATACATACATCATACATATGTATATACATAGCAGAGTGATCTCCCATCCATACACCCCTCTGTATAGGGACCATCAATATGTGTGTGTATATACAGAACATACATACATCATACATATATGTATATACATAGCAGAGTGATCTCCCATCCATACACCCCTCTGTATAGGGACCACCAATATGTGTGTGTATATACAGAACATACATACATCATACATATATATATACATAGCAGAGTGATCTCCCATCCTCGCTCCATACATCCCTCTGTATAGGGACCATCAATATGTGTGTGTGTATACAGAACATACATACATCATACACATATATATATATACATAGCAGAGTGATCTCCCATCCATACACCCCTCTGTATAGGGACCATCAATATGTGTGTGTATATACAGAACATACATACATCATACATATATATATATATATACATAGAGTGATCTCCCATCCTCACTCCATACACCCCTCTGTATAGGGACCATCAATATGTGTGTGTGTATACAGAACATACATACATCATACATATATATATACATAGCAGAGTGATCTCCCATCCATACACCCCTCTGTATAGGGACCATCAATATGTGTGTGTGTATACAGAACATACATACATCATACATATATATATACATAGCAGAGTGATCTCCCATCCTCGCTCCATACATCCCTCTGTATAGGGACCATCAATATGTGTGTGTATATACAGAACATACATACATCATACATATATATATATATATCAGAGCAATCTCCCATCCTTGCTCCATACATCCCTCTCTATAGGGACCACCAATACATGTGTATATACATACACCATACATACCTATATATACATAGCAGAGCAATCTCCCATCCTTGCTCCATATATCCCTCTGTATAAGGACCATCAATATGTGTGTGTATATATACAGTACATACATACAGCATATAAAGCAGAGCAATCTCCCATGCATACATCTCTCTGGATAGGGACCACCAATATGTGTGTATATATACAGTAAATACATACATCATATATATATATATATATATATATATATATATATATATACACACATAGGAGCAATCTCCCATCCTTGCTCCATACATCCCTCTGTATAGGGACCACCAATACATGTGTATATACACAGTACATACATACATCATACATACATATATATACATAGCAAAGCAATCTCCCATCCTCACTCCATACATCCCTCTGTATAGGGACCACCAATATGTGTGTGTGTATATATACAGTACATACATATCATACATATACCATATACCAGTATCTCACATAAGTGAGTGCACCCCTCACATTTTTGTAAATATAACCCACTACACCTGCACCCCATTCACACCTGACACCTTGTAACACTAACGAGTCACATGACACCGGGGAGGGAAAATGGCTAATTGGGCCCAATTTGGACATTGTCACTTAGGGGTGTACTCACTTTTGTTGCCAGCGGTTTAGACATTAATGGCTGTGTGTTGAGTTATTTTGACGGGACAGCAAATTTCCAGGTTATACAAGCTGTACACTGACTACGTCACATTGTAGCAAAGTGTCATTTCTTCAGTGTTGTCACATGAAAAGATAGAATCAAATATTTACAAAAATGTGAGGGGTGTACTCACTTCTGTGAAATACTGTATATATATATATATCTCAATCAATCTCCTCTCCTCACTCCATTCCATACTTCCCGGTGTACAGGGACCACACCGCTCTATACCAATTTATACAGTACACACATACACCATACATAACCAGTAAATACATGGCAATCTCCCATACTCACGCCATAGTTCTCTGTGCATAAGGACCACCATGTTATCACAAGCTAAAATAAGCAGATAAATTCATATGGTGCTCAAAATAATATTATCTGCAGATCTACTGCTTCCACTTTGCACCTACGTCATTGATCTCACTTTGTTTATTAATGAATTAAGTAAACTGAAGCGTATGCAAATGTGTGTGTGTGTGTATGTATATATATATATATATATATATATATATAAATATAATGGTGTATGTAGGTAGGTACTTTATATAGAGCACAGCAGTGTGGTCCCTATGCACAGAGATGTATGGTGTGAGGATGGGAGATATGTACCATATATATCCATGTGTATGGTGTATGTATGTGTGTGCATGTACTGTATTACGTATACACACACATTGGTATAAAGCGGTGTGATCCTAATATACAGAGATTTATAGAGTGAGGATGGAACATTGATTTTATATATATATATATATATATATATATATATATGTTCTGTCTCTCCAATCTTAGCATTGATACTGTGATCTCTGTAACTTACAGTTGTGATGAGATAACGATAACTTCAACCTCAGTTGGATACCACAGTCAGTGACTCAATCGATAAGACATCTTGGAGATCTTGAGAGAATCTTACAACAACGAACATTCGATAGGTCAAAATATCATAATGTTTCCTGCTCCATGACATGAGGCTAGAGCTGCAATGCCTTACTGGGAAAAGGGGTGGGTTATCTATACAGCAGTAACTAAACCAAAGGAAAGGGAGGAGCAGAGACAAGATATAGAAAACACTTAAAGGCATATGACAGTCATGTGAAACATGACAATATATGTGTGCTGTATTATGTATACACACAGAGTGGTATAGAGTGGTGGGGTCCCTACGCAAGCAGTATGGAGCAAGGATGGGAGATTGAGATATATATATATTTACAGTACATACACACACATATTTATTTATATTTATGCATTTATCTATTTATTCACTTAAAAATATTTTTATTTTTTTGTTTCTTGCAACACATGGGTATTAAGGATGTTTTTGGTCTCTGTGCCACATATGGGTAATAAGGGTGTTTTTTGTTTGTTGTTTGTGTTTTTTTTCTTTATTACTATAATGGTTTGCACACGTTTTCTTCTTTGGGTATATTGCCCCATATTGGGCTGTCTTTCACATCTCCATCCTGATTTTTATCAGGTCATCAGCACTTTCTCACGCAAATTCCTTGTGGTCACCGCTTCACACTCATAGTAGGTGCGTCTAGTTCTTAAACTTAAAATTTCTCGAGGGTTTATGATATCCAATTGATATTAATATTGCTTTTTATTATTCATATTGCAGCACTGCCCTATCAGTACCAACCAGTAAGTAATCTTGTTGACGGTGCATTTGGGCTGGGCCCCTTCATAAGGCGTTTGGGCAGCATTTTTCATCCACTGGTCTTAGTTTTTTCTTTATTAATTTTTGTTTCATCACCTGAGATATATAAGAAATCTGTGGCTGTGTTCACATAACAATTTGTTTTTAATATTCTGTGGAGTTTTTACCTCACATGGAATCATGTAAGTGTATAACCATATTGTAAAGTATCAAATTGTTTACAATAATTTGATTGCGTCATGTATATTGATATATATATGTTGGTTATAGATGTCATGCCTTCTTGAGCACTTCTGAAGAAGAGATTTTTGTTGATTGCGAAGTGCGAACCACGCATGATCCATGATTAAATTTGCAATACCATCTCTGATGACACCGCCGCAATATGTATTGTAGCTTTATATTTATTTTTGAAGATTGTAAAAATAAAATGTCATACTGTTTTTATAAAAAAATCTCTTTTGAATTGTTGCAATTTATCATACAAGTAAATTGTGCCATTAAAGTCCCACCAAAAAAGAGGACTTTTCCCCCCCTTACATACACACACATATGTATTTCAAACACACATATATTATACATAAATACCCATATTCACTATGTAATACAAATGGGTTGCAGCCCAGTAATCATGAACTTATAGGCAGTAATACAGCAATTTCAGGCATCCCTTCCCTTTTTAGTTACCAACCTGCACCATAGTAGAAATGGATTTATGAGTGTTCAGGTCCTAAATAGCTTCATATGTACAGCACATGAGAAACTAAGGAGGTGTTGCCACTTATTAACCCTTACCTATAGCAAAACTCTTGCCTATATAATGGGGACTCTTATTTCACGTATGTCGTAATATATGTTCAAGTTGGCCATCTGCGTCAGTGATCCCCCTCTGGTCAGAGCATACTCTATCTTGCAGATTTGCCAACTGTTACTTGCTAAAATAGCTACTCTTGAGAGTGTGGCCATAGGGTGCTAGGATGGGGCAGATACAGCTGGAGATGAAATTAGCTCTGGACCAATCAAGCCATGCACATCCTCATGGGGGAAAAAAAACACAAAGTTTAAGAGGGTGGACAGCATTAGCAGGCAAAAATAGTTATCTGTGCATTGGGACAAATAGTTATCCCCCCCCCCACAAAAAACAACTAACTACCCTATATGTAATACAAAAGAGTTATAGCACTGTAAGCATACATGTATACAGTCATACAGCATCTTCAGGCATCCCTGCTCTTTTAGTTACCAACCTGCACCATGTTGTAGAAATGGAGATGCAGATATTCACGTCCTAAATAGCTTTATATGTACAACACGATTATATATTGATTAGTTTGGTGGGTATTTGGGGATCCACCTGATTACTTGCATATATAACTATTTTAATTCTTTGGTGCTGTCCACCCTCTTAAACTTTGTGTTTTTTTTAATTTTGGATGTGCATGGCTTGATTTTAGTCCAGGGCTGTTTTCATCATCATTCGTGTCTGCCACATTACAGTGGTGTAATTAGGATTTGTGCTGCCCTAGGCAACACAAAAATCATTTGCCCCCACGGACACTGACCAACACCACCACCCCTCCCACGGACAGAGCCTGACACTGACCAACAACACCCATGCCCCCATCTGGGAGAGTCTTTTACTACCCCCCCCCCCCGCCTCTGGCGATAGAGGAAAATACACCCATTTTTACAGCTACGGACATCCGAGAGTCAGCCATCAAGCAGCCCGCAGCCTCTCTCGGATCCCACCTGGTTCCCTTCTTCTGGGTGGGACATGTTGTCCCCCTTAAAAATACAGCCCTAGGCAAGTGCCTTGTTTGCCTTGTGGTAAATACGCCCCTGCCCCATTATAAGACCACACACTCAAGGGTGGCTATTTTATCAAAAAAGAGTTTTCAAATCTGCAAGAAAGAGTAGAAACTGGTCAGAGAGGGATAATTTGACGCAGTTGGCCAGCTTGAACATGTATTGTGTTATATATGAGAACTAAGATTCCCCATTTTATAAGCAAGAGTTTACTAGAGATAAGGGTTAATAAGTGGTAACACCTCAATATATACATATATATATACATATATATATATTCATAAGCACATATACCACATATATAGCATATGTGTGTTACGCACATTATATATATATATATGTATGTACACAGCTTACAAATGCCTAAAGCTGCTTTTGTATTTTAGTGTTTTGTAAACATTCATAAAATCACAGAATTTTGCGTGCATTTATGAAATACGCAAAAAATGCCTGTTTCGTTTGTTTTGCCATTCACTGTTAATGTTATCCCAGGCTCAGCAAAAATGCATGTTTGTCAAACGCATCAAAACGCGTGATTAAAAAACACACAAAGCTCGACCCTCAAAAAGATGCATGAGATGTTTTCGCTGCCTTTGTCACACATAGGGCAGCTTATTGAAATTAACAGGCTGCCCTATGTGTGTGGCGCTAAAATGCGCACAAACGTGACAAAACTTTAGTACGATTTTGCGCGCATTCACAAAGGGCCAACTGTGAATGCAGCTCAACACATGCATACACATGTATGCATTAAGTACATTAACAATGATCACACACACAGTATATATATTCTATATAATCTGTTGATATGTATATACAATACATATATATATATATATATACACAAAGAGAGAGAGAATTTTAAAGAGAGAAAGAGAGAGATAATTATATATATATTATTATTATTATACAGGATTTCTTTTTATATAGTGCCAACAGTTTGCGCAGCGCTTTACTCTCTCTCTCTCCCTCTCCCTCTCTCTCTCTCTCTCTCTCTCTCTCTCTCTCTCTCTCGTATTTACCACAAGGCAGTTGCCTAGGGCAGCATTTTTCAGGGGGGGCAGCAGCATTTTTCAGGGGGGCAGTGCCATCCCCTGAAAGAAGGAAAGGAAGAAGGGACACACTCAGCACGGGGACCAGGTGGGATCTGAGAGAGGCTGCGGGCTGCTTGCTGGTATATGCAGAGCATGACTCTTGTTCCTGGGGAGATGTGATGGTGGGTGTCTTATCTCTTTCTGGGGTGGGGGGGGGGGGTTGCCAGTGTATGGGGGGGGTGGTAGTAGTGGAAGGCTCTCTCAGGTGGGGGTGGGCGGGGGACTGGGGTGTTGTTGGTCAATGTCAGGCTCTCTTTGTGGGGAAGGGGGGTGTTGGCTGGTGTCAGAGTCTCTCCATGGGGGGGGAGCCAATTTTTGTGTTGCCTAGGGCAGCATGAAACCTAAATACACCACTGCTCTCTCTATATATGTATATATGTGTGTGTGTGTGCATATGTCTATCTATATCTATATCTATCGATTTATATCTATATCTATCGATATAGATCTATATCTATCGATATATGTCTATATCTATATCTATCGATATATATCGATAGATATAGATCTATATCGATAGATATAGATCTATATCGATAGATCTATATCTATATATCTATCTATCTAGATAGATAGATAGATAGATAGATAGATAGATTAGGTTTGTTTTTTTATTCACATTTTCCTAGCACATCCCTCTTTTTCTTGTGTTTAACACACATTATGGGGTTATATATGCCGTAGAGCAACACCATTCCTTATTGCGTAATATTGAGATATCAGGTTTTTTGTTTGTTTGTTTTTTGGTTCAGTGTATCTTATCTATTTTTTTAGAGTGTAAGCTCTCATGAGCAGGACCCTCTGATTCCTCTTGTATTCTAATTGTACTGTCTCCCTCCATTTTGTAAAAACTGTTGGCGCTATATAAATTCTGTATTATAATAACAGTAATAATAATAAATAATGAAAGTGATTTGTGATGGTCTTACACAAGCATCTGTCTATTACTGCCTGATTAATAAAGAACTATAGTTATGTTGTGTGTGATTCCCACAATCAGGTTAATAATTCCAGTGAGATGTCAGGTTTTATGTATGCATTTATTTATTTAATTAATTGATTTAGTGTACTTTAGCTATTGAGAGTGCTTTGTGATTGGCTTATGTGGGTTGTTGGCTCTGACTGTTCTGATTGATGAAGAATGAAACCTTATGTCTGCGTTTGATTCAAGCAATCAGGTTTAGTGAATTTCTAGAGAACCTAATGCATCCTTAAAACACCTCCTTTAGATCATCAGCTCCTACTGTATACCCCAAGGATGGGCAGGCAGAGCTAAGTGGATGACATAATACACACGTATATACAACATGTTAGCTGCCATCCTGCAATCATATGCATCTCTGCACATGTAAGCAGAATCCGGCTTGTTCAGGACGGCAGTGCAGGAAGCAAAGCTGAATATGAGAAAAAAAAAATGCAGTCAGTAACCCATTGTAAGCAATCCCGGGTCAGTGCGCGTTATCCTGATCAGTAAAGGTGAATTCTGATTGGCTGCCACATGCTATCACACTTTATCTTTTGGAATAAGGCCATATTTGTATACGGGGAACGCTGATTGGATCTGTGTACAGATAAACATCCTTATGTCATTACAATCCCCCCCCTCTGTCTCCCAGATGTAAGCGTTCTATTTTTAGGCCTTCACATTTTATGACTGGTCAATAAAGTCGTTTATTAAAGGCCCATCATTCGTCTGTTTGCAGTAAATGTAGCACCGAGCCTGTTGGCTGGTGGAGTTTAAGAATTTTTTTTTTTTAGGCCATCTTTTAGCCATCGTGGTCATAAAAATGCCACACAGACCTTGCAGCCCTGCTTGCCCTGGAGGTGCCAAGCTTTTTATCCTGCCATGTCCTAGAGGTGCCAAGCTCAGTACAGTGACAGATGGCGGGGGGTGATGTGAGCAAGATGGAAGCAGTCCAGATTGACTCCTACAGTACTGGTACACACACTGACTCAGTGTCACCTCACCAGCAAATAACACAGCAGAGGGGGCTTGTGCGCCATGCCGAGAATTTCCCTATAGGATTCCAGGGATTGGGGTCGGAGGCTCTAAAATCTCCGATGCCCACCATACGGCTACAGGTTCTGTGGCTAGTTGTATGTATCGTCTTGGTGCAGACACTGCGTTACTATATTCTGGTTGTGTATAAATCCTCATCTCAATGTCTGCCTGGGTACCTGCGTGTATCTGAATCAGCGTAGGCTTCAGCCTCGGTGTGAGTATTAATGTCACAAGGTTAAAGATGAAAATATTAAACCATCCATCAGTTGTCACCAATTACCGTACGTAGAGCGGAGAGCTGTACCCACAGCTAGTAATATACACACCGCAGCTACAAGCAGTGTTAGACTAATAAAGCCACCCACCCAGAGGCCTGCTATTTAGTAATATGAGATGTATCATACTGTTGCTTTTTGGTATATCTTGATATGAAACATACACTACAATGCACAGTTATAATCTATATACTGCACACATTATACCGACTCCAGCTGTACGTGACAATCTACCAGCCTTTCACAACCAGGGTTCCATGGAACCCTAGGGTTCATCCAATGGTGTGTAGGAGTTCCTTGACTAATGAGCAATTTGTGCCTCTGATGTTTTTAGCTAACTGTAAAAGTGAGATATTCCCAATGACTACAAATGTAAGGAGCATTCTCTCCAGTAATCATCATGCTAAAGCAAGGCCCAGGACAAAAAAGACATGGCAGTATGAAGAGGGAAGACAAGCTTTAAAGGGGTTAATAGTAGTTTCTTTAAGCAAGGAGGCTTATTTGATTGGGGGATGGTGGTGGGTGGCTGGGTGGGATCTTGGACAGCTTAAAGCAGAGCTACACCCAAAGGGGAAGCTCCGCTTGTCTGCCTCCTCCTCCCTCAGCTGCCACATTAGGTACCTTTTGGGGGAATTGGGTACTTGGTTTTCACAGATACCCATTTCCACTTACAGCTCAGTTTGTCACAGCGAACTGACTCGGAAGTTCAGTCCTCCGCTTCTTTTCCCCCAGCCTTCTGGAACAATTCACAGGTCCCAGTAGACTGTAGCCCATTCACAAAGCACAGTTCGCTTTGTGCATACGCAGTTTGAAACTGGCTGTGAAGCCGCAAGGCTTCACTGCCGGTTTCCCTTAGTCAAGATGGCGCCACCAGCACCCGATAGTCAATTAATGAATCAGCTCCAGGACACTGCTGGATGCCTGAATAGTTCATTGCCCTAAAATTAAAATTCAGCAGTTACAGTAGTTGTAGCTGCTGACTTTTAATTTTATTTCTGGGGAGGGGGGTCTGGAACTCCTCTTTAGGGAGGGGTGGTTTAGCCCTGGTGTCATTTGGAGATTGGCGGACATAGAAGGCAGTTTCCCACCCACCCTCCCTGTTTTGTCTTTTAATTGCTAGGACTTGTTGAATCAGTGGATGTCATGGCAGCTGGGAGGTTGTTGGTCTTTGAAGGAGGTAAAAATTTAGCCTAAGAGAATTGTTTGGAACCCATCGGTGGTATTGTCCCACTGGTGCATTCCTGTTAATGACTGATTAACTGGAATATGGAAATAGTTGCACTGTTGATAGTGTGTTGTCTTCAAGCCGGTGTGTTATGGCTGTTATGGTAAAAGGTTCCGCAGTGTATAATGCAACATAATTTTTTCTTGCCTTCAAAGACCAACAGGCTTAGCGATGATCTGTTTCTGTTTTAGTGAATGTTTCTACTTTTTGTTAATATAAGTTGAATTGTTAATAAAAGGCTGCAAATGCCAGTTTTACTCCATCTATTGTGTGGTCTCCTTTTTTTATACAGCAATGTAAAAGGGGGATGGGGGTGAGTTTTGGGGTTATGGCCTAGTAGCCATTTGTTAGAGTGGGGGACATCTGTTCTACACTAGTCATGCACAGTGATCTGTAGATATAACAATTGGTAGCATAGGTTCCTTGAGACTGGAAAGTTATTTCAAGAGTTTCTCCACCTAAAAAAAGGTTGATAAAGGCTGCTATAAACAGTTGTTTGTTTAACCCGCTGGTTCAACCCACCAGGACAAAGAGAAGTAATCGCCTGAGATTACTTCGCCTACCTCACTGACAACGACCTTCTTGACCCTTTATAGTCTGGCTTTCGCTCACTATACTCCACTGAAACTTCCCTACTAAAACTCACTAATAATTTACTAATGGCTAAAACCAATGGCCACTACTCTATACTGTTACTACTTGACATCTCCGTGGCTTTTGATACTGTTGACCATCCCCTCCTCAAAAAAAACTCCACTCTCTTGGCCTCTGAGTCTCTGCTCTCTCCTGGTTCTCCTCCTACCTATTGCAGCGCTCCTTCAGCATTACCCATAACTCTGCCTCCTCCGCTCCACTTACTCTTTCTGTAGGGGTCCCTCAAGGTTCTGTCCTTGGACCCCTTCTCTTCTCCATCTACACCTCCTCCCTTGGTCACTTGATAAACTCCCATGGCTTTAAGTACTATCTCTATGCTGATGACACACAAATCTATCTTTCTACTCCTCACCTCACCCCTTCAGTCTCCTCTCGCATTACTAACCTACTAAGTGAGATATCAGCATGGATGTCACTCCACTTCCTCAAACTCAATCTTTCTAAAACTGAGCTCATAATGTTCCCTCCAGCCCGTGCCCCCTTCCCTGACTTCTCCATCAAGATCAATAATACAACCATCAGTCCCTCCCCTCATGCCAGGGTACTAGGTGTAGTCCTAGACTCCCATCTGTCCTTTCACCCCTAAATCCAATCACTGTCCAAATCTTGTAGACTTCACCTCCACAACATCTCCAAGATACGACCGTTCTTAACCTCTGAAACTACTAAGCAACTTATTCACTTCCTTGTTATCTCTCACCTTGACTATTGTAACTCCCTCTTCATTGGCCGACCTCATCGCAGGCTATCCCCTCTTCAGTCTATCATGAATGCTGCTGCCAGACTCATTCACCTTACTAACCGCTCCATATCTGCCATCCCTCTCTGCCAATCCCTCCACTGGATTCCTATTGACCAATGAATGAAATTCAAAACATTACCATACCTTTTGTATCACCTCCCCCTTCCTTTAGATTGTAAGCTCCACGAGCAGGGCCCTCCTATTCCTTCTGTACTGAAATGTATTGTAATTGTACTGTCTCCCTTATATTGTAAAGCTCTGCGCAAACTGTTGGCGCTATATAAATCCTGTATAATAATAATAACAATAACATATAAAACTATTTATAACTCTGCCCCAAATTACATCACCAATCTTGTCTCCAAATATCACCCAAACCGTACTCTCCGCTCCTTCCATGACCTCCTACTCTCTAGCTCTCTTGTCTCCTCCTCCCAAGCTCGTCTCCAGGACTTCTCCAGAGCTTCCCCCATCCTCTGGAACTCTCTACCCCAATCTATCAGACTATCGCCTACTCTGCCCACTTTTAGGTGATCTCTGAAAAGCTATCTCTTCAGGGAAGCCTATCTTGCCTTCAGCTAATAACAGAATCTTCTATTCCTTCTTCCAGTCCATCCCCCACAGTTATTACCTTTTGTACCACCAGCCCCTCCCTATTAGATTGTAAGCTCCAAGGAGCAGGGCCCTCTTAACCCTCTTGTATTGAACTCTATTGTTGCTGTATTTTCTCCCATTATATTGTAAAGTGCTGAGCAAACTGTTGGCGCTATATAAATCCTGTATAATGATAATAATAACATGTAGTTTAACTGTAGCTTCATCCAGAGCTTAATTTTAAAGCAAACCTGCACTTTGTCGCTCTATTATTATTACACTTACATATATATTATTGCACTTTACATATATATTGCACATTCACATCAGTCCCTAACCTTCAAGGGGCATACCATTTAAGGTCTCTAACTCACATTCAGGGGCGGACTGATAACTCATGGGGCCCCCGGGCAATAGGGGATCATGGGGCCCCTGTGTCCTTGCCCACGCTCAAAGCACACCCAAAAAAAGTCTATAAAAGGTACCAGGGGCATTTCATGGGGCCCCCTACTTCCCCCGGGCCCTTGAGCAGTGCCCGAGTGCTCGAATGGTCAGTCCGCCCCTGCTCACATTCATACATACACATACTGTACTAGGGACAATTTAGACAGGAGCCAATTCACTTACCAACATGTTATCAGAGTGTGGAAGGAAACTGGAGTACCTGGAGGAAACCCACACAGGCACAGGGAAAACATGCAAACTCCAGGCAGGTGGTGCTATGGTTGGGATTCCGAACCAACGACCCTACGCCTGCCAGGTGGAAGTGCTAAACATTTAGCCACTGTGCTGCCCAGCTCTAGAGCAGACTTTCTCAACTAGGATTCTCTGGAACCCCAAGATTCCTCCAGAGATTGGTAGGGGTTCCTTGAACAATGGTCAATTTCTGCCAGTTAGCTATATATTTAACAGTGGTTAAATATCTATCTGTAAGGAAAGCATGTTTACCATGTTCAAAAGGTTGAAAAAGGCTGATCTAGAGCAAAGTAACAGGTTTATTTTACAGGGCTAAAGCTGGCTATACACGTAAAGATTTACCCATCCATGTTAAACAGCATTTATGGACAAATCTCCCATTGCCAACTATTGTATTTTGACACCTGGCACCGGTGGCTGCAGTAATTCTTCAGCTGACTCTTTCCTGCCCAGCTCCTTTGCTTTCTCAGTCTAAATGTGACAAGCCAGGTAGTGTCAGCATGGCCACCCATGGCTAGAATTTTGGTCAATTCACAGGAATCAATCAAAATTCAAGCTGTGTATTACCAGCCTAGGGACACCTACCTACCTTGTATGCAACAACCTCCTATCAGCTTCTTTGTTTGCTGGAGATCCCCCTCCCCCCCATTGATTCACTGCTCAAGTTTCAATACATATCTTGGTGCTTAAGACTTTCCCCTGCCCCTGTGACAGCACTCAGGCCAGGCAATTGGCCAAGTGCTGCATTGGAGGAAGGGCAGGGGATAGAGAAATGTATGCTTTTATACTATTAGTTCCCTCTAGAGCAGGACTTCTTAAAGTTGGGTCCATAGACCACGTGGGTTTCAGGGGGTCCATGAGGGTAAAAATAACATTTACATTCACTATACAGCCTTCCTCCCTTTGTCCCAATCAATGTTTTCCCATTGTAAAAGACTTATTAAAACACACCATGCTACTGCTAATAGCGGTAACTGCTCAGTGTCTATTGACTTGTTGGACCATGTTTACCATTTAAATTTGTATCATTGTTCTCTGCACAACCACCATTTTGTGCCATTCCATAATATCAAGTGCTAATTTTCATTTTCTAGTAGTAGTAGTAGATTTGAGCACAATTAAAATTGTTTTGTTTAATTTGCACAAGATGGTTATACACTATATTGCCAAAAGTATTGGGCCACCTGCCTTTACACAAACATGAACTTTAATGGCATCCCAGTCTTAGTCTGTAGGGTTCAACATTGAGTTGGCCCACCCTTTGCAGCTATAACAGTCAAGTTCCTCCACCCCAAACTCACTCATCCATGTCTTTATGGACATTGCTTTGTGCACTGGTGCGCAATCATGTTGGAACAGGAAGGGGCTATTCCCAAACTGTTCCCGCAAAGTTGGGAGCATGAAATTGTCCAAAATGTCTTGGTATGCTAACGCCTTAACAGTTCCCTTCACTGGAACTAAGGGCTGGTGAAGGGCCCACACCATAATCCTCCCTCCCTCCATAATCACCCCTCCAACAAACTTCACACTTGGCACAATGCAGTCTGGCAAGTACGGCTCTTCTGGCAACTGCCAAACCCAGACACATCCATCGGATTGCCAGACAGAGAAGTGTGAGTCATCACTCCAGAGAACATGCCTCCACTGCTCTAGAGTCCAGTGGCGGTGTGCTTTACACCACTGCATCCAACACTTTGCATTGCACTTGGTGATGTAAGGCTTGGATGCAGCTGCTTGGCCATTGAACCCCATTCTATGAAGCTCTCTACATACTGTTGTTGTGAAGCCTCTAGATAACAGGTGTAGAGTTATGTAGATGGCAGCATGAATATTGACACAGCCCTGGCCTATGCCGGAGAGAGATGCTTTGAAGGCATGCTGAGTAACTGTATATACTGTATTTTGTTTGCACACTGGGCTCTGGGTCTTTCATGTATAGGATTGTTCCAGCCTGGAGAAGGCCAGCTGCCCTCTCAGGCAATGCTGCTGGATCTACTGCCATAGGCCTAAGGTGGGCAACCCTAGGGCCTGGATGCTGAGGCTCAGGTTCTGCTAAAGCTGACTGAGGGGCCGTCTACTGAAGATCTGGTTTGGTATCACAGAAGTAGGCAACCAGCTGTTCTTGGGCAGTACAGACATCAGTAAAGGATACTAGAGACTGTGTGCTACTTAACCCCTTCTGGTGCTAGAGAGTCAGCTGCAGGTCTAACTAAAAGGGACACCGCTTGGTAGTCCAAAGAGATTTGTCCACCTAATCTCCTACATAAATGGGCTCAAGTTTGCAACTACTACTGCTGCCTTAAAGCTAAAGTCTACTGTTGGTTTCAAGTGTGGCCTTCAGGTTGTGCTAACCTGAAGGCCACGCAAAATTTGGAGGTCTTTATCTATTGACTCTGCAGACAGTTGGCGACTTCAGCGCATTGTGCGCTTCAATATGCACTGACCCTGCTCTGTCATTTTTTGTGGCCTACCACTTCGTGGCTGAGTTGCTGTTGTTCCCAGTTGCTTCCACTTTGTTATAATACCACTAACAGTTAACCGTGCAATATTTAGTAGCAAGGAAATTCCATGAATGGACTTATTGCATAGGTACCACGCTTGAATTCACTGAGCTCCTGAGAGCGACCCACTCTTCAACCAATGTCTGTAGAAGCAGTTTGCATGCCTAGGTGCTTGATTTTCCATACCTGTGGACATGGAGGTGATTGGAACACCTGAATCCAATGATTTGGAGGGCAGACCCAATATGTTTGGCAATATATATATATATATATATATATATATATATATATATGTAAATGGGCTTTTTTAGGAATAGAGGGAGGGTTGGGGGTTTCAGCATGCCTTGCTTCCTTGTAATAATGGTCAGTTGTCCAAGTTTTTCTGCCATTTTGACATGAGTCTCAAGTTATTCATGTCACCATAAAAGAACATATTAATTCCGGTTTAAAATGACTCTAAAAGAGTGAAGTATGAGTGAGACATGTGGTCCAGATGATCTATGGCAGCCAGGAACTAATAGCCAACTAGTAGCACAAACTACAACTAAGTGGGTTATGTCCGTCTTCAAAGGGATAGTGCTCCCCTAGAGAAGTGTGGGCTCAGGATGTGATGGAAGACTGGGGAAAATTGCTCCTCTGGGAGTGAAAGGTGGCCCAAGCAAGGAACAAGGTAGGTGAAGACCTGTCTCCTGAAAGCAGAACAGACAGATTTTGGTCCTGGGGAACTGGCAGAAAGTCCTGTCACATGTTAGAGAATGTCAGTGTAAGGCCTAGTTCACACCTTTGTGTTTTCTGGTGCTTTTTGCAGAAACGTACTACAGTCCATTTAACATTGGTTTCCTATGGGACACATTCACATCTATGCTTTTTTCAGCGACAGCATTTTTGGAAAGGGTCAAGGATTTTTTTAAACACAAAACAGTGTGTTTTTGGTTCAATAGACTTCAATGGTGATGCTGCAGAAAAGCATGTAGTGTGTTTTTGATGTGTTTTTGACACGTTTTTCAATTTTTAATTTTCCCAACAAAAATTGTCCAAAAAAAGCTGAAAAAATGCAAAACGCATAAAAAAACATGATAAACATGTGTGCAAAAACACCGTTCTGCCGAAACGGATCATAAGCAAACTGCACAGGTGTGAACCAGGTCTCAGAAACATTCATAGGGCAATGAATCCAGTTTGCACCCAGAGATAAAATTCTGACCCCAATACAGCCTGTCTGGTAAAGTCACCATGTTTATATGTTTGTTACACGTACATGTCACCATCTCTCATACAGAATCCAAGAGAGGAAGTGTCAAAGATGCCTCATCTGCAAGAACAAAAGGCAACAAATGGCTGGTGACACCGTTCAGCCAAATGTGCACATGATGTCAAGCACCACATTGCTGGTCGCACAGTGCTTGCCAGCCCGTCTGTGAAAACTTGATTGGTTTTTGCAAGCAAAGACTGACTTATGTACAAAGTAGACAGCTTAGAGTCCTATGGGTATGTGTATTTGTAAAATCCAAATCTTAAAAAAAATGTGTTTGCCCTTTGTAATGTGGCCATGTTTGTTACACTAGCTGATAGCATGTCACTGGAATCAAGCTTGTTTGATATTGCCGTAATTGTTAGCTAAGCCATCTTTTCCTCTCTACATCACATTTTATATTTTCTTTCTTTTTTTTTGTTGTATTTTTTTTTTTGCAGCATGCCTCAAGATGATATCAGGCATTGGGCATATAGACTCCTATACCAATAGCTTGAGGGATTACTGGGACATGAACCCCCCGCAGTGTTGGCTCAGTACAAATAAATAATCACCAAATATTTCTCTGGTTTGGAAAAGTTTAAACCTCATTTCCAGGCATAACTATTTTTTTTAATCTTTAACTTTTTTTAATCTTTTATTATACATTTTTTATTACTGGCCCATGTAGCTGGGGTACATTTACCCTGACTGAATGATGAGAGATACAAGAGTAGATTCCAAGATACTTGAGGTATTCATTTTGGGTAGTCTGACCCCTTTTGGTATGTACAGTTGTGACCAAAATTATTCAACCCCCACTGAAATTGAGTGTTTTGGCCAGTTTGACATTGCTTTTGATCATTCAGTCATCTTGCTTACATTTACATTAAAGAGGCACTTGTAGGTCAGACAAATATAACATAACAGTTATAATGAAATAACCACAAATGTCTTTTCTGTGCTCACAGCATTATCAGTTTTATTCAACCCCCAAGTGACATTCAATCTTAGTACTTAGTACAGCATCCTTTTACAGTTATAACAGCTTTTAAACGTGAAGCATAGCTTGACACAAGTGTCTTGCAGCGATCTACGGGTATCTTCGCCCATTCTTCATGGGCAAAGGCCTCCAGTTCAGTCACATTCTTAGGCTTGCGCACTGCAACTGCTTTCTTTAAGTCCCACCAGAGGTTCTCAATCGGATTTAAGTCTGGTGACTGCGATGGCCACTCCAAAATGTTCCAGCCTTTCCTCTGCAACCATGCTCTAGTGGACTTGGAGGTATGCTTGGGATCATTGTCCTGTTGAAAGGTCCAACGTCTCCCAAGCCTCAGGTGTGTGACGGACTGCATCACGTTTCCATCCAATATCTCCTGGTACTGAAGAGAATTCATGGTACCTTGCACACGCTGAAGCTTCCCTGTACCTGCAGAAGCAAAACAGCCCCAAAGCATGATTGACCCTCCACCATGCTTCACAGTAGGCAAGGTGTTCTTTTCATCATAGGCCTTGTTCTTCCTCCTCCAAACATAGCGTTGATCCATGGGCCCAAACAGTTCTAATTTTGTTTCATCAGTCCACAGAACACTATCCCACAACTTTTGTGGTTTGTCCACATGGCTTTTGGCATACTGCAGTCGACTCTTCTTATTCTTTGGAGACAGCAAGGGGGTACGCCTGGGAGTTCTGGCACGGAGGCCTTCATTACGCAGTGTGCGTCTTATTGTCTGGGCTGAAACTTCTGTACCCACATCTGACAAATCTTTTCTCAGTTCCTCAGCAGTCACACGGGGACTTCTCTCCACTCTACGCTTCAGGTAGCGCACAGCAGTCGAAGTCAGCATCTTCTTTCTGCCACGACCAGGTAGCGTTTCAACAGTGCCCTTTGCCTTGAATTTGCGAATGATGCTTCCTAAGGTGTCTCTTGGTATGTTTAACATCTTTGCAATCTTCTTATAGCCATTGCCCTTCCTGTGAAGAGAAATCACCTCTTCTCTTGTCTTCCTGGACCATTCTCTTGCCTTCACCATGTTTGTAACCACACCAGTAAATGTCTAGAAGGAGCTGAGTATCACAGTCATTTTAAAGCTGCCTAATTGGTGCTTATTATGCTTGATTGCTGCTCGGTGACATCCACAGGTGTTTTCAATACCTGATGGAAAGCACCTGTATGAACCTCTGTTCTTCAGAGTGGTAGTCTTTAAGGGGTTGAATAATTGTGGCAATGAAGAAACCACATAAGAACCATTTACTACTGTATTACATAAACAATTGATGTCATTTTAGTTGCATTTGGGTAGTTACAACGTCCTTGTAGGATTTGATTCTGAATACAATTCCAAATGTACACTATAGTCCCTAAACCCCTTTACAGCATTGGGGGTTGAATAATTTTGGTCACAACTGTAACTTATCTGATCTTATGTGGTTGTATTGTGTAGCATCCTCCTAGATAGGTGTTAGGCTTAGAAAGATTTAGTTTGTGTTTTGATAGGTAAATTTAGTTGTCACACTGCAGTTAGAGTGGTTAGAAATGTTGTTAGGTAAAAAGCATAACTTGCACTCTGTAATCAGTGTTGCTGTGTTCTGCTAGTTATGTCTGGTCAGTGTGTTCAGCTGCCAGCCTGATAGCTCCCTCTACTTTCAGAAAGCTTGAGAAGCTTCTGGATAATAGGTGTGGAGTTATGCAGATGGCAGCATGAATATTGACACAGCCCTGGCCTATGCCAGAGAGAGATGCTCTGAAGGCATGCTGGGTAACTGTATATATTTTGTTTGCACACTGGGCTCTGGGTCTTTCATGTATAGGATTGTTCCAGCCTGGAGAAGGCCTGCTGCCCTACTGAAGATCTGGTCTGGTATCACAGAAGAAGGCAACCAGCTGTTCTTGGGCCTTGTGAGTACAGACATCCGTAAAGGATCCTAAAGACTGTGTGCTACTTAACCCCTTCTGGTGCTAGAGAGTCAACTGCAGGTCTAACTAAAAGGGATACCAACTGGAAGTTCAAAGAGCTTTGTCCATGTAATCTCCTACATAAATGGGCTGAAGTTTGCTACTACTACTGCTGCCTTAAAGCTAAAGTCTACTGTTGGTTTCAAGCACGGACGTTGTCACTGTTTATCCAAAAGAATATTTAAAGTCTTTAACTGTACATAATTCCCTCAACCCTAGTTCTCCAAAAATAAAAATAACAAAAACAACACCCCTAGACTGGTTATTTTTGGAGGAGGGAAAGGACGTGCATGTGCATTCGTTCCTTGATGCATGGTTCACACATCACAGGGATTATCCTTGGTTGTTTTACTATTCAGGGTTTAATTGATGACCCCCTGTTTGCCTCAGCCTTGGGTCTGCTCCACTCTCAGCTCCCGAATAGAGCTCACCCTTTGAATTTATCCCTATGTCATCACTATCTTTTATCTTTTGTATATCTATTTTGGGATTGCCTCATTTTGTCTATATATATATATATATATATATATACAGTATATATATATATATATATATATATATACTGGTTTTTTTTTGGTGATATATACACAAAAACATTTGGCTGCTCCTGAAGAACTGGGCGCTGTTCCACGAGACACATTGAGATTTCAGTTCCAATGTGCATCTTTTTCAGCCATGTCTATATATATATATATATATATATATATATATATACACAATTAATATATATCAACACATGGATCTAGTGTGTATGTCATGACACATGTGTTTGTGCAAGATTTTAATTTTAATATGCAATACATTTTGTATTTGTTTAAGGTAATTGTTATTAATTTTGTGGGGCACAACTCATTAAAAGTCCCATGGGCTACAATTCCTTGTTAGGTTCTCTCATGGTTTACGGAGTTTCAGGGAGATCTGCTCCCGCCTGAATATTTGTGGCCTTGTCTGTTGTGTGGGTAATAAAAATGGACTGTTTCTTTCCAGAGGGTAGGTTAGCAAAAAACAGAGTAGCTTTCTAAAAATACAGGTTGGATGCAGAATGTGTTCTTTCCCACTGGTGGTGCCCAAGAGGAACTACAAGAATCATGAAGTAGGATGTTAAAGTGATTGTAAACCCTCGTCTTGTAAAACAACCCATTCAGTTTAAAATACAAAAGAAAGCTAAAACATTTGTAAATTATAAATATAAAAACATTATAAATACATTTTCCCCCTTTTTTTTATAACTAATCACCTTTCCTCTGTGTGGTCAGTTTTTAATAGGAAAGCAGAGGGACTGGCAGGAACACCAGGAATTTCACACAAAGGAAGCAATACAAAGAGATCAGGATGCTTTTTCATACAAGTACATCGTACAGCAGCCACATATCAGGAATATGAAATATTGGGCTTACATATTCTTTAATGCTCCTCTTTGCATTCCATGGTGTGTTGTCTATCTGTGACCAATTACAAAAAAAACAGCAGAATGGGGTAAAATAAATTTCTTAGTTGTCTACAGATGGGGTTAAAAAATCACATGCTTTCGGAAACTGAAAATGTAATTCAGTACAGAAATGTTTAAGCAAAAGACACACCCTTGTTATTCCCAATTCATGCTATTATCCTTATTTCATACAGTCCAGAATAACCATATTACATCATATTTTGAAAAGAAGGGAAAAATAATCCGCAAAACAATATTTGGAATGTTGAAATAAGCTACACCTCTAGTTTTTAAAATAATGATTGTAAATATGCAGCACAATTTTCATATTGTGAACTCAGAATACTAACAGAAAGAGCATAATATGCATATTTGGCAATTTAATATGTCATTTGTTAGGTTTACACATCATTAAAAGACAAAGAGATATAGGTCTAAAATAGGCTCTGTCCCTCTAAATGACAGCAATGGGAAGTATGCAATCCCAGCATGTGCTGGAGTCACAAGGAGTGAATAAGAGAATATTTGCTGTATCCAATGTAAGATACGAGTTGATGGGAGAGGAGTTAATGGAGACAGAGTGAATGGATAGGAGAATGGGAGAGGAGCTCCTGGAACCATAGTAAGTGATGTGGAGAAGAGTTGCTGAAGACATAGTGAGTTGAAGGGAAAGGATTTACTGGAGGCATATTTTGCTGAAATCACAGTGAGTAAATAGCAGATGAGTTGGAGAAACAGTGAGTTTATGGGAGAGCTTGTTGGAACCATAGTGAACGGATTAGAGGGAAGCTGCTGAATCCAGAGGTAAATGTATGGGAGTATTATTTTCTGTAACCACGGTGAGTAAATTAGACATAAGTTGGAACAACATTGAGTGGATGGGAAAGGTTATGATGGAGACAAAGTGGGTGGATGGAAGAGTAGTTGTTGGAGCCATAGTGAGTGGATGGGGTTGGAGTTTCTGCAGCCATAGTGCAATGACGGGAGAATAATTAATGGATCCATGGGGAGTGAATTGAAGAGAAGTTGCTGGAGCCATAGTTAATGGATGGGAGAGTATCTGCTGGAGTTGGAGTGGATGGATGAGAGAAGTGTTGTCTAAGCCATAGTGCGTGGATGGGAGATGAGTTGCTGGAGTTACAGTAGATGAATAGAGGTGTTGCTTGATTCTTAGTAAATGGATTAGAGACATTTGCTGGAGCCATGGTGGAGGTGTTGTCTGAGCATATATTAATTTATTATATTTATTACTGCACATCATCGATTGTACTTTGTCTATTATAAATCAATCAATTATAAATCAAGCTTACAATGAAAGTGTCTATACCGGCTGGGGGAAACCAAACAGCTGGTGGGTCATTATACATTTTGGGCTTAAAATATAACTAAAGGCAAAACTTACTGTTTCGTTTTTGGTAGAGCAGAGAAGAATTAGAACCCTTGTCAATGTTTATAACTGTCGGTACCCCTCTTAGTGATATTCAATTTGTCCTGGTGACTGTTATCACAGAAACGGCAAAAAAATTCTCAAATTGTGGCGATAGAGGAGAAATAGACGCTAGTTCTGCGAGTCTCTCTCTTTGGATGGATTTGTCTTTGTGTCAGAAAGTGAAGGGAAATCTCACCAAGAAACGTGGAGGGGAAAAAAAAAATGGGGGGGGGATGCTGGGGATATAACCCTCCCTTACTCTATCCAAAATGAAAAAAATGTTTTGCATTTAGTTCTACTTTAACTCCATTTGCTCCCGAAGCCTGTTCATATACCCGCCTTTGGTCCTGGGGTGATTTCCCTATTTTAGAGATATCTTGGTTTCCCACTTTATACCTTTTACGGTCTACCCTAACATATAATATTTTGTTTCAATTGCCAATCGGGATATTTGGTATTGAATTTGGATCCATATTTTTTACTTCACTAGGATTTCATTAGTATTAAATGGTGGAAAATTAGAACATTTACAGTAATTTTTACTAACGTAATTTAATGTATTTTGTTGCATCTACAAATATTCATCCCAAAATATATTCAATAATATTTTCCCATTACAGACATAGAAACTTAAGGGGGATTTTCATGTAATCTAATAGAATAGTAAAGTTCAAATTAAAAGTTTCATTTTAATTTAGGTGAGCTCCCCCCTCCCCCTATTTTGATACTACATTTGACTCTATATTGTGCTGCACACTGGAAAAAATAATGTTTTTGCAAAACATTTAGGACTGATTTACTCAAAAAATTTCTCGGGAACGCAATTCACATGTGGTTCAGCATGGTGCGATTTGAGCCCATTCATTTTGAATGGACTCAAATCGTATCCAACAGCACCAAAAGTAATGCATACGCTGCCTTTGGAAGTGCAACTGAATCGCATGGTACTGTGTTTGCAAGGACATGCATTTGGGGTGTCATGAACTTTACATTGACACCCGCGGCAGATCACAACTGCAGTGTATTTTAAACACGGTGTGGGAAATGTGTGCGAAACGCAGGGTTGCTGCACTGCTTTCTGATGTGAACTGGGCCTAAGAGAAGATCAAATCAGGCGTGCCACATTTAGCACAATGGTGGCGTTTTTAAAAAGGATTTGCAATCACTTAAACTATCGAATGACATTACATTCACTTACATCAGCATTTGATGCTCACACTGTAAATGCAACATTTTCACCATTCAGAAATTCATTTTCTGTACTTTCAGAATGGTGAATGCACCTAGCCAGTGTTTTCTGCAAATCTCTGGTGGAAATTCAATTTGTCACTTTTTAGGTTCTGTGAATCTGATACTAAAAAGCATTTTACACTAAAAGCGAAAAGCTTTTTTTTTTTTTTAAGAAACATACAATTCCCTCTAGGCGAACACCAAACTGCAAGAACTGTAGGAAATTGTATTGCAGTTCTTTGCCTGCTTTAGTCCCAGCAATAGGGATGTAAGCTTTGACAGTTTGCTTTTCAAACCTCAGTGTTAAGTGGTATGGTCTGCTTTTATAGTCACTAATTACACATAATTAGTCATGTCAAAAGAAAATCTGAATCCCATTAGCCTTTTTACTTACCCGGGAAATCTGAAACTGTCCCACCAAAGACAAAACTACCATTGCAATCTGACTCCAAGTGATTGTAAGAACAGCCTTGTGGTTGACTAGAATTGCTACTAAGAGCACAAGTCCATACCCGGCTGCTGTCCTGCTAGAACACTGTCCCTCCTGCTGAGGCTGAACCCTCTGCCATCTTGTGCCTCACTCCATGCCAGAGGCCTCCATATGACATTCCTGGCCATTGACCAATATATCCCCAATGAAGGAATGTCCACACAGACTGTAAAAGCTGATTTGCTGCCCTTTACTGATGGAAGTTAGGGAATGGCATAACAGTCACATCACATCGACATACAATCTGGAGTCACTTGACCTTACACAGTCAATCACTTTTAGTGGATGGGCCGCAGTAGTCACACATGAAAGCATATTCAGCACCTTCAGCAGACATCTCCCTCAAGGCCTCTCCTCTAGTTACCAGTCATTAGTACTCACAGGACTGTGCTCTCAGTAGTCATCTCCTTGCTGGTTACATCTCTTCCGGGAACCCTCCAGGGATGCAGCCTCACCCAGGGATCTCCAGCCCAGCCTAAAAGTCCTTTTGCAATCCACACTAGCCCCCACCTCCAGAAAGGGACAGAAAGACTTTCCTAAATGCAGGTCTACTCCTCCCAGCCTTCTGCCTTGTCTAGGGCCTACATGTGCTGATTACATCCTCATTGGTGTAGGGTGTTTAGCTCCCATGCCCCACGTGTGTCTGTGCTCCTTCCTGACTTATATATGGGTGTTGACTCACTCCTGACATCACTGCAAGAGGGCTCTACATAAAAGGGGCCTAACACCTGATGGCACTGTCTGCTGTAACCAGATACTATTCTGGAACAGTGCCACCTAGTGACAAAATGGCTAACTGCACCTGCCTACATGCTGTGCAGACTTCTGTAGAAAGAACAGTGATGCACGTACACAGGGAGATATGAATTCTGAGTATTGTTGCAATGAAGCATGGCCGGATCTAGGGGGTTGCTGGGGTGGGCTGGTCCCCCCCAGATTTCAGTTGTGCTTATTTCCCATGTACATTATGCCCTCTGAGCTCCACCCTTCCTGCACTCATGGCTGGCTGCATCTAAAGTAATCAGTCCAGACAATAGCGCCAAAGAGGAGAGAGCGGGGAGTAGATGCAGGCTCTCTGTGATCTCCCCCTCCCGTCATAACAGCGATCCACCATACATTACATAGGACTGCTATTACATCCGATGGTACATGGCTTCATTACCCACCCCCACCCACATTTCCAAGAGTTAAGCAGTCTTTGAAGGAGATGGGGGCGGGTAATCTCACTACTACACTACTCATGTTGTTCCCTCATGTAGGATGGGGGGAGCTTGTGGAGGAGGGGGGGCTATTTGTGCTGGGAAGGGTAATTGGGGGGGATGTGTTAGGAGGCAGGATTGGGGAAGATTTGTACTAGGAGGGGGGAATGGGGGGGATTAGTGTTAGGTGGGCGGAATTGGGAATGATTTGTGCTACTAGGGTGACTTGGGTATTCGGAAAGAGTAATTTGTAGGCGGTTGTGCTCGGAGGAGGAATTTGGGGGGAGGGATTTGTACTAGAAGGGGAGATGGGGAAATTTGTACTAGTAGGGGGGATTTGTACTGGGAGGGGTGATTTGTACTAGGAGAGGGATTGGGAGGGGGGATTTGTACTGGGGGGGGATTTGGGAGAGAGGATTTGTACTTGGGGGAATATTTGTGCTCGGAGGGGGGATTTGTATTAGGAGAAGCGATTTTAGGTGAGAATTTGTACTAGGAGGGGGGATTTGGGGAGAGGATTAAGCTAGAAGTGGGGATTTGTACTGGGAGGGGGTTTGGGGAATTAGTACTAGTAGTGGGGTTTTGGGGGAGAGGGTTTGTACTAGGAGGGGCAATTTGGGGACAGGATTTACGCTAGGAGTGGGGATTTGGGAAGATGATTTGTGCTAGGAGGGGGGATGGGAGGATTTGTACTAGAAGGTGGAATTTGGTAAAGGATTAATCTAGGAGTGGGAATTTGTACTGGGGGGGAATTGGGGGGAAAATTAATACTAGGAGTGGGGATTTGTGAGAGAGGGTTTGTGCTAGGAGGGGTGATTTTTGGGGCATGAAAGATTTGTTAGGAATTGGGGGGATTTGAGACGGAAGGTGGGATTGGGGGGGGCAAAGGTTTGCGCTGGAAGAGGGGTGTGGACTTTGAGGAATGGGAATGTTTACATTTTTTGGGGTAGAATTTGCGCTTCCAGAAGGGATGTATGCTTAGAGGGTGAGCTTGTTTATTAGTGCTGTTTTTTTGGGGGGGGAGAGGGGGCGCAGTTTGTCACTTTCACCTTGAGTGCTAGATGACCTTGTCCCGGCATTGCCCACACTGCACATAAGGCACTCAACAGATCTCCCCCCACATAACACATAGCTCCGATTCCTCACACAATTCCCTGACTGGATTGGCAGCTGCAGTAGCCAGCTACACACTGTGTGGAGGGATACCAATCTCAGCTGTGTGGGGAGGAGGGGAAGATCTAAGTGCCCTGCCTACAGTGACCCTGTCCTCAACTCTGCTGACCACTGTCTTCCGCCATGCTGACTCCTGTACCCTGCCCTGCTAACCCCTGTCCTCTGCACTGCTGACCCCTATCTTCTTTCCTGTTGACCCCTGTCCTCTGCCATGCTAACCCCTGTACACTTTCCTACAAACTGCTGACCCCCTGTACACTGCTCTACTGACTCTTATGTACTGCATTGCTGAACTTGCATCCTCTGCCTCCCCCCTGACATTTTTACTGCACCCCCAAATCAGACAGGCTAGATCCAGCTCTGCAATGAAGGGCAAACTGAATTTTTTGGCAGTTGTAAAAAAATCATAGCTGACTGCAAAGGTAGATAGGAATGCCATTTTTAGTAACATGTTTGTTGATGGCATATGGTACTGCATATATTTAGCATGTGCTTATGCATGCTGTGTTTTATGTGCACTTTTTTGTTTTTGTGTTAACATGTATTTCCACTTTTGCAGCCAAACTAGGATAACACCTAGGTTATATTTGTTACATGTTCCCATTTACATAGCATAACTTTAAAAAATTGCAGGTTACCTTTTAAGTGCCTTTTACCTTCTTAAAATCCTTATATGCTTTCTGAGCTTTGAAATATTAACCATGTCTGTGCTGTGTTTGCAGTTCTTCATTATCACTTGTATACTAGATTTGAACACTGTCTGTCCTAACAAAGGGTTGCAAATTTAGAAACCACCTTCCTGTATTGTTGTTAATGAGGTACAGTATAGCTTAGTCTATGTGGGGAAGAAATTCTGAGAGTCAGCCATACCACTGTCTACTCCATTTCAAATGCTATTTATGCATTGCACCCAGTGGGGGAAATTTTCTAAACCTGAAGTATGCAAAATCTGGTGCAGCTCTTCATAGAAACCAATCAGCTTCCAGATTTTATTGTCAAAGCTTAACTGAGCAAACTAAAGTTAGAAGCTGATTGGCTACTCTGCACAAATGCACCAGATTTTGGATGCTCCAGTTTTTAGCAAATCTCCCCCAGTCTGTCCAGAGAATATGGTGACCTGCTGACTTGGCACCATCCACAGTCAACTTAACTCTTCATTGAGACACAGATGTTAAATCCAACACAATTTTACTTTAGCTAGGACAGAGGATGATTTCCAGTCTTTTAAAATGTAAGAAGGCAATGACTTTCCTAAGCCCTGTCTCTGTGAAGCACTATCACTGAGTGAGGGAAAATGGAAGAAACAGGGACAGGCTTTCTAGGGCTGAATTAACTAGCACAAAACTGAAAGGGAGGACAGAAGAAGGAACCAAAATTACATAGTAAACAAGTTAGTCTCTAAACTGCCAATAGATGCCAGCATAATACAGAGCAAACAGCGAGGCAGGACACAATTTCTTTAGAAACATCTAAAAGGTAGAATTATTTGTAAAATTTTTATTTTTTTGTAATGTAAGCAGTGTGAATGGGAACACTTAACAAACATATAGCTGAATTTTCTCAAATTTGGCTGCAAAAGTAGAAATACCCTTTAGACAGGAGGAGATATATACACTGTATGTTTGTGTGTGTGTATGTATATATATATATATATCTCAAACTTTCAGTTAAAACGTTTGTTTATAGAAATGTTATCCTGGGGTCTCTGTGCTTTTTTAATCATTTCCGGGTCAGTGATCCATGCGTCCCCACCTTTCAGCTGTGCATGTGCAAGGAATTCCTACTTTTGATATTGATGAAGTCCTTAAAAGCTCTTCAAATTCTCCCGTGTGCCTTTGAAGCACTTTTAAACTGTGGTAAAGGGGTCCACTCATATAAATGGACGTCTGCACAAGAGCTTCTGAAGTTCCGTAAAAAGCACACGTGAGCCTTTGAAATGCTTTAGTCGTCTCTTCTTCACATCTTCTAATATGGAGTTCTACTTATATATGAACTTTTACATAAAGGCAGGCCGCTATAGATGTGGTTAAAGGTCCTTTATAGGGAGTTATTTTCATTCCGCTGGCTTGGCTTTCCTTCTAAGGTATCACAAACTGCAATAAATGAGGGTGGTCATGAGACTACATTGTGTGCTATGCCAATCATACAGAATAATGGGACTGATATATAAAACAGGAAAAGTGTGTAGCAAGCCTTGACAAAAAAACAGCTCCACAGTGGCATTTTTATAGTAGGAAATCCATAATTTGATTGGTTGCTTTGTTATAGGAGGAAATGGCGATGGAAGAGACCCAAACACCGAAACAGAACTCCCTAGGTGCAGTAGAATGTAGCCTTCACCTGCACATGACCTACCAGTGCACTATTCTTGATGTCCCTGGTTCTATCTCCACTAGCACTTACACTGTCATTGGACATCATCTAGGGCTCAGTCCACACTAAGGAAAACCATCTAGAACCTGCAAAGGGCTGGGAGGCAGCAGTGAGAAGGGGTTAAAGTAGAATTCCATGCAAAACATAACTAGTCTTAAAAGAGCCCCCTCTCCCCTCCTAACACCTATACTAACTAACCTGGGTAAAAAAGTTCTGTAGACCTACCTGTCGACCACTCCAGTAGGCCACTCAAGTCTGGTTATACGATCTCCCCTGTGTTGGCCAGTGATAGCTGCAAGAGAGAGGAAAGAACACTCAACAATGGCTGGCAAAGTGGTGACACCACCATAGAAGGGGGTGGGGAGGTGACCTAGCTGTATTACTTAAATTCAGTGAATTCAAATCAGGTCACAACTTGACTGTACTTATTGGCAATCCTACGTAAATTGAAGAATTGATAGACAGTAATACAAATCCTTTGGCATATAATGCCATGAGGTATATCCATTTCAAGGGTGTATTTGCCTGTTTCCCTGGAGTTCAACTTTAATAAAAAAGAACTATTCCTGGCAATAGCTTATAGCACAGTTTAAAAATAACATTGGCAAATGTTCAAACCATACACATAAGGGCTAAATCAAAGGTCCTTAACTGTGGTTAGCTTGTGTGTCACAATCAAATATAAGAAATTGGTAGTGAGCCACACTAAATATTAAAAAATCTTAAAAATAGTGCTCAAAGCATTGCTGCTTATTAGAAGTGTAGAAAGTAGCAGAAGTTCAGAGAGGCAGGTACTGAGCTCCTACAGAGAGGCTTCTGGGAGCGGAGAGCCACATGGGCGGATGGAAGGTTTTACATCGACTTCTCCTTTGAAGAACACATCCACCTTCCTGGCATCGCTGATATTTTAAGGCAGTGCTAGGAAACCGTCAGCTTTTATACTTGTTCCTGCATCCCTGATAAAAAAGGTTCTTGAATATTCAGCAAATAATTGTAAAGAAGAACACTGAACCCTGGGATAACCAATGAAAACAATGAGAGCAAATATAAGCCTTTATTAGTTCACTGTACAGTGTTGAGTACAACTGCTTGTGGCATGTATATAAACCTAGTGATATATGGAATACATTCTCAGTTGATTTACCTACAGAAATGAGACAGTTTAACAATCTTTAATGAACCAACCACACTGTAAATAGACTACATTACTCTGTCCATTTACGGGAGAGTGACATAATTTATTACTAGGTCATTCCCTGACCCACTTATACACACCTTTCCTGTCCTCCCCTGCTGCTCGTTTCCTCTGTAGTCCTAATCCAGTGCAGGGTTGACTTACCCTCCTAACCACCCAGGGTCCTACAGGATAGTCAGGTCCAGAACAAAAGACCAGAAAAAATGGATGGAGGGATGGCATGACTGGGTTAAAAGGGGAGTGGTGGACACGGGAGGAGTTTCAATAAATTTAAAGGATGTAGGGAGGTGGGGGTACTGACCTGATTGGTGAGGCTGGACAGAACGGGTGGGGTCTTCAAGGGGGTTGTAGGCAGGATGGCCCCAGGAGAGTTTAGTTGGAGGACAGCAGACCTTAGGGAATCTTACCGCCCTCCCTGCCCTGTATTTCTTTGTTTTCGTTTCATTCCTCTTGCGGGGTGGTGCAGTCTTGTGGGTTGGCTGTTTGTCATGGCAGCTGGCGGGGGTTCAAGGTCTTAAAAGGAGGCAGTAGTAAAGGTGAATAAGTAGGGACCTGCCTTGGTTACAGCTCCTCCTAATTTGGTACCTTTGTGGTAATACTTGACTTGAGTCAGTGTGGTGGGGCTGGAGACCTACTTTACGGGTCACAGGCAGAGGTGGCTCACTAATTAGGTGGTCGCCTAAGGCCTCACAGCCACCTAAATTGCCTAATGCACCCAGCTGTTGGCTTGATATTAAAAGTGATGTGGCAGCTCCATAGCTGCCGATCACTTTCACAGAGCAGGCAGTGCGGTGCCCCCACCCCCCACCTTTTGCCTGCAGCGTCCCTCCTCCCGTGGTTTCTGGGATCTCCCGCTCTTACCAGAGCCCAGGAACACATCCGAGAGCAAGGGGAGGGAGAGCGCTGTGAGACCAAGGCAAATGATACCAGTTCCAGTTTCAGATGCACGCTTTCCTGGCCAGTACAGCCAGGGGACACATCTATCCAAGCCAATCTGTACTTGGTTAGATGGTGTGAAGGACAGGGGAGACTTTGGGGTCTATTAGACCCTTAATGTCTCCATAAAGAGTACCTGTCACCTGCCAATTAACCCCTTATGATAGCAATCGAGTAAAAATAAATAAAAAAAAATTTCAAAATGAAAATTATAATAAAATATATTAAAATAAAAAAAATTACCCCCATTGCCACTCACACCACGTACAAATGCAAATGCAAGCCCAGGGTGTGCAGGTGTATGTAAACCGCGTTAGCACCACACGTGTAACATATCACCGCGAAAGTCAGAATGAGAATAATAATTCTAGTACAAGAGCTCCGAATTAACTCTAAACTGATGAACTGTAAAGGCTTTTAAAGCGTCACCTTTAGTGATTTTATGCAGTATGTTTTGGCGATATCGCAGGTGCATGCAATTTTAAGACATGGAATATTTGGCATCTATTTACTCGATGCAACCTCATCTTTTATATTTTAACCAAAAATGGGTATTCTGTTATGTGTTTTTGCACTAAAATTTATTTATTATATTTTTCCTGAAAACTTATGTTTAATAAAACGTTGTGCAAATATCATGTGACATAAACATGTGCAAATATAACTTTTGTATCCTCCAGGGCCTTTTCCTTTAGAAAATATATAATATTCTGGGTTTAAGTACTTTTATTGCCAAAGAACGGAGATTTTTACATGTATGCGAAAAATTGCTCTGAAGCCGAACTGGTTAACACTGCTTTGTGCGGCAGCGTGAAGAGCCCTGTTTGGTGAACACATGAACAGTAAGGGTGTTAGCTGGGCTATTCACCCGCCGTGCCCCACAGTGCACTGCACCCTGTAAGTGTATTGTGATTGTCCAAAGTATTGTACCTGACCACAGGTCAGGTGCAATGCTTTGGCCAATCACAAGGCATGATGACGTCACAAGGGGGCAGGGGTAATCCCGCCCCTTGTGATGTCATCACCCTATTTAAAAACTGTCATCGAGGCACAGCTGTCAGACGGTGGGAGCCAGTGTCGAGGGAGGAGTGGATTTTTTTTCTTTTTTTGGGTTGGTGTTGGCGGCATTGGGATTGACGTTGGATCTACTTCGGGGACATTTTAAAGGGGGGCTTCCAGAGTTTGATAAGCCCCCGCCCGCAGACCTCCACAACCACTGGCCAGGGTTGTGGGGAAGAGGCCCTTGTCCCCATCAACATGGGGACAAGGTGCTTTGAGGGGGAGCCCCCCTGCTCCAAAGCACCCCCCCATGTTGAGAACATGTGGCCTGGTAAGGTTCAGGGAGGGGAGGCATTCACTCATCCCCCCTTTCCTGACCTGTCGGGTTGCATGCTCTGATAGGGGTCTGGTATGGATTTTGGGGGGGACCCCCACGCCATTTTTAAATAAATTTTGGTGTGGGGGGGTTCCCCTTTAACCACTTCAAGTCTGGACACTTTTACCCACTTCCTGTCCAGGCCAATTTTCAGCTTTCAGCGCTATCACACTTTGTATGACAATTGCGCGGTCATGCAACACTGTACCCATATGAATTGTTTAGCATTTTTTTGAGACAGATAAAGCTTTATATTGGTGGTATTTATTCACCACTGGGGTTTTTACGTTTTTTGCTATAGAAATGAAAAAGTCCAAAAAGCTTGAAAAAAAGTGTTTTTCTTATAAAATTTTGCAAATAAATAATATTTCATCATAAATCTTGGCCAAAATGTATTCAGTTATCTTTTTAGTAAAAAAAAAATAACCCAGATTAGTTTATAACCAAAAATGATCATTTAAAAATTTTGCACATGTATAGTAAAGAATGGGGTATGGCTCACTGGTAGGAATGAATAGGGGCTAAGCACACATGCATGGTAACGAGTTGGGTATGGCTCACCCATAGCAATGAATTAGGCCAAGACGCACATGCATAGTAAGGAGTGGGGTACGGCTCACCCATAGGCTCACCCATAGGAATGGGTACGGCTCACCCATAGCAATGAATTAGGCCAAGACGCACATGCATAGTAAGGAGTGGGGTACGGCTCACCCATAGGCTCACCCATAGGAATGAATAGGGCCTAAGCACAAATGCATAATATGGAGTGGGGTACAGCTCAGCCATAGGAATGAATAGGACCAAATTGCACATGTGCAGTAAAGAGTGGGATGTGGCTAACCCATAGGAATTAATGGGCCAAGGTGCACATGCATAGTAAAGAATGGGGTATGGCTCACTGGTAGGAATGAATAGGGGCTAAGCACACATGCATGGAAACGCGTTGGGTATGGCTCGCCCATAGCAATGAATTAGGCCAAGACGCACATGCATAGTAAGGAGTGGGGTACGGCTCACCCATAGGAATGAAAAGGACTTAAGCGTACATGCATAGTAAGGAGGGTAGAGTTTAAGACATCACCTCCTCCTTAATGATGTTATCTGGCTTGATGACTGGCTGCCCAGGCCTGCACACCGCATGGAGGAGGCCGCATGTTCTCCCACACCTGAAAGCATTGAGAATTTTGTGTGCTGCTCCAATGCAGCACCAGGGAAGCAGGCAGAAGGTGACCACAAGCTTGTTAGGGGAGGGAGGTGTGTTAAAAAGACTTTGTCACTTTGTGAGTCCTTTTAATGCTTATTGTAAAGAATCATCTTTCAACTTTCATTCCCATTTCCAGTCTGCTTTGTGCTATGCCAAATTAATACTTCCCAATAAAAATGCTTTAGAAAAGAGAAACTTAAGATTTTACATTGAAATCACTCTCTGGAAATCCAGTGGCAAGCCTCGAGACCTGTCTTTTTTAGCTGTTCAGTCTACTAAGTCTGTTACAATGTCACCGTCAGGATGACACTAGCCATAGTACAGCTGAAGCTTGCAGAGGTGCGGGTGCCCATCTTTCTATGCATAACTGTGCACAGTTGTGTAAGTGCATGTGCATGAGCACTTGCGTACCCATGGCCGGCCACCGCTAATGTTGGCGCCAATGGGATTATTTCAACAGCAGTTCAGTTAGCCAGTGATGTCTGATCTACAGCCCTTACCTGTGTTCCTGCATCCGTTCCTGTGCTAACTTCTGTTATTGACTTAACTTACTCTGACCTTGCTTGAAGTTTGAACGCTACCTGCCCTGACCTTGGCCTGCCTCTGGACTTGCTCTGTTTTCTGCCCATCTGCCTGATTCTCCTTTGCTGAGCTTTGCTTGTACCCTGATCATTCTCTGCCTACCCTCCATGCCTGTATCTGACCGTCTGTTGCTGACCTGGCTCCCCTAACCTTGCATCCAGTTATCCTCCTGTCATACTCTACATGCTACCTGGTCCCTGGTGGTTTTTCACCTGTTCAGTGCTACCAGTCCTGCCACACCTGCTACCTGCCATTTGCTTGTCAAGTACCTGCTTTCTACCCAGCCCTGGGTCTGCCGTCCCTGATGCCACCTGCTTTTCCAGTGATCCAACCTGTCTCTGGTGACACACCTGTCACCTACTGCTGATGGAACATTTTACAGGCACTCATATCTCGCCGTGTTCTTGTGCCCACATCAGTGGTCTCAGAGATGGGGCTGTAAGAGAGACCTCCATCCACACACCAGGCTCAGACACAAGATACGTGACAGTCACACTGTAATCACTTGGATTATCTGTTTATGCAGAAATAGATTATGACACTTTAGGAAGGAGAGTAAAAAAAGTCCCCTAAATGTTTTCAAATAAATTAATAGTAAAAAGGCGAGCTCAAAACATACTGAAGTTGGTCTCAAGTGACAGGGTGGAGGTAACTGTATTAAACACATCTTCTCCTCAGTTTATAGGAATGAAAAGGAGGGATATAAAAAACAAGACAGTAATGTTAATAACACTGTATTGAATGTACCTGGGCCGTGTGGCTGACAGAAACCAGTGTTAAAAAAGACTATAAAAACTTAATGTGAATAAATCACTAGAACTGGATGGTTTAAACCTTTCCTAAAGAACTTGGTCTTATTATAGGCAGGCCATTGCTTTTAACTTTTAAGGATAGTTTACTGACTGAAATGGTGCCAACTGATTGGCAAAACGCAAATTGTGTACCAATATTCAAAAAATGGTTTAAATATATACCTTGGAAATACAAACCAGCCAGCCTAACATTAATAGTATGTAAACTATTGGAGGGGATAAAGGACTATATCCAAGATATTTCTGATGAAAATAGCATCATTAGTAGTAACTATAGCACTTACCACTACAGATGCTGGATATAATGGGTTTACTTTTCTGCCATGAGTCTTTAACCATTTCAATACCGTGCAATTTTACACCTTCCTGCCCAGGCCATTTTTCAGGTTTCAGCGCTTTCACACTTTGAATGACAATTGCGCGGTCATACAACACTGTACCCAAACTAAAATTGTATCATTTTCTTCACACAACTAGAGCTTTCTTTTGGTGGTATTTAATCACCGCTGGGGTTTTTATTTTTTGCTAAATTAACAAAAAAATTTTGAAAAAAAAACACATTTTTCTTTGTTTCTGTTATAAAAGTTTACAAATAAATAATTGTTCTTCATAAATTTAGGCCGAGATGTATTCTGCTACATGTCTTTGGTGAAAATAACCCAAATTAGGATGTATTATTTAGTTTGTAGGAAAGTTATAGAGTTCACAAACTATGGTATAGATCTGAATATTGATCAATCCTGAAGTACTGACAGCCAATCTAATTTCTTGAGGTCCAAGAATGTCAGAATAGTACAGATATCCCCAAATGACCCCTTTTTGCAGAGTAGACAGTCCGACGTACTTCATAAGAGGCATGGCGAGTTTTTTGAAGTTGTATTTTTTGTCATAATTTTTCGGAAAATGAAAAAATTAAAACAATTATTTTCACTATTTTTTTTTTTACATACTGCCACCAGTGCAGTACAGCGTCATCATATAACTGGCATGGCGGTGAACAGGGACACTGAATAGTGACAGTATGAAAAAAAAAAAATATTTTTTTTTTTTTAATTTTTTTTTATTTTTTTATTATATTTAATTTTTTATTACATTTTTTTTATTTTTATTTAAGATTTTTTTTTAAGATTTTACTATGACCAAAGTAGTACAATGTTACCATAGTAACATTGTACTACTTTGGGGAAGTGATCAGTATTTTTTTTATTTTTTTTTTTTACACAATTTGCTTATAGCAAAGAATTACTTTGCTATAAGCAAGCATTTACCTGAATGAAATCGATTCATTCAGCTTTTTTTTTTTTTTGTGCTTAGCTGTGATTTGGTCACAGCTAATCACATGACATGTGCATGTGATTAGCTGTGACCATTCACAGCTAGGCACTAGTATACAATGGATGGCATCATGAATGAAGCCATCCATTGTATACAACTGTCATGTGACCTGCTGTGATTGGTCACAGCAGGTCACATGGTACCAGCAACGGGAGCCGGTACTCGGATCTGTCATCGGCCGTGTCCGAGGTGCACGGCCGGTGACAGATCGCACTGCTGCGCCGTTCTGCATTAGCGCAAACTGAGCATGTGCGGGAGCACGCCAAATGGCGTGCACCCGGAGTGCAGAGACACTTTTGAAGCTGCCAAACGGCCATTGGCCGGGCGGCTAATGGTTAAAGTGATTCTAAAGGCTTATTTTTTTAAAGAAAAATTAACAAATATGTCTATACTTACCTGCTGTGTGCAGTGGTTTTGCACAGAACAGCCTGGATCCTCATCATCTCTGGTCTCCCGCTGGCGCTCCTGGCCTGTCGGGTGCCCCCACAGCAAGCAGATTGCTATGGGGGCATCTGCTGCTCCATGTGTCCATTCACACATGGAGCTGCAGCTCAGAGCTGCCCCCTCTCTCTTCTCATTGGCTCACTGGCTGTGATTGGCAGTAGTGGGAGCCAATGGCTCCCATTTCTATCTCAGCCAATAAGAAGAGAACGTGCCGGGATAGCCGAGACTCCAGTGCACATTGCTGGATTGAGAGGGGGCTTTGGTGAGTATTGGGGGGGGGGGATGCTGCACAGAGAAGGTTTTTTAGCTTCATGCATAGAATGCATGAAGGTAAAAAAACCTTGAGCCTTTAGAACCACATTAAGCTGGTCCCCACTGACACACTTGTTTAACATAAACATTATTATGTTATCTGAACTCTGCACAGATATATAGGCCACAAGCAACTAAATGGAAGACTGAAAGGATGTATTATGGCAATGCAGTTAAACAATGCATGAATTAATAAACAGTAGTGATGGTCACAGTAGTGATGGTCTGGTTGTTCGAATTGAAAGTAAGCTCGACTCGAACATTGGCTGTTTGTGTGTGCGGCGAACACATGAACAGTAAGGGCATTCGGTGGGCTATTCACCCACCATAACCCACAATGCACTGCACATTTACAGTGGATTGTGTTTGGCCAAAGCAATACACCTGACCATAGGTCAGGTGCAATGTTTTGGCCAATCACAGCACAATTGCACGAAGCTAGCGGTGACGTCACCATTAGCTCCACCCAATTGTTTACATCTGACCAGCAAATGTCAGATTGCAGCGAGTGCTCGGTAGGTGCGGATGGGTAGGCTGGAGTTGGGTTTTTTTTTTACATTTCAGCAAGTCTGCGTCATCATGGCAACGCTGGAAGTCATGATTGAAGATGGATTGCAATGATGGAACCATTTTTTTTTATAAAAGACTTTAAAAATCTTTGGTTTTGTTTTCTGTTCAATAAAGGATTTTTCAAAATACTGGTCTCTTTATTTTTTAACTAAATGTAATCCTTTAGTGAATGGGTAGGGGTACCCTTTACTCATTTATGGGTGGGGAAAGCATCAGGGTGCCCCCTTATTTAATGGGGTACCATGATCCTAATGAGCTCACCAGCCCGCAGACCCCCAAAACCTCCGGGCAAGGGTTGTGGGGAAGAGACCCTTGTGCTCATCGGCATGGGGACACCATCCCCATGCCAAGGGCAAGTAGCCTGGTAAACTGCAAGGGGGTTGGTGCTCAAGGGTAAAGGATCTGGTAGGAATTTAGGGGGGCCAAACACTTTTTTCCCCCTCTATTATTTGGGGATGGGGTTCCCCTTAAAAGCTCTATCAGGTCTAAAGGGCTTGGTAAGGCTTTTAGGGGGAACCCAAAGCACTTTTAAAAAAAATTACTGTGGGGTCCCTCCTAACCTTCCTACCAGACCTAAAGGGCCTGGTATGGATTAGGGGGATCCCACGCTGTGTTTTTACTTTTAAAAAAATTTAATTTTAAAATAAAAAGCAGCAGGTTCTATGCATTGTACAGATGTGCAGCTTTGCAGGTAGTTTAAGGGGACCCTCCCCAGGCATGATATTTAAAGGAATTTTTCTTTTTTTTCTTTTTACTTTAAGCAATCAAAATTGACTGCCCCTTTAAAAACTGTACTTTTTAAAAATTTTGTTTTCACTGATTCATGTCCCTCAGGGCAGTACCCGAGTCACCATACCCCTTTTATGGCCAATACCTTACATATAAGCCTTCAAAATGGGCACTTTTGAATTTACAAGTTCGAGTCCCATTGACATGCATTAAGTTTGAAGTTTGTGGTCGAACATTCATCAGGTTAGAGTGTTCGACTGCGAACCGAACACAGGGGTGTTTGGCGCATCAATAGGCAACTGAACAGGTTTAAAGATGCTGTATGAGATAAACTGAGCACTTACTCAGAAGTTGGCAGTCAACTGAAGTGTAGTGATGCAAAACCAAATTACAACTGGTGCAAACAAAGTTTAAACATATCAGCATCAACTAACCCAAAAAATCAAGGTCTTCATGTGCACACTACACATACAGCCCCAATAGTGGGCAGGTCTATTAGCTCCTGACAGAGAGATACCCCTGGAGGTGCCTACAAGTACCTGGCACCTAATTGTCAGTATTAGCTGGCTATTGTTGGGGCCCTTCTGTAATGTAGTGCACATTTAGTTGTCCCTTTAGGAGTGTGCAATGGATGGATGATGGGTTGCTATAAAAAAGAGCAGTCTCTATTGCATTAACTGTGTTATTGTTGAGATAAGCACAGGTAGTTCAGCTCACCCATCTTGGTAAGCAGGTATCCACTCCAGATCACTTGGCATTCTGCTGTCCTCAGCTAACCAGGACCCAGTGACTCAGTCTTCCTGAACAGGTCCTCACAAGGCTCAGTTTCTTAGCTCTAGTCCTTGTTGGTTCTCCCTAGCTGTAGACACTCATGCAACAGGTCCTTCCAGCTCCGGTCCCAGCTCAGCAAGATGTTCCTCAGTGCCTCAGTCTCACTGGTGCTATGCTCAGTCAACAGTAACTGATTTGCATCCTTTTTTGGTGTAGGCACAGGCTCCCCAGTGTTGGGTGTGCACCCTCTGGTCCATGCATCGCAGACGCTCTAGCACTGGTCTGTCCAGCTCAGCTTCTTCCCCCAAAAGACCCAGATCATTCCGGTTGCCAGGGAAAAGTACTATATATCCTCCTCTGTTGTGTAGGCGATACTGGGTAGTGAAGTCTACAGCTCCATTAACCTCCCTTCACTTGCATTGCACTGTACCCTTTTAAGGACTAGATTTCTCAGACTCCACGGCAGCTGCTGTATAGCAAGTCCTCATGCCGCTGATTGGCTTAGATCCTATGCTGCCAGGAGGGGGGGGGGAAGGAGTGAGTGGGGGATTTCACACAGAGCCAACTCTGCTCACACAGCAGGAAAGTGAGGTATGAAAGCTGGCTACTGCATAACACATAGAAGTCACTGCTCACAGCAGGCGGGGGAGAAAAAGAAATAGAGAGCTGCACACAGCGGGCAGAGTAACCAGCTACATAAACAACATGGTTTTATAAAGATTCGTTCTTGCCAGACCACCCTTTTAACCACTTCCAGACCGGACACTTTTACCCCCTCCCTGACCAGGGCAATTTTCAGCTTCAGCGCTATCACACTTTGAGTGACAATTTGCGCGGTCATGCAACACTGTACCCAAATGAATTTTTTACCATTTTTTTGAGACAGATAAAGCTTTATTTTGGTGGTATTTATTCACCTCTGGGATTTTTATTTTTTTTGCTATTTAAATGAAAAGTCCAAAAATTTTGAAAAAAAGTTTTTTTTTAAATAAAATTTTGCAAATAAATAATATTTCATCATAAATCTTTGATAAAATTTATTCTGTTATCTTTTTGGTAAAAAAATACAAATTAGTTTATAACCAAAAATTATAATTTTTAAACATTTTTTTTTACATTTTTATTTTATTTTTTTATATTATTATTTTTTATTTATTTATTTATTTTTTTTACATACTGTCACCCTGGCAGTACAGTGTCACCATGGTGACACTGTACTACTTGTGGAGGGTGATGAAGATTTTTTTTTTTTTTTTACACTGATTGCTTTTACACCCATATAGGATGTAAAAGCAATCATTTCTCTTTCTCTCTGTGTGCATTCTTGCAGCCATTGAGAAGTACTGAGTGAGCTGTGATTGGTCACAGCTTGTCACATGGTACAAGGCTGTTGTGAATAGCCTTGTACCATGTGACCTCTGTGATCATTCACAGATTTCACATGTAGTAAGCAATGATGTCACAAGTGACATCTTGCTTACTACTTTGCATGTGATCACTAATTGGCCAATCAGTGATCATATGATCGGGACCTCGTACAGAGGTCCCGTCCGACGATCGGTGTTTCACTGTGCCCTGAGGATACAGCGGGCACCGGATCGCGGTGCTGCGCGCTCCGCAGGAGCGTGCACAAGCAGGATGCGGGGAGGCCGTTTATAAACGGCCACCTGACCCTGCACTGCCACCGTCCGGCCGTTTATATGCAACGGCCGGTCGGGAAGTGGTTAACATTCTAAGAAGAGGTGAACTGTAATGTGGATAGAGGAAAGCCTGTGGATGTAGTGTATCTAGATGTTACTAAGGCATTTCATACAATGTCCCCCAAATGATTAATTTACAAATTAAGGTCTTTTGGCATTGAGGTGATCGAATGTACTTGGATAGAAAACTGGTTTAGGTAGCATGTCCAGAAGGTGGTGATTAATAGCATATTTTTTGAATGGTCTGGAGTTGTAAGCAGTGTATCCCAGGTTTCTATCCTGGGATGAATTCTGTTTACCTTGTTGCTAAAAAGGTTGAATTACGTAGTTCAATCTCAATATTTGTAGATGATAAAAAGCTAAGCAAGGCAATGATTTCACAACAGGATATATCAACTTTACAAGAAGACCTAGTTAAATTAAAGAGGTGGGCAGCTAGATGACTGATGAACTAAAATATTGAAAAATGTAAAGTAATGCACTTGGTAGCCAAAAATATGAATGCTGATTACTTGCTAGGGGGCGAACCTTTGGGGAAATCGAGGATGGAAAAGAATATGGTGATCCTAGTAGATGTCAGAGTCAGCAATAGCATGCAATGCCAAGCTGCATCCAGCAAGGCCAGTAGACTATTAGCATGCATTAAAAATGGTATTTACTCAAGACATAAAACTGTAATTCTTCCACTTTACAAAACCCTGGTTTGGCCACATCTTAAAAATTCCATCTGGTTTTGGTCACTGATCCTCAAGAGATATGTGCTCCAACTACAGAGAGAGTCCACAGAAGGGATATAAAACTAATAAGAGGGCTGGAGGACCTCAGTTATAAGGAACGCGGTTCAATATTAAACTGCATAGGGAGTTAATGTGGAAACCTTTTGACAGTTGGTGGTGACAGCAGGAAGTGTAGATAAATTCAAAAACTTTTTCGATGTATTTTTTAGTGAACACAATATACAGGGATATGGGCAAGGGTAGTGACATAAACACACACAAGCACACACACTCAGGTTGAACTGGATGGACTAGTGTCTTTATTCAATCTTACCAATTATATGCAACTATATGCAAGAATGAGTATGACATCCTTTGATTGGCTATGCAGTTGGTGCAATACTGGAAGAGCCAATACTTCTAGTGGAATTTCCTCCCCTTTTGCCCCTTCCCCTGACTTCCCTGTCAAGATTAATGGCACAATCCCCACAAGCCAAGGTGCTAGGTGTAACCCTGGACTCTGAACTTTCCTTTTGGTTTCGCATCCAATCACTATACAAATCATGCCATCTCTACAACAGCTCCAAAAACACCCCTTCTTAACCAACAACACCACAAAGCTTTTAATTCCCTCCCTGGTAATCTGTTACATTGGCTATTGTGACTCCCACCTCATTGGCTTACCTTTACATAGGCTACCCCCTCCCCCCTTCAGTCCATCCTCAGTGCTGCTGCCAGATTTATCCATCTTACCAACTGTTCAGTGTCCACCCCCCCCCCCCCCCTTTGCCAAGTCCTTCACTGGCCACTGGCGTCTGTGCACCCAATGAATACAATTTAAAATACTAATAACAACTTACAAAGCAATCCACAACTCAACCCTGAGCTACTTCACCAACCTTATCTCAAAATATCAACCAAACTGCTCTCTTTGGTCCTCACAAGACTCCTGCTCTCTAACTCCTTCATCATCTCCTCCCACACTCACCTCTAGGACTTCTCCAGAGCCTCCCTGATCTTTTGGAATGCCTTATCCCAATCTGCCGTATATCTCCTTCTCTGTCCACCTTTCGTTGATCCCTGAAAGCCCATCTCTTTAGAGAAGCATATACTGTTTCTAACTAATAAACAGTTTTTTTATTTTCTTCATCAGCTCATCCCCCACAGTTATTACCTTTTGCGTCACTTGACCCTCCCTCTTAGATTGTAAGCTCTAACAAATAGGACCCTCTGATTTCTCTTGTATTGAATTATATTGTAACTGTTTTGTCTGTCTCAATTTTTTTAAACACTAAACACAAACTGTTTGAAGAAATTTAAATTCTGACTAATAACAATAATAATATCCTCCAGTCCACCCTCATATTCAGAAAACATTGGTCTAGTAGTTTGAAAGGGTTAGAGCTTCTGTTAGGTATGAATTTATGTCTGTGTGCCCTTTGGGAGGATTTTCCCTTGTTGCACCCTCCCATTAAAGAGATAAGAAGCAATGTCTCTACAGAGGAAGCTGTCATTGCCATATGACTGGTATAACTTTCTTATCCTCAAAAAAAGTTTCAGATAGATTTTTCTGATGGACTTTCTTCTTATTCTTTTAAAATAAATTAAACTGTCCTTAACTATGTGATATGGGATCCATAGAAAACCATTAAAGATCTTCCTGGCCTTTCTAGTGTGTGTCTCAAAGGCAGGTCCTTGGTAATGCAGCATACTATTTCTACACTAACCTAATAGAGGTGCCCAAACTATATTAACATTCATGTTTGTTATTATGTAGCCAGACAATGCTCTCTGTGTTTCTGCGCCCTATAGAAGTTGCATAGTCTGCTACGGTTATAAGTATGCCGAGGTGTACTGAGAAGAATATGCAGGCTGCTGCTGGAAATATATTCTTCTGAAAGTAATAGCTGCCTGACAACCTGTCACTTTGCCTATTCAGGTAAGAAAAAAACCCACTTGCTGATACTTGACATTTGGATCTCCATGATAAATACCCTTTCCTCTCCTGTATTGGGGAACATATGACCTCCTTCTAGGACATATTGCTTCAGACTGATCTGCAATCGCCAGTCCTGAATCCTGTCAATTAAGTCAAGAAGGAATAAAAATTTAAATCTCATTAAGGTTCAACATCATCTGACACTGATCTTGCACAGGGATAGGACTCCTGTCTCTGAAAGAGTGTTGGAGGAGAGTGGCAAAGGTAACTATCATTTTTTTTTCACAAGAACCTGTAAGGGGAGTTGCTTCCTTTTCTTTTTACCTGCCCACTGGCATGATGCTAAAGAGTGGCATATAAAAGTAGGGAAGAAGTAAGCAGAAGGGAGTCATGAGAAGTCTGTAAAAGAGAGAGTGTAGATCAAGAGCCAGGAAGGATGTGGATCTCTTCTGAGAGGTGCACATAGTGAAGCCTATGGCCTGGGAGAAAACTACATCATGAGTTTGGAACAGAACTGAATACTGTGGCCCCTTTCCTTCACCAGCCTTGGATGGAACCAGTTTTGAAATTTAAGATTTGGAACAGAATGTTATTAGAAAATGTTGGTCTCAAGTTATGTACTCAAGTTATGTACTATGTTTTGTTGTTATGAAAACGTTAGGCAGTAAAAGAATTGAAAGAAATCCATCTTGCCCAGTGTGATACTGAGTGTGATTAGTTCCAGACAGAGTGGGCGAAATGGCTGTAAAGTGGCAGCCAGTTTGGTACAGCGGTAAAGCCCCAGGATGACCCTCCGAAACTCATGCCATATCTATACCTGGGGAATCCTGTGAGCAGCCGGTTTGACAATAGGAATGATGGTAACCAGATCCATGAGTCAGTGAAATCGGTGACCAGGTGGGTTCTCTAAGGCCCCAGCTGCAGTCCTAACTAAATGTGAAATTGTTTCTGGACTGCCATAGTAAATAAGGCCACTGTGTTAAAATGTGAAGTCATCCTGCCTAGGCCTAAGGCCAATAAACAGAACCAATGAGTGATTGTACTACAAATCGGAGGGATGTGTTGGTGTTTTGCAACACCATCCCTGCAAAACTGCTCAGCAAGTGGCCCCCTGTAGCAATGGGACCTGGCTTAATGACCTGAGTGCTAGGGTGGCCTTCCAACAAACATGTCACTTTTTTTCAGACTGGTCAAAATGGTGGAGTATTTTTAAGCTGATTCAATACTACTCAGAAGCTCTAATATTACTGTAAGTTTACTAGCTGCATGCTTGCTGTATATCAATGACTCAGAAAGTATTGAAAACAGAAACAACCAGGCAGCTAGCATTTAGGGAGGCAAGAAATGGCAGCTCTCATGATTCTCTCAGTACAGGTTCCCTTTAAAACTTTCATGATTAAATGAAACATTGACAGCCAATCTAACGGCTGGTTTGCAGCATCATTGATGCAATCACTACAGAGAAACATTGAAGTAGAGGCTCCAGTTCTAGGTGGGACCTAATACATGTACCTGAAGATTGAGAGGAATTTATACTGTAGAAATTGAACAGGCTCACACAAGGCAGTTATAGCAATGGAAGTACATATTTTGAAGACCATACCAGGGGCAGACTGACAACTAATGGGGCCCCCGGGCAATAGGGGATCATTGGACCCCTGTGTCCTTGCCCAAACTCAAAAAAGCCTATGAAAAAGATACCAGGGGCATCTCATGGGGCCCCCTACTGACCCCGGGCCTTTGGGCAGTGCCCGAGTTTCCAAATGGTCAGTCCGCCCCTGGACCATACAGTTCCTCAAGTTGTGGTTTTTTGCGGAGTCACCCTGAAAGTCCTTGCCAGTATCCAGCTGCCAGTGGGAGATGCTGACAGAGGATGCACCCTCTAATGGGAAAGCTATTCTTTCCGCCCTTGACAGGTACATCTCCCTAATGTTACCACTAACTTCTTCGTTTTCAGTGGAGGCTATGTCCCTATGTTATATTTACACTGTGGGCAAATCAAATGACGCAGTCTTGTACTTAAGAACTTCGGTGTCAAAATGGTCATCCAAGTATTGTGGGATTTCGGCATCCAATATGATATGCCATTCTCCCCAAGATGGCCAGCTGGAGACCATGGTACAAGACAAACTAGTCCTCCATGGGCTCCTGCCAGCCTGAAGAAACAGTACAGTGCCATCTTCATGTTGGCAGATATAGAGCCTATCACCTGGTTACACAGTTTCATTTTTACAAGTTTTGTCTAGTACCTTTATAATTTAACATTAATTTCTTACTACTGCCTAGATATATATCTTATCCTTTCTAAAACCAACATTGTATACTTGGTGGGATCATCTGACACGAGCATGTAAGGTTTTAGCTATATAGAATTAGCTCCACTCAGATTCCTTAGACCAGGTCATGTTTACAGTTATTTGATTGACTCTTTTCCTTTGATATGGGATATCTGGCTGAAGAAGTAAAAAAAAAAAATACTTAAACATTTTATTAAAAGACTTGGAAAAAATTGGCAAAACAAGTAAAAACATTTCTTGATATTAAGAGCAATCTGTGAGGACTGAAATGCCAGTTCTAAGTTTATTTTGGTTCAGTGAATCACTAGATAATAAGGCCAAGTTTAGGGTGAGACCCCAGAGCCTGGGCTTGTAATGGGAAAGTATACTGTATTAGTGCTCACATATTATGAGTTATTTTTACTTTAAAATATTTTTTTATGTTGCTTTCACATTTTTACATACTTGCAACACCACAAGACCAACTATTTATATAGCTGTACTTCTGTGGATCACAGGAGTGCGTTTTTTTCTGCACTCCTGTGATCTGTTTTTCAGCTAATGTCCATTGTTGGCTGATGTCACTCAGTTGGTCCAAGCTGGAGAAGGATCATGACCAATTAGTTGGGATGTACCCAGGAGCCTATACCAGCACCTAGCTCAGCCTCTCAGCGAGCTGCTGAGAGCCTGAGCCAGCCACTTCCGGTCTCTCCACAGCCCAGCTCTCCAGTAAGCACTGAAGAGGGCAGAGCAGAGAACGGTGACTGTCAGTCTCCGCTCTCTGCTCAGAGCAGCAGGGAGAACTGAGTGATTAGCTGTGTGTGATCACTCAGTTCTAATCCCTAGAGCCAACAGGGGGACATCAGATCGATGTTGCATCCTCCTAGGTTAATATGATTTAAAAAGAAAAAACATACTTCTCTTGTAAACAAACTTTAGCAAATGTTTATATACAACAGATACATTAATAAGAGCCAATTAGCATTAACTAAGGGTAATAAAGGGTTAAATAGAAACAACCTTTATTTAAAAACAAACATAAATGTATTTATTTATTTATTTTAACTGGCATGATGTTCAGATCAAGTCTTTAATGTACTCATTAAAGTGGTTGTAAACCTCAAACATGAAATATGAACAAAGCATACTGTATCTATCTACAGTGTGTTCTTGTCTTAATTAAGGCTACATGTACACATGAATTTCCCTAGGTGTTTAGCTCTCCTGGCTGCAGAAAAGCGTGAAACGCATCAAAAACACTTGTAAATGTGGTACCGCGTTTAGCCACGTCTACCGTTTAGACATTTATTTATTTGACTGCTAACAGTATTTTCCACTGACATGAATAAAAGCCCAAGTGCTAAACGCAGCTAGCGTTTACGTGCATTTGGGTGCATTTTTGCCACCCTTAGCATTCTTCTGTGTTCAGGAAAAGAACATTTGACTGCCCCTAAACTCTGCAGCTCCTAAACTCTGGTAAAAGCCTATGTGTACATTGAGTTGAGTTCAGGGGCTTTGTCCAATAAACACCAAAAGCTCCTAAACCCACTGTGACAAACCCAACAGGGGCATTTGGAAAAGACAAGGAGCTAGCCTTCTATCCACTGATTATGGCCCATGGAGGAGACCAGGTATTTTGTCTGCTTTTCCAGGAGCATGGGAAAAAGCTCAGTTTAGTCTCTGATGCCATGGAGAGAGCAGATCATTCTTTAGTGATGGACAACAACGCGTTGAACGTTGAGAGAAAGTCTTGGATTAATTCTCTGAATAAAACTTCCCTTCTGGAGAGGATGAAAATGTGTAATATTAATCTTGTACAAGTTATTGGTCAGAGGAAATATAGTGGCCCTCCTGCAGATTGGGTTGGAGAAGCTCCCCCACTTGCGACAGTAATATTTAACAACAATCTCCCTCAAGAAATCCATGAAGATAAATTAATTCCACTTTTTCAGACTGCTGGAACAGGTGCGGACTGACCATTTGGAAAGTCGGGCACTGCCTGAGGGCCCGGGGTCAGTAGGGGGCCCCATGAGATGCCCCTGGTACCTTTTTCATAGGCTTTTTGGAGTTTGGGCAAGGACACAGGGGCCCCATGATCCCCTATTGCCTGGGGGCCCCATGAGTTGTCAGTCCACCCCTGTGCTGGAACATTGTATGAGCTTTTTCTTATGATGACATTTCTAGTGGACAAATTACACAAGTGAAAAGCCAAACACCTGAAAGACAGCATGTGTAATGTACTTTGTGTATCCAGGGCTGTGAACTTGTTGCTGGACTATCTGGAGTGGGCTCCCTGACTAATCAAAGCTGGACTGGGTGCCTGGCTGTTGATTAGCTCACTGTTAATTAGATCACTATTTAATTAGGTTACTGTTAGCTGCTAACTGTTCAATAGATGTACTGTTAGATGTACTGATGATGTTACTGTTAGAAGTTTGCATTGTTTAGGATAATGTGACCAAGCTCTTACTTGATTTTGTGTGATAAAACTTCTGTGTGAATTTTCAATAAAAAACAGTTGCTGTTTACACCTAAGCTAGTGTTGTCTAGTACTTGGATGCAATTCCCAGCTATAATACCTTGTTCCTGTGGTCCAGCGGTGGAGATACCCAGTTGGGGTGTCAGTGGTCCATGGCACTCTCGTTTAGGAGCAGCAGTGTACAAGAGGCCTAAGAGTACTAATGTCCTTTGTGTCTGCTGCTTCGTTCCTCTACTATCATCGTGAATCACTTCTGACAAGTTGTCCTGACACCAAGAGAAAAATGGTGACAGGGGAGGGAGTTCCAGCAGATTGGCAGCCTCAGCTCTGTTCCTTTTGTGCTGTGTGGAGAGAGGTGTGTCTGTGTCAGAGCCTGGGTCCAAACCTGGGCCTTCTGCGGTGAGTGGCAATGTTTCTTCTTGCTGAGCCACCTGGAATGCTGGACAGCTCCATTGACAATTATTTGGATGATCCTACCTTGACCTTGTTTATCATGAACCTTGAACCCCTTGCCTCTCCCATGAACTTCCTGATATAAGCCATGTCTCTGTACTTCCTGTTTGCCAGATTATTGTGCTCTCCAGCCAGTATCGTGCTCCTTATCATCTCTGCTGTTATCCGTATTTTGCTATCATTTGTTAATGACCCTTGGCTTGTTTTCGACTACACTTCTGCCTGATCCCAACCTGCAACTGCTCCTTACCAACCTTGGCTTGTTTACTGACCACGCTTCCGTTTGATCCTTACCTGCTTATATGCTACTGGACCTCCGCTTGCTCACCTCCTGGTGGGGTGATCCTAAGGACCGCGACCTGGTGCTAACACGCAGTCAAATCCATCTCCACCATTAGGGTCTCTGGTGAACACCGGTTGGTACTTAGACTCCGCACCTCGGGCGATCCACCACGGTGACCTGCCTGTGTACCTATCCTGCTGGTTTCAGGTGAGCCTTTCCACTGCTATAGCAACTGGTCTTTGAGCCTGACCCCTGATTGTGACAGTCTGTTCCCTCCAATTAGCTCACAGAGCTCTCCTCACTGAGCTCTGCAGTGTGTAATTTCAGCTCTCTGCCCCCTTTTTCTCAAATCTCAGACAAGCGTAATAGATTCTTCACTTTGAACGGATGTAGAGAAGAAAAGACTGCAGATAGACAGATACATCTTCTGTTGGAGGATTTGTTTCATCTTTGTGTATCACCTGAGGCCAGTCACTTTACTGGGTGTACAGTATGTAAGGGTTTACGACCACTTTAATACTAAACACATACTGACAACATTGTTACAGTTGTATTTATGAATTAAGCTTGCAAACACTATTTGTAGGCTTCATTACCCAGGGGCTGATTAAAAAAACAGAGAGGGACTTGGCTATTACAGACCAGGCACGAGTGTTATTAAAAAAATTCAACACTTGACTGGCAGCAACCCTACCTTTTCTACCTTTTGACACATTAAATATGGAGTTATCTCACACAGTTACACAGTTACATAGTTAGTCTGGCTGAAAAAAGACAAAAGTCCATCCAGTTCAACCATAAAAAAAAAAAGTTATAATCCTATATCCACAGTTGATCAAAAGGAAGGCAAAAAACCCAGCAAAGCATGATCCAATTTGCTCCTGCAGGGGAAAAAATTCTTTCCTGATCCCCCGAGAGGCAATTTGATATTCCCTGGATCAACTTTACCTATAAATGTTAGTATCCAGTTATATTCTGTGTATCCAAGAAAGAATCCATTCCTTTTTTAAAGCAATTCACTGAGCTGGCCAGAACCAACTCTTGAGGGAGTCTATTCCACATTTTCACAGCTCTTACTGTGAAGAAACCTTTCCATATTTGGAGATTACATTTCTTTCCCTCCAGACGTAGAGTGTCCCTTTGTCCTCTGTGATGACTTCAGGGTGAATAACTCTACACCGAGTTCACTATATGAACCACTGATGTATTTATACATGTTGATCATATACCCCCTTATGTATTATACATGGTGATCATATCCCCCCTTATGTATTATACATGGTGATCATATCCCCCCTTATGTATTATACATGGAGATCATATCCCCCTTATGTATTATACATGGAGATCATATCCCCCCTTATGTATTATACATGGAGATCATATCCCCCCTTATGTATTATACATGGAGATCATATCCCCCCTTATGTATTATACATGGAGATCATATCCCCCCTTATGTATTATACATGGAGATCATACCCCCCCTTATGTATTATACATGGTGATCATATCCCCCCTTATGTATTATACATGGAGATCATATCCCCCCTTATGTATTATACATGGAGATCATATCCCCCCTTAATCTCCTCTTCTCAAGAGAGAATAAATTCAGCTCCTCTAATCTTTCCTCATAGCTGAGCTCCTCCATGCCTCTTATCAGTTTGGTTGCCCTTCTCTGTACTTTCTCCAGTTCCCCAATGTTCTTTTTGTGAATTGGTGCCCAAAACCGAACTGTATATTCCAGATGAGGTCTTACTAATGATTTGTACCGGGGGAAATGATATCTCTCTCGCTGGAGTCTATACCTCTTTTAATACAAGAGAGGATTTTGCTTGCTTTAGGAACCGCAGCTTGGCATTGCATGCCATTATTAAGCTTGTGATCTACCAGAACTCCCAGATCCTTCTCCACCATTGATTCCCCCAGTTGTACCCCCCTAGTATGTATGATGCATGCATTTTCTTAGCCCCCAAGTGCATAACCTTACATTTATCAACATTAAACCTCATACGCCACATAGTGGAATCTCATGGAAGTGGCACCCAAAAGACAGATTCTGGGGGGAGGAGAGCTCCATTAAAACCCTGGCACAAAAAGAAGAAAATATTAAGCATACCATACGTGCTTAACTATGAAGCTTTATAACAGCAGTCAAGTGCTTGCATGGTGAAACTCAGCACTGGATCATACAGTGAAATAAGCCACTGTATGAAAAGTTGTAATACCCGGCACATTCCTACTTTAAGACCATTATGAATGCAAATACCTAAAATCCAGGAATTAGAATAATTGTATACCATTAGAAGAATGCTATGTTTGCTGAATTACCCCTTACTGTATTTAATGGAACACCAACAATTTATAGAGAACATCAACTAGCACTGCAGCTTGCAGGCACAGACTGGAGAGACAACCCCAAAGTTGACATGTGACTCAGCCTCCAGCTGCGGCTCTCTAGGAAAATATTTTCCGCTTGAGCACAGATCAGTGCATCTATTCAGGTCTGGAACCACTTCATAAAGGAATTAAAGCCTGTTTAAAAGGGTGCATACGCTACATGATAGGAAACGGGTTTTAAGACTAGACGGATATGTAAAGGATATGTTCAGCATTCATGATTTCTCAAAAGAGGAAAAGAAAAATGTTGTCCATAACCACCAATTAAATAAAAGAAAACAAAATGTACAGTTTCTTATTATATTGTTTTATTAATTACGCTCAAGATTAAAACATGAACATGAAAACTTACAATTTTTTCTTCTTTTTAATTAGGTAAATTAAAAAATGTTGAGTGTGAATTTCTTGCTAACCACTTGCAGCCAATAGTTAGCAAAAAAAAAAACTAAACACATTTCTTGGGACTCAGATAACAGTGACTGTTGTGAAATGTTTGAATAGAAGGGAGATCAGATTACACACATTGTAGCATTACTGGAAGAGGAGGGACACTTCTTTTGTCCCTAGCAGAAATAAGTTTGGGTTAGAGACAAAGCTACCTTTGCATTGCAGAAGGGGACCCACTGCAAAGGCATTTTTGTCTCCAGCCAGGAGTTTAGCATCAAAATTACTTCTTATTAACCTCTTCCATACCGGGCACTTTTACCCCCTTCCTGCCCAGGCCAATGTTCAGGTTTCAGCGCTCTCACAATTTGAATGACAAATGCGCGGTCATGCAACCTCCTCCCATCTATACCTCCTCCCTTGGCAAACTTATTCACTCCCACGGCTTCAATTACCACCTCTATGCCGACGACACCCAAATTTACCTCTCCACCCCCCACCTCACCCCCTCACTCTCTGCCCGCATCGCCCACCTCCTAAACGACATATCAGACTGGATGTCGCTCCATTTCCTCAAACTTAACCTATCCAAAACCGAGCTCCTGGTCTTCCCGTGCCCCCCCCATCCTCTCCATCACTACTAACAACGCCACCATCTCTCCCACCCCACACGCCAAAGTCCTGGGTGTCACTCTGGACTCCCACCTCTCCTTCCTACCCCACATCCAACTGCTATCTAGATCTTGCAGGCTCCACCTCCGCAACATCTCCAAGATACGCACATTCCTCACCCCAGACACCACCAAACAACTCGTACACTCCCTCATCATCTCACGCCTGGACTATTGCAACTCCCTTCTCACTGGCCTACCCAAACGAACGCTATCCCCACTCCAGTCGATCCTACACTCAGCGGCCAGACTCATCCACCTCACTAAGCGCTCCACATCTGCCTCCCCCTCTGCCAATCCCTTCATTGGCTCCCGATTGCCCAACCCATCAAGTTCAAGCTGCTAACCCTGACCTACAAGGCCGCCCCAAACTACATAACTGACCTGATACCCAGATACTACCCTACCCGTGCCCTCCGCTCCTCACAGGACCTCCTGCTCTCTAGCTCCCTGGTCTCCTCCTCCCACGCCCGATTGCAGGACTTCTCTAGGACCTCCCCCATCCTCTGGAACTCCCTACCCCAACCCATCAGAATTTCACCTACCCTCCTCACCTTCAGGCGCACCCTGAAAACCCTCCTCTTCAGGGAAGCCTACCCCAACCTCACCTAACACCCGACCTCACCTAACAATTAACCTCCTCCACTCCACCCACCACTCCATCCCCCACAGCCATCTCCTTCTAGATTGTAAGCTTGAAAGAGCAGGGCCCTCGAACCCCTCGTGTATTGTATTGTTACTGTATTGTCTCATGTTATGTCCCCCTGCTACTGTACAGCGCTGAGCATACCATTTGGCGCTATATAAATACTGTATAATAATAATAATAATAATGCAACACTGTACCCAAACTAAAATTTTATCATTTTGTTCACACAACTAGAGCTTTCTTTTGGTGGTATTTTATCACCGCTGGGGTTTTTATTTTTTGCTAAATTAACAAAAAAAGACCGAAAATTTTGAAAAAAACCCCCACGTTTCTTTGTTTCTGTTATAAAAGTTTGCAAATAAATAATTGTTCTTCATAAATTTAGGCTGAGATATATTCTGCTACATGTCTTTGGTGAAAATAACCCAAATTAGGATGTATTTTTTAGTTTGTAGGAAAGTTATAGAGTTCACAAACTATGGTATAGATTTGAAAATTGATCAATCCTGAAGTACTGACAGCCAATCTAATTTCTTGAGGCCCAAAAATGTCAGAACAGTACAGATATCCCCAAATGACCCCTTTTTACAAAGTAGACAGTCCGACGTATTTCATAAGAGTCATGGTGTGTTTTTTGAAGTTGTAATTTTTTGGTCATAAGTTTTTGGAAAATAAAGAAATTAAAAAAATTATTTTCACAATTTTTTTTTTTACATACTGTCACCAGTGCAGTACAGCGTCATCATATAACTGGCGTGGCAGTGATCAGGGACACTGACTGTGATAGTATGAAAAAAAAATTTGATAATTTTTTTTCAATTGTTTTTTATTTTGTATTATTTTTTTTATTACTTTTTTTTCTCTTTTTTTTAAGATTTTTTTTTTTCATATTGCACTATGACCAAAGTAGTATAATGTTACCATAGTAACATTGTACTACTTTTGGGAAGTGATCAGTATTTTTTTTTACACAATTTGATTGCTTATAGCAAAGAATTTCTTTGCTATAAGCAAGCATTTTACTGAATGAAATCAATTAATTGAACTTTTTTTGTTGTAATTAGCTGTGATTGGCCATGGCTAATCACATGACACAGATGGGCTGTGCATGTGATCACTGTGACCATTCACTGATAGACACACTTGTATTCAATGGATGGCATGAAAGGAAGCCATCCATTGTATACAACTGTCATGTGACCTGCTGTGATTGGTCACAGCAGTTCACATGATACTGGCAACGGAGCCGGTACACAGATCTGTCATCGGCCGTGTCCGAGGTACACAGCCGGTGACAGATCCGGGAAGGACGTCATATGAAGCCGTACCGAAGGGACAAGAGGTTCGCCCGGCCGTCATTTTACTATAGGCCGAGTGGGAAGTAGTTAAAAACCACTTGCCCTCCTGAGGATTTACCCCCCTTCCTGACCAGGCCATTTTTTGCGGCCCTGCAATGTGGTACTTTAACTGATAATTGCACAGTCATGCAACGCTGCATCCAAATAAAATGTATCTCCTTTTTTTCCCCACAAATTGAGCTTTCTTTCGGTGGTATTTGATCACCTCTGCATTTTTTTATTTTTTGCACTATAAAAAAAAAGACCAACAATTTTGAGAAAAAAAACAATATTTTTGACTTTTTTCTATTAAACATGTCCAGTAAAAAAATTTTAAAAATCTAATTTTGTCAGAAATTTAGGCCAAAATGTATTCTGCTACATGTCTTTGCAAAAAAAAAATCCCAATACTTGTAAATTAATTGGTTTACGTGAAAGTTATAGCGTTTACAAATGGTGGTATATATACTGGGATTTTTTTTTTAACTAGTAATGGCGGCGATCAGCTACTGCGGTGGGCATTCTGACACTGGGGGGAAATTACTTGGTTTCACTGATGTCCCCAGTGACACCAATACAGTGATCAGTGCTAATAAAAAGCACTGACACTGTGTTAATGGCACTGGGCATGAAGGGGTTAACATGTAGGGCGATCAAAGGGTTAACTCTGTTCTGTATGTGTTTTACTGTTAGTGCTTTCAAGTGTAAGCACACTGCTTTGTATGGCTCTGCTATGCAGAGCCATGCAAAGCAGTGTGCAGGAGTTGACAGGGGAGAGAACTGTATTGTTTACATACAGTTCTCTCCCTACATCGGTAATGCTCGGCGATGACCAGAGGCCAGCGAGTAATCACCAGCCGGGACCCAGTGATTGATAGCCGTGGCTGCGAATGTGCATATATGTGAATGTGTATATATACGTGATTTTGCGCACCCCTGCTGCCCTGTAGCAGTATATCTGCTATAGGGCTGCGAAAGCAGTTAAGGAACACCAGAGGGCACAATCTAAGTGCAGCGTAATAAATCTTTATTAATAAGAAAGAAAAATGGCCACTCAAAAAAAAAGCCCCTTTTTGTTTTTTCTAGGGAAAAAGGAAAAAGAACAAGTATCTATCTTATTATCTCTTCCAGCAGGAGGCTCTCTCCTCTGCTGGTCAACATGTTGGCTGCCCCCTGGCCTCCTCACATACATTGCAAGACCACTGGGGAGCTGCAACCATTCAGGCAATAAAGAGAAGCAGCTTTGGGGGGCCATTTCTGTAGGGTGGTGGCAGCCTGTAGGAGTTAGGACCAATTCTTAGATCTGGTGGTTGCATTCATTTTCTTTTTTAGACCTATTTTTCCCTTTTTTGATCTTCTGATGTTGCTAGTAAGTCTGTTATTTTTCAGCAGACCAAGCTGCTCAACTATGAAAGGTACCAGGCACATCTCATGGGGCCCCCTACTGACCCCGGGCCCTCGGGCAGTGCCCGAGTTCTCCAATGATCAGTCCGCCTCTGGTGGTGGCAGCCTGTAGGAGTTAGGACCAATTCTTAGATCTGGTGGTTGCATTCATTTTCTTTTTTTAGACCTATTTTTCCCTTTTTTGATCTTCTGATGTTGCTAGTAAGTCTGTTATTTTTCAGCAGACCAAGCTGTTCATCAAAAGTGGCAAATAGAGGGTTATGGGTTCTGCTTTAACATGGACAGGGGTGCATTTTTCAGCTTTTATTCATTTCTATAAAACCTTTATTCCAAAAGGAAAAAGAAGCTGTAGCTGCATCAAAAGTGTTATCTGCTGTTCGGTTTTAATTTGTTAGTGAAGTTCATTAAAATCTGTACACTCAATACTATCCTCACCGCAGGCTGACAATGCTACTGTACAAAGGCGTCTCCATTGCAAATCAATCCAGAATGGAGACACCTTAAGATAGGAAGTGTGTTACAGGACACATCATCAGGTGAAAATAAAGGGGAAAAAAAGACTAAGAAAAGGAAAACAAATGTAGCCACCATATTTAAAGAATATGTTACCCCAACATTTTATATTCTTGATATGTGCCTGCTATACCATGTAATGAAAAAGTATCCTGTCTTTGTATTGCTTTTTTTGTGTGAAATCCCTGGTGTTTCTTCTAGTCTCTCTGCTTTCCTGTTAAAAACTGACCACACTAGCCGTGAAAGCACAGCATGGTCGTTTTTTTAGCTGTGCTGTGAACTCAGCCTGTTTCTCCTCCCCTCTTAATATAGCTGAGAACAAAGGGAATATGACCACTTATAAAGAAGGGAAAAAAGGTATTTATAATGTTTTTTATATCTATACACAAATGTTTTGCCTTTCATTTCTTTTTTAAATTGAATGGGTAGTTTTGCAAGGTGAGGGTTTACATATACTTTAAGGAAGAACACCAGGACAGAGTTAAAATCTGTGCAATAGTCATATGTGGATACTTCAACAAAACCGCTAATGTGATTTTTATTAAAAGTAAAACACTTTTTTTTTATAAAACTCACTGTTTTTAAAATTGATGACGTCATTTCTTACAAAGCTTCCTCTTTAATCCTCGGGCTGTAGTAGGAGGGATCTTAGAAGTGGCGACGTCACTTCCTGTTAGTGTTCGTCTCCTCTGAGACTACAAATCCCATCATGCCCTGGGATTTAGTCTTGAGTGGGCGGGACTATAGGTGGGTGCGTGTGCCAGATCATTGTTCTACTCATAGGATTCTGCACACAAACACCACTGCATACCTTTCAACTTTCACATTTTGGGGGTGTGTGGCTACACTATACATTATCTCCGCAGTATGGATGTCATGAGATTTTAATAACTTGCAGCCACAGACAGAGACTCCTGGTCTGTTGGTGAGGTCATAGGAGGCGGGACAAACCAGGTGTCCCCCAGCCCAACATTCTAACTATGCAGCACAATGGGTGGATCAGACTGGGCAGTCAGACTCCAGGGTCTGCCCACTGCAGTGAGCGGCAATGTACTTGCATGACCACTTGCTTTTAAATGGACTACAGTGGGGAATGTACAGACTGGTGGAGGGGGGAGGGGAAGGAAAGGATATATTAGCCACCGGTCTTGTGAACAGGATATGAGGGGGAGAGAGGGCCTTTCATGAAATAAAGAATTCTGGAGCTCACCATTCCCTCAGAAGAAGTCATTGGACGAAACGCGTCAGCGTGGCCTTCCTGTGACGTCACTACTCATGCTGATGCACGTGTCCGGATCACGTGATCGCGCTATTACCATCTTGAATGCGGGCTGGCTGGTGAGACACAGGATGCAGAGACTGGAGCTCTGATATAACAAAATGCCTTGTTTTTATTTGCTCATTGTGAGTGTGATTTTAAGGGGGGTTTGTTTGGCAATAAATTTGTTGGATGATACTATACTATGGCGAGTATTTTCTTTACCCACATGTGCTAATCTGGATATGAGAGGATCTTCTCTGGAGTTTGTTTGGTGATATGCTGGATACATAGTAGTATGCTGAGTAATTACCAACACATGAGGATCGTCCTTTGAAGTCTGTTTGGTGAATGCTGGATATATACTGACATGCTGGTTAATTACTAGCACATGGTGAGTGTGCATTTTGATGGGGTGTTTTTGAGCACTGAATACCACATTGTTTATGAGGGAGGATCTCATTACTTCATTTACTGAGGATCATGTTTATATGGACTTTTCTGAATGGACTATATTGAGATTCCCTATTTATTGATTTTTTGTTTGCACTATTAATATGCACTTATTTGGTGGTGGTTATATTTGGTTGTGTGATTTGGTTTGCGCTATTATTTGTGATTTGTATATTTTTCACATTTTTATTAGTACTTGCATGACCACTTGCTTTTATATGGACTACAGTGGGGAATGTACAAGACTGGTGGAGGGGGGAGGGGAAGGAAAGGATATATTAGCCACCGGTCTTGTGAACAGGATATGAGGGGGAGAGAGGGCTTTTCAAGAAATAAAGAATTCTGGATTTCTCACTGGAAAGACGACTATGTACAATATAATCAACAATTTACTGAAAGGTATGAAAGTACCTGCATTTGTATGTAGCACTACCCTCTTAGGAGTCGCTGAGTTGTGGGTCCCCCTAAAGCTCTGCACAGCCATGCAACACACATTTCCTTCACACCTTGCACACTGGAGATAGTAAACAGTCCTCAAGCTTAGTTTTGTTGGCTTATTAAGGGGTTAACAACTTGGATGGGGTCTAGGGGTATACTGGATGCCCAAGGAAACTGTAAACTTGAGGACAACTTAGAGCAACTATGTACAAAAATAGTCTTACCTCTAAGAGTATCCAAAGCACTTTGTTGTACCTCCTCAGAGTCCAGATGAATCCTCCTCTTCACCCTGCTGCCTGAGGGTATCCCTGGGCAAGGGGTCCCAAGAACTGTAGATTTAAAACAGTCCCGGATGAAGACTAGTTGGGTATTGCAACTGACCGCCCTCTCCCTTTATCTGGCCTAGGGGGTGTAGGAGTACTCACTCTGTCTTTCCCATTTGGTGGGTTGGTGGCTGCCTTCAGGCTTTATGCTGGGCTAGCTCATTCCCTGCTTCACAGGCCTTCTTCCCATAGAGACGATGGGACAGAGGACATCTTCCCTTCCAGAATCCTGCCTGCAGGTGGGCTCCCCTGCCACCTTCCTCTCACTTCATCTTCCATGTAACACTGCACTCACTCCACCCAGGCTCTGTGATACTTAAAGCTTGCCTTGGTCACCATGCCCATACTCCTGCCAGGGGATTGGCCAAGGTCCCTCAAGCATGCAGATCTGAGCCTCCTCCCCACCTCCATCCCTCCTCCAGAAAGCTCTCTGGTTTCAGGAGAAGTGAGAGGGCTCTAGAGGCTCTGACTTTCAGAACTTCCCTAGCCTGTCCTAAGGTAAACTCCTGCCTCACTCACAGGCTGACTCATCCCAGGCTGCAACTCAGCCTCTGCCTAAAAAAAAAACCAAATTAGCCTATTTGGCTAACCTGGAGGGTGTTACATGTATATAAAAAATTTTTTCCCAGACTTCTGCTTTAAGGATTGGAAAGCTGCAGTTTTTTAAAGTTTAGTTTTTGGGTTTTAATGCCGCTTTAGAACTAATCCTTCTCACAGTACTACATGAATTGGCTGTTCTTTCTGTAATTCCTTGCATGAACTGATCTCTTCAGGTCATGCCACAGCATCTCACCTGGGATGAGGTCTGAACCACGGCCACCTTAGAATACAACTTTTTTTTCTGTTTATGCCAATCAAAATCTCCTCTTGCATCTCAGGTCATGTTGGGTCATTACCCTTCATCAATTCAGCTTAAAGTGTAGCTATGGGCAAAATAAAAAAATGACATATATGATGCAGTCTGTCACTAGCAATAACACAGCAGTTTTTGTTTTTCTGAATTCCCATTGTAACATAGTTTTATCACCTTTTGATCCTGCCAATAGATCTGTTATTTTTGGACTGAGTGACAGTGCTGTTTATTCTGCAGCTAACAGTCCATGCACTGTAGGAATGTCGCAAACCTTGAACATCAGCTGGAAAACTTGCATTATAATATGATGCCTTTAATAGCTGAATATCATATTGATCCCAAAAGAAAAATCAATTGTTTCTTGAACATTTAGTCCTAAAATCAGGATTTATTGCATCTTTCAATTAAATGTATAAATAAAAGGATAATGCAGGTGAAATAAAGAGGAAACACTTTTGTTACAGGGTAAAGTTTTGTAGCAATCAATTTTAAGGGCACTGAGCCAACCTTGAATTTTCCATGTTAAGTTCCAGTTCTCATTTATAAATACAGTTTTGGGGGCCATCACAGGGCCCATTCCTACATGATGTCCCAGGTCCCTTACCACTGCTATGTTTTATAGTATTATGTAAAACAACATTAAGGAGCTTTTTCTGTTCTTACATTTAAAAAAAAAAAGTTCAGGATTACAAGGTCTGGTAATTCAACAATATTGTCAATTATGTATACAAACATATTCATCTCTGACTCCAGTTACATTCTTTTAAACATCAAAGTACATGTAAAAATTAGAAATAATAGTTTAGCTTATACTTCCTTTATTGTGCTCCGTATTATTATTATATTATTATTATTATTATACAGTATTTATAAAGCGCCAATAGTTCACTCAGCGTTGTACATTACAAAGGGGGACAGAACATGTGACAGAACAATACCAATACAATGCAAAACATGAGGGGATCGAGGGCCCTGCTTTTTTGAGCTTACAATCTAGGAGGGAGGGGATGGTGGCACAGGAGGAGATAGCTGTGGGGGATGGAGTGGTAGGAAGAGTGGAGGAGGTCGGCAAGTTAGCAGGGGGTGGGGTAGGCTTCCCTGAAGAGATGGGTTTTCAGGGTGCGCCTAAAGGAGAGGAGAGTAGGTGATAATCTGATGGGTTGGGGCAGGGAGTTCCAGAGGATGTGTGACACCCTGGAGAAGTCCTGGAGGCGGGCATGGAAGGAGGAGACCAGGGAACTAGAGAGAAGGAGGTCTTGCGGAGTGTGCGTGCTGGGCGGTACTTGGATATTAGGTCGGTGATGTAGTTCGGGGCAGTATGGTGGACGGCTTTGTACGTCAGTGTTAGGATTTTGAATTTGATCCGTTGCGCAATCGGAAGCCAGTGGAGGGATTGGCAGAGGGGGGTGGCGGAAACGGAGCGGTTGGAAAGGTGAATGAGTCTGGCAGCCGTATTCAGGATCGACTGAAGCGGGGATAGCCAGCGGCGAGGCAGGCCAGTGAGGAGGGAGTTGCAGTAGTCAAGTTGTGATATGATGAGGGAGTGGATGAGCTGTTTAGTGGTTTCTGGGGTTAAGAAAAAAAATGTTCCTTTTTTCCCCATCAGGTTATGCGGCATATCAGAACTTCATTTGGTGTTCCAAGCCCCTTTTCAACTGTTTTCAAAGCTATCCTTATCTGCTTTAATGAAGAGGGTTTGGTTTTTACAGTGGCCAATAGCTCAAGCTTAACATTGCACACACCACTGCATAAGTCATAGCAATGACTGAACCCTATGTAAGGTGATATTTATTACAGCTCGCCCGTGATGCTGTGCATATATATGAATCCGCCCATACTACCTGTATTCAGTCCAGCACACACTGTGGAAGAACGATCTATCAGGACCCAGATCTGAACCTGCAACTTTAGCTGTGTCTGGCAGTATCTCTTTTTGCTGAGCCACCAGAGATGCTGGACAGCTCCTTGCTTGATTTGTTAGACAACATTGCCTTGTATCTTGTTTCTCTTGAACCTTGAACCCTTAGCTTCTCTATTGAACTTCCTATTAAGGTCAGGGTTTTCCTTCTCCTTGTCCTGCCAGACTATTGTACTCTCTCCAGCCAATATCTTGCTCCTGTCACTCCTGCTGCCCTCTGTATCTCCACTACCACTTGTTACCGACTTTTGGCTTGTTCCTCAGCTACGCTTCTGCTTGATCCCAACCTGCAACCACTTGTTACTGATGTTTGGCTTGTTTAGTGACTATGCTTCTGCTTGATTCCTACCTGCTACATCTGCTACTGGACCCCTGCTTGCTCACCTGGTGGAGAGATCCTGACAGCTGAGCCCTGGTACTGACAGGCAGCAAAACCCATCTCCACCATCAGGAGCTCTGGTGAATAACGGTTGCTGCTTAGACCCTGTACCTCGGGGGGAACCTGTGTCATCCACCAGGGTGACCTGCTTCTATACCTATCCTGCAGGTCAATGGGAGCCTTTCTACTGCTATAGCTACTGGTCTTTGAGCTAAGGTTGCCAGCTCATCCCTTTAAAACTGAACACATATTAATTACATAGGTTCTGGGGCTAATTTAATGCAGATAAGGCACTAAGTGAGTTTATTTACCACCTTAATCAGCCACAGAACCCATATAATTAGTGTGTGTTCAATTTTAAAGGGATGAGGTGGCAACCCTACTCTAAGCCTGACCCCTGACCATGACAAGATCACTGTTATAGGTCCTATATAATTTCTTATTAAATTTTACTCAACAGGTGAAAGCAATCTGTGTGCTGCTAATGCTGCAAGGTACTGAAATTTGAAAGCCTGTTCCGTTTCTCATATTCTAGGTTCCCTTTAAAGTCCTTTTAACACGCTGCTAACGGCAGTAACATTCTACTTCCTGAATTCCATGTTGAATACCTTCCTTTCTCTATGCCTGCTTTACCATGAAACAGATTCAAACTTGCAACACAGGTTTGAATTTGATTAGCGGCTGTACTTTGTGTTCATGCCTCAGGTTTACAGCAGGATTTCTGTATCCAAAAGGCAGTAAAAAGCCTACAGTTGGTGTCACAGCTTCTCAATCGGGTGCAATCCAGGATCATCAGATTAATGATAAAAGAGAGTGGGGCTGGCTGAACTATTCACCGATAGGTTAACTGAAGGCATATCAAGGCTTCATTTTCATTGGGGTGTATCTTTATACAAACAATAAAGGGATGCACACCAATGACCTCACTTCTTCTCACAAAGCTTTATTCAAACTCTATGATTGGGTGGCACAGTGGCTTAGTGGTTAGCATATCTGCCTTGCAGAAAATGGGTCATGGGGTTGATTCCCTGCTGCATGGAGTTTGCATGTTCTCCCTATGCTTGCGTGGGTTTCCTCCAGGTACTCCGGTTTCCTCCCACACTCCAAAGACATGTTGGTAGGTTAAGTGGATCCTGTTTAAATTGGCCCTAATATGTGTATGTATGAATTTGAGTTAGGGACCTTAGATTGTACACCCCTTGAGGGTTAGGGACTGATGTGAATGTACAATATATATATGTGTAAAGCACTGTGTAAACTGACAGTGCTATATAAGTACCGGAAATAAATAAATAAAATGCATAAAAGAGGAGTGGTTCCTAGGTGGGAACTTGCAGCATACATGCTCAGCTGAAGGGCTTTGATAACGTGTATTACACATGAAACGCATCAGGGGGGTGCCCCCCAACTGCTGTACCACACCGCATGGCCTGTTTAGGATGGCTGGCGGCCATCTTTGATTTTTTATTATTGTAAGTGTGTTTTGTTTTTATTTGCTTTATTAATTATTAAAAGCTTACTACACTATCAAAGCTCTTGCCTGGGGCTCTTTTTATTATGGGAGCCCCGGCCCTTTGAAGGTTTTCATCGTCTCCTGCCCATTATTGCCTGATGACTGGGATGATCCCCCTGGTGGCTGATGTTGGAATTCATGGAGTTCTTCTGCTGATTCGGGATGCATGACACCTAGTGGCTACATTTAAGATGACTGCTACCTTTCCAGTGTCTCATATCCAGAGTACCAGGAGTAGGTCTTAAATACTCCATGCGCAATCACCTCATCTATCCGGTTAGTGTAATCTACACTCAGTCTTACTACCACATGAGTCATGGATATTCTGCTGTACCAGTTGATTGACGCATCACAGAAGTCACGTTTACCCTACACTATTTTTATGTACTTTTATATTTTTATATATTTAATTTTTACTCATGCCATTCACTTGGACTCGTATTATGGCTATTAGCACTGCATTTTTATTGTATAGTTTTATACAATCCCTTCAGGGAAAGGGATAAAGTAGAATTCCCACTCTGAATAGTTTGTTTGGGTCAAGCTGACTACAGAACAATGTGGCTGCTGTGAGCGCTTTAATATACTGTAGTAGCATTAGCTACATACAGTAAGCACCAGCAGCAGTACAGGCCTGTGCCCTCATCCTTGACATAATAATACAACTATCAGTCCATCCCCTCATCCTTAACTCTGACCTCTCCTTTCAGCCCCATATCCAATAATTGTCCAAATCTTGTAGACTTCACCTATTCTTGCACTCCCTGGTTATCTTTGGTCTCAACTCCTATCTCATAGGCCTACCTACAGTATACAGAGGCTATCCCCTCTCCAAGATATCATGAATGCTGCTGCCAGAGTCATCCAGCTACTCAACCATTTAGTGTTCGCTATCCCTGTCTTCCAATCCCTCTACTGGCTTCTGATTAGCCAATGAAAAACATTCGGAACAACATACAAAGCCATCCACAACTCTGCCCCGAGCTACATCACCATTCTTGTCTCAATATATCACCCAAACCATCCTCTCTGCTCCTTCTGAGACCTACTACACTCTAGCCCCTTGTCTCCTCCTCCTATGTTCATCAAGTGTTATAGACATTTTCTTATACAGTTATAACTACACAGGCACCATAAATGGTTTTGCTTGGTTTCAGAAATGATCTTTCTTGGTTAAAAAGTTCTGTCATGTGACCATGCATCTTTTCTTCCTGATAGTGGGTGGCGGGATTACAGGACACTGTGCAGGCACACCGTATACCTGTACTACATTGTCTGTTCAGTCTGAGACAAGATGTAGGCTGTGCTTGAGCAAAGATGGTGTTCAAGAGGCAGGCTGTGAATGGGAGGGGGTGTGTGCCAGAGGCAGATTCTTAATGAGCAGGGGGCATGGTTGCTGAAGAAACTACCCAATATAGGCGTGCTGTGTGTTTGCACAGTGTCCTGTACCTCTGAATGGCCAGCCAAAGGATGAATATTGACCACACTAACACAGATCAGCTTCTGTGCTTTGTGTTATCAGACTGGCAGATTCAACTAGGTACCTCAATTGGAAGAAGTACATGAAAATGATAGAGACTATGATTTTTTTAAATACACACAGGGCTGGTGCTCTCTGTGTGTGACGCCGCCACATCATAATTCATCCTTCAGCTGAGAGGAGGGGTGGCAGAGGAGAGGAAGAAAGGACAGAGGAAGATGCCTGGTTTCTGAGGCCAGTGCAGCAGCTGAGCTGCAGCATCCTTCCAGTGTTCCTCTCAGACTCAGTCCCTTACTGCAAGCTGGCTGTCAGCTGCTGGTCACTGTGGAGTTCCAGCCCTTCTCTTCCCATTCAACAGTTGAGGCGGAGCTGTGTCTGCAGATGAAGGTAATGTCTGATGTCTTGTGTCTGTGTGAGTGTGGCTAGCCGGCCATCCATCACATATGCAATGTGTCAGTGAGTGATGACATTATCACAATCTCACAGCCTGCTCTTCTAGTGCCTGCTGGGCCTGCTAATCTTTGTCAGTGTAGAAGCTGGTGTATTGTATCAGATCTGTCACTGTGTGGGATCGCTCTGTTCAGGTGTTCCCTGTGTGTGTGTGGGCTGGACTGCCTGCTTTCAGTGTTTTACCCCCCCCCCCATTGCCTGTGCTGGTGGCATCTTATGGCACTTACAAATTAAAATAAAATGTAGCAGTTTCATGTTTTGTTCATTTCATATTTTCTACCGATTTTATTTTATTTTTATCTATTTTTTTTGGGGGGGGCGCAAGTAGCTGCTCTTACCTAGGGTGCATAAGAGTCTAGCACTGGCTCTGAATACACATACTGTATATGAACATATATTTTGGGTAACATACACCAGGGCCAAATCTAGGGGGGTGCTGGGGTGGGCTATGCCCCCCAAATTTTAACTATGCCCCCCCCCAGGTCCCTGAGAGTGCATGAGGCAGTCTGATGCAGACAGTTGATGTAGGGAGGCCCTCTGATGGGGACAATCCATGTAAGGGGGGCACTCTGATGGGAAAATCCATGTAAGGGGGCACTCTGATGGGGACACCTGATTTAAGGGGGTACTCTAATGGGGGTAACTGGCCATATGTAAGGGGACACTCTGATGGATACACCTGATGTAAGGCAACACTCTGATGGGGATAACTGATCATACGTAAGGGGGACTCTCATGGGGATCCTGATGTAAGGAGGCACTGTGATGGGGACACCTGATGTAAAGGGGCATTTTGACAGGGACCTTGATGTAAGGGGGCACTCTGATGGGGACACCTGATGTAAGGGGGTACTCTAATGGGGACACCTGATGTAAGAAGGCACTCTAATGGGGATCCTGATGTAAGGGGGAGCTCTGAAGGGGATATCTGATGTAAGGGGATACTCTGATGGGGGCACCTGATGTAAGGGGGCACTCTGATGGGGGCATGTGATGTAAGGGACTGATATGAACCTGATATAAAGGGGGACTCTGATGTGGACTCCTGATGTAAGAAGGGCACTCTGATGGGGACCTGGATATAAGGGGGCACAGGTTCTGTTTAATCTTCCTATTCTAACGATAGCCAAATAGAGTTTCCAAGGATATGACACTGTGACAGAATGTCAGTGACTCACACACAGTGTTGACATTCTGCCCCCTGGCTTTATTTACTGCACCCCCAGATCAGATAGGCTAGATCTGGCCCTGACATACACTTTAATGGAAAAGTTCACCTTTCATAACATAATACACCCATATTCAGGCTCAACCTGCCTGGCCACGTCACTCTGTGAATGAGAAACTACAAGTCCCGACAGGCTTTAGCAGCTGTTGGTTTGTAGTTCTTGATGAACTACCATGGTGCTGTGGAGTGAAGTGGCAGTTCACTGAATCTTCCTGATTCTTCATTGCATCATCCTGTACTGGTAAGCAGGTATACTGACAGATCTGCAAGAGACCTGCAATGCTTTAGATGCTTTGCTGGCTCCTGCAACAAAAAATAATAAATGCACATTTAATTCCAATCTGTCCATTAATGTTTACAAGTTTTTTTCCACATTAAAGGTAGAAAACACAGATGTGATATTTCCTGCAAAAAATTCTAAAATGTTGCAAACGCTTACATGGAACAGCTTGCAATGAAGATTAAATCATGTTTTCCAAAGGCGTCAAGGGGCCACAAAAGGGATTATTACTCTGAGGTCATTTTTCCCTAAACTAAACCTGTCACTAAGGACTTGAATTAAAACTTGAATCAAAACAGACAGTCCTAAGTAGACATCTAATGGTGCCTGCATGTGCCATATTTGTTTTGTAGAGTGTCCTAGGAGCCCTGGAGGCTCAATTTGCCAGGGACACATCCAAACCAGAGCTCTTCCAAAATCCAAACCCCCTTCCTCCCTGCATCCCAAAAGCCAGCCATAGATGGAGTGATTTTCTTTCCTGCAACCATGTGTTGCAGTAAAGAAAACTGCTCGATTCCCCCATCAACACAGCCAGTGTTGATGGGGGAATCGTTCTCGCTTAGTCATTGTGTTCTTCTGGTGGGGGACAGGGCTTACCAACCCCGCCAGGACAACACAGTGACAACTATAATAGCCACTAGCAATAATGTAAAATTCAACATGCTGGCTGTACCCACGATGATCGATCGATCGATCAACTTGAGTACATTCAGCCTGCCCATTCATGGTTCAAATCTCAGCCGGTCCCTGCTGAACCTGCCAAGATTCAAGCCGTCAATGGTTGGCTTTAGTGTAATGCTCTGAGTCTTTCTGACCAAGAGATAAGGTGTGGTAGATCTCAATTTAAAGTTGAACTCCATCCTTCTCTTCAGTCTTGCATAATTGTACAGGCTCCTCTCCTATACTGAAACAGATTTCAGTGCACACTGTGACCTTCTTACAGTGTGCATTCGAAGCTGCAGCAAGTCAGAGCCTGCCTCATTTCCTGGCTGAAGAACATTTACCATCATCTAGCCCTTTCCTCCACAACTTTGCTATACCTGGCCAACCCATTTCATTCAAGCAGTTCTTTCAATTATGGAGGCTCGCCATCACATGTGTGATTTGCCTAGAGTGCTCTGCTAGCGAATAGAGTCTAGAAACACCCACTCCTTCACACTGAAACTCAGCCACAAAGGCATTTTTGACATTTCCGTAACTCCTCTCCAGGGGCGGACTGACAACTCATGGGGCCCCCGGGCAATAGGGGATCATGGGGCCCCTGTGTCCTTGCCCAAACTCAAAAAAGCTTATGAAAAAGGACCAGGGGCATCTCATGGGGCCCCCTACTGACCCTGGGCCCTCAGGCAGTGCCCGAGTTTCCAAATGGTCAGTCCGCCCCTGCTCCTCTCAAAAGGCAGCTCACTGAGTGCATTAGGACTCTTAAGAGGAGCACTGAGGCAGCATGCTGTGATGTTTTCAGGCTATTATGTACATCATCCTGTTGACCCCTCCAAAAGCTGTAATCTGCCTGTATTTTATAGAGATGCACAGAGACCTAGTAATGATATCATTTGGTCTAAAATAAGGTTTATAACAAAAACGGAAAGGTTTTTTTTTCCCCAGAAATTTCATTAGCATGTTGATGAGGAAGGACAGGAGGAAGCAGAGAAGCAAAATTTAAGCAGATTAAACTTCCACTTTAACAGCAGGAATGTCAAGATTTAGATATTGAGTGCCCCAGGCTCTGGGGTGTCCTGGAAGATAAAACAAGGTACATACAGTCACGCTTCGGTGCCAAGTTTAAAGTTAAAACTACCGACTATTTTTTTTCGTTTTCTAGAAAGGGTAGAGACTTTACATTCCTAATCTAAAGCTTATTTTTGGGGGGGCTGGAATGCCAATAAACTATCAAGGCGCATTTTTTCTTCCAGCGCATTGGCCCTGCAGGGTCTATGTGTTGAAGTGAGGGGGCAATCCAGCTGGTGATGGATTCATTTCCTGAGACCATCAGCAGTTGTTACCTGCATTTGTTCCACAATAAAAGGACTTGTTCTTTAGGTGGACTTTCCTTGTGGTCATTGCCACGATTGTTAATGTATTTTTGGAGAGTGGTGGTTTGTGGGGACCATATTTGCACATTTTAGACACAAGGTGTTTACATTATTGAAGGTTTCTCCCACGTACGGGATTGATCATATTGGCAGTTTGTTTAAAGCGGAGTTCCACTCACCTTGTCAAAAAATAAAGGTCAGCAGCTACAAAACTGTAGCTGTTGACTTTTAAAAAACAGCAAGTTTCCTGTTCCTCGGTCCCGCGGTGTGTCGCATGTAGCCCGTTTCACCGGCTGTCCTGTATTCTAGGAGGCCGGCATCTTCAGTGTGGGCACCCGCTGTGCAGCTTGCGGCTTCACAGCCGGGTACCCACTGCACATGCACGAGTAGGACTGCACTTCATGAATGGTCCTGTAGTCTTCTGGGACCTGTCACGTGTCCCAACAGAAGAGGACACCTTCCGTTTCCGATCGTCTAGGCGATCAGACCGGAAGTGGAACCGGGTACCTGTCAAATTCGGGTACCCGCCCCCCCCCCAAAGGTGCCAATCCTTAATGGGGAGCAGTCCTTAAAGCAGAACTTCCCCTTTTGGGTAGATCTCCACTTTAAAGAGGTACATGTTTCGTTCCAGGAGGTTTTTTGTTTATGAAGGTCACTTTTGTATAGTGTCACATTATTTTCACTTTATTTCTGGGAATTATTTAGGACCTTTTTGGTCCCACGGATAGTGGTATTGCACACACATTTGTGCATTAAAGGAATTAGGGTCACACATGTTGATGCCATTTTGTGAGCATCTGGGAGCTCCCTGTTTATTATTTTGTAGCCCTCCACTTTAGGACGGCTAGTAATTATTCATTATTTATTGTGGTTCCATTACTGACCTTTTCCCTCAGTCAGCACTCTTCCAGATTGATTCTTATCATATTTGTTCACCAGTCTTTATTAGACATTATTAGACGCCACTTTCAGACATCTGGGAGAACATTACTTTATAGTATTAACCTCCCTGGTGGTATTCCCGAGTGTAGTTTGGGGTAAAGTTTCAGCACCACAAGCGGTAACCCCGAACTACACTCGGGAATACCCTGCAGCATTGCTCCGGGATCTCTTCTGCACTTACCTTGTCCTGCGCTTCCCCGATGTCCCCCCTGCAGTGTCCCCGGCAATGTCCTCCGGCCGATGCCAGCATCTGTCTTCTGGATTCCATTCCCTGTGACGTCAGGACGTACGGGGGATGGAACGGCGGGAAATTTGAAAATTTTAAAAGTGCCATTCACTAAATACACTAAAATCACATAGTAAAACATTACTGTATCAAACCATTTCACATACATTTTGTCCCGAGTGCTTTGTCCTGTGCCCTGCCTGCATCTTTACTGTTCTTTCTGCCTGGAAACTGAGAAACGTCCATGGCGTCCAAAAAGCGTCCCTTTAGGTCAAAAATGGTTTTAGACCGGCTAGAGAACAGCAATAGTAAATTAGAACCACTTGCAGAATTGAGTGATAATGATTCGTGGGGAAATTTGTCATCAGACACTGAAAACGATTTTGCGACTTTGCTCAGTGATGTGCGAACTTGGCGCTATATTTCAAATTTCAGTGTTTTTGGTTTGATTATATTATTGAATTAAATTTATTTCTATTATATTATTATATTTTATGATTATTTATTAAATTATAATTTATGAATTTGTGTTTCAAATTTTATCATACCCGGGATGTTTAATAGACTCTTGTTCGGACAGATTTCAGTGAGTTATTCCTAAAAATTACAGGCCTACAATAAAATACTACATATTTCCATGCAAAAAAAGTACCGCTTTGAGCACAGAAATATGGACATAATCAGACTGCTAGGGAGGTTAAGGGAGGTTTTTCCACATTTTCAGTGTACACTTCATTACACTGACCATTTTTCCTGGTCAGTCCGTGGCTTTATTTATTTTTTTTTTCCTTTCTTTTGTCTTTTTGTTCAATATTTTCACTGGTTTAATCAGTACTGAGTTACACTGTTTATCATGATTTATATATGTGTATGAAGTCTTGGTATCTCTGGGATAGCGCTACACCATTTCTTTCGTCTTTACACGTTTTCCTATCTAGGTGTAGCACTCACCCCTGAAGGAGCCGCTGGAAATAATGGGCACTTCTGTCCTTACTTCAGTTATGAACCATGTATATACTGGATCCACAGCACACCAGTACACCTTGTAGGAAGTTTTATAACAGATTTAATAATACAGGTAAAACTCTGCAAATAGACTGCAAATTAACGTGGAAAATAGCAGTTAAAAGCCCTGAATACGCAAACCTTCTAGATTTAGCACAATAACATCAAACACAATATTCATGTATATACAGATATAGCTATAGATCAGTATTAACCCCCTGCAACTATAGCAGCAATATGTCCCCAGCTAAACAGAAATGCCCGTAGCGGATAAGGTAGAATGAAAATAGCGCAGGGCATGCATGACTAGGCCCAGAGTGGTGAAGGGGAACGGAAAGAGTTAAAGTTAGCTCCAGGGGGTTGGGAGTTGATAGTGGGATGATCTGGTTGTCAGAGGTGGAGTGTAGGAGGGGCTGTGGCACCTTAGGGTGGGGGGTTCTGTGGGGGGGGCGTCAGTGGAGCTAGACGAGAGGAAGGACCAGAGCTTCCCTCCTGCCCTCCCTGTTTGGTTGATATCGGGTCGCTCCTGGGAGAAGGAGAGTAAAAAAAAAAAAAAGGGGGGGTGTTATGTTGGTTCGTGGGCGGTTGTTGGTCTTTGGAGGCGGTTCTCATCTTGGAAGGTAAAACAATGGTGTGGGACCCATCGGTGGTATGGGGGCCCGGTGGACATTCCCAGTTAACCAAGGTTTAACTGGAAGGTGGTGGTGCTGCACTGCGGACGGTATGGTTGTCTCCGAGCTGGTTGGTTGCGGCTGGAGGCCTAGTGTATAGGGTTGTCCGCAGGTGCATTTTTGGATCGTTTGGGGGTGCCTTCGAAGACCAACAACAATTCTTTGGTTTCCGTTATAAGGAACGGTTGATGTATTTAAAATGTGAAGTTGTTAATAAAAGGCCATGTTGGCCATTTTGCTCCAAATGGTGTCATGTGTTTTGTAAAGTTTATTTGGTTAAGGGGTGGGGAGTGGTATGGATTGGTAATGGTGGAAGTAGGAGTGGACAAGCCTATCTATGGTGGATTAGTCATGACATCTCTTTAGGCTCAGCCCCAAATTCACTTGTATACTGCAAGATTGTAACACTGTGTGAGTCTGTGTTGCACAGGCCTGTGTTAGTGAAGTAAGTACGCCTATCGTCATCTCCTGGACGCGGTGACGTCATTTCTGGCGCACGCGCCATATTGGTACTCCATGAAGCCACATGCTATGAGGACAGCTAGCGTTTTTTGATACCTGTTAACATGTGAGTGGGTATTTTTTACTTTCATTCAATAAAGTGATAATATTACACTATGGAGCGTATCTGTTTGTATCTCTGAATGGGACCTAAAGGGACGTGAAGTATTGCCAGAACGGTGGAGTGCAGGAGAAGGTATGGCCAAAGCCCTGGTTATTAACCATTACAGTCCAATTGGGAAGGTGATCCATAGGAGATCGTTTGGAGCTTATTATAAACCTGTCTGGCCCTTGTGGTCACTGCAAGGAGGTGAGGGGGCACTCAGACCACTCTGGGATTTCTGGCACATATGGCACCTTCACGTCTATGAAGATTTTTTCACTTGTGTTTGAAGTGGACTTACTTATCACCATTTGTCACAGATTGAGTGTGTTACACTTACACTAGTGATTGTTATCCCTATGGTGTCATTTACTGATGCGGACTTATGTACATTGTATCTTTGGTTTCAATCTTAATGGTATCTATGAGATTTTGATATATTTTTCATAGTTATAAGGAGCAGTTCATTAAGCATATTTACTAGCTGTATGTTATTATTGTTTATAGTATCAGCGCTACACCATCTATATTTGTTTAATAAATAATCATAAAAAATAATAATATAATAATAATAAATTTAATTCAATAATGTAATCAAACCAAAAACACTGACATTTGAAATAGAGCGCCAGGTTCGCACATCACTGAGCAAAATCGTTTTCAGTGTCTGATGACGAATTTCCCCACGAATCATTATCACTCAATTCTGCAAGTAGTTCTAATTTACTATCGCTGTTCTCTAGCTGGTCTAAAACCGATTTTGAACTAAAGGGACGCTTTTTGGTCGCCATGGACATTTCTCAGTTTCAAGGCAGAAAGAACAGTAAAAATGCAGGCAGGGCGCCGGACAAAGTACTCGGGACAAAATGTATGTGAAATGGTTTGATACAGTAATGTTATACTATGTGATTTTAGTGTATTTAGTGAATGTCACTTTTAAAATTTCTCGCCGGTTCCGTCCCCCATACATCCTGACATCGCAGGAAACAGAACCCGGAAGACAGATGCTGGCATCGGCTGGAGGACATTACCGGGGACACTGCAGGAGGGACATCGCGGGAGCGAAGGACAAGGTAAGTGCAGAAGAGATCCCGGAGCAACGCTGCAGGGTATTCCCAAGTGTAGCTCGGGGTTACCGCTTGTGGTGCTGAAACTTTACCCCGAGCTACACTTGGGAATACCGCCAGGGAGGTTAAAGCAGGCAGGTAGCGCAGGAGGTTCACCCTATATATGTTACATGTTCCACCCATTTTTTGGGTGTAACATGTTACCAATGTTGCAGCTGCTGACAGTATTCTGTGAATGAATGAACTACAAGTCCCAACATCCTTAACGGCTGTTGGCTTGTTGTTTTCATTGAACTACCACGGCACTGTTGAGCGCAGTAGTAGTTCATTGAAGCTTCCTGTCAGTATATCTGATTGCCTGTACATTGAAAAAAAACTGTATTTTTTTAACTTTCTGCTATAAAACATATTCAATTAAAAAAAATATAAAAAAAACAAATTTCTTCGTAAATTTATGCCAAAATGTATTCTGCTACATGTCTTTGGTAAAAAAAATCTCAATAACTGTATATTAATTGGTTTGTGTGAAAGTTACAGCGACTACAAATGATGGTATACATACTGGAAGTTTTATTTATTTTTAATACTAGTCATGGCAGTGATCAGTGACTTATAGTGGGACTGTGATAGTGTGGTGGGCAATCTGACACTAACTGACACTTTGTGGGAACTAATTGCCAATGACATCGCTACTGATACTCATACAGTAAATATTGCTAATAATATACACTGTCACTGTACTAATGACACTGGCTAGGAAGGGGTTAACATTGAGGGGCAATCAAGGAATTAATTGTGTGCCGAACAATGTGTATTGTAATATGGGCTGTAATTGGAAGCAGCCGAACAGCAGGTCCTGGCCATGAATCATTGGTCGGGACCTGCTGATAAACTCCAGCTGTGTCAAATCACAGCGGAGTTGGTGGGCCAAGGCATGCATGCCAATCCAGAAACAGGTAGCGACGTACAGGTACACCGCCGTGCCTGTAGGAGCCACCCCGCACAGTATATGTACTGTGGTGGGTCGCCAAGTAGTTAATACATAAAAGTTAAACTTTTGAAAGTTTTAATGTTGAACTGAGGAGGAGGTAAAAGGTGAGGGCTAGGGGTTCCAGATGCTGTAGCAGGTCAGTTATAGACTCTCCAGATCAGAATCCAGCTTCACAGTGACAGAACCTTTAAGCTGACCTGGAGACACTGTATGCACATTCCCAAATTTCAGTGCATCCTCCAAGTGAGTCACCAGGTCCTGCTGAGAGACCAGCCTTCTTCCTGGCTCTCTCCAGCAAGGGGCCTCCCTGACTCTCTTAACCTTGGCACAGCTTCCTCCACACCAGGCAGTACATCTTCAGGACCACTTTAGCACACGTTAGGCCCCAAACAGGCTATTGGACCTAACAACAGAGCTTCCTCAAGCAGCACCTCCCTAGGCCTCAGCCCAGGGGGAGAGAGCAAGCGCAAGACCTGCCCCAGATATTTATATCCTCTCCAGCATGCACCAGTGGCAATGAACCTCCAACTGGGATCTCTGGAAGAAATATAAATATTCATAACTCAGTCTGTTTGTGAAATCTCATGCTATGACCTGTGATATCAGTGACACCTACTGGCGACAGTGAGAAATGCACAACCCAACTGAGCTTAGGGAAAAACCAAATACAAACTATACAATCAGTCTGTGCTAAGTCAAAAACTTTACATAGTAACCCTTGTTTAGGACAAGGGGGCTATACATGTATATGATGCAGTTTGTTACTAGCATTAATACAACCGTTTCTGTTTTTCTGAGTCCCCCGTAACATAGTTTTATTATCTGATGATCCTACCAGTAAATTTGTTATTTTCCATTTCCTTTAAGAGGCTAAACTGTCTAGCAAAAGTGGTAGTGACAGGGGATGGAAAAACTATACAACTGTCAAAGGGCAAGCTTTTACTGATGTGGTTCAAACCTTTTTCCAAAAGAAGAAAAACTGTTGCTGTCAATGCCTAAATATGTTAGCCACAGCTGGGCTTTGTTTGTCTTTTCATTAAAGATATGGTTCGTTCTTACCACAAATCTGCCTATGCAGATAGGGGGTGCCTGTAGATAAAATAAACTGTGCAGCTCTGACCAAAGTTGAATAATGCTCTTGCTATAGGTGTAGGCCATTTATGTACTTCCAGAAGCTTGAATTGAATATTCCTAGGATGTTACTATGATGTTGCTAAGCAAAGTTTAGCCATTACAGTCCAGCTCCACCATCATAAAAGTAACCTCTTTTCCTGATTCAAATTCCCTCACATGCTTCCTCTTCCCTGATGCAGTAGCTCTGAGTTCAGCATCTGAGAGCTCGCTCCTGTGATGGTGGAGGTGAACAGTAATGACTAGGCTTCCCTTAGCTACGTCCTGGGGGTTTTCCAGTCAGACCTCATGAGGTACGTAAATGGCCTACACCCAGGGGCGGACTGACAACTCATGGGGCCCCCGGGCAATAGGGGATCATGGGACCCCTGTGTCCTTGCCCAAACTTAAAAATCCTATGAAAAAGGTACCAGGGGCATCTCATGGGGCCCCATACTGACCCCGGGCCCTTGGACAGTGCCCGAGTTTCCAAATGGTCAGTCCGTCCCTGCCTACACCTATAGCAAGGGTGGTCAATGGTGCACAGTTTGTCTTTATCTACAGTCAATCGTTATCTGCATAGGCAGCATTTATTTATAAAAGTGAACTAACCCTTCAAGCGCATTTTTGACACATATTTAGTGCATTTTGTTTTGCGTTTTGCATTTTCCATTTTTTTTAGGAGGCACCTGCTGTCATGCTGGAGAAACCAGCAAAAAACACAGCAGAAATGCATAAAAAAAATGCAAGCACTGCAGTTTTTATGCATTTTTTTAATGCGCTTCCACTGCATTTTCATTGAAGTCTATGGAACCAAAAACATAACCTGCTGTAGGAAAAAAAGTACCTGACCTGTTCCAAAAAATGCGTTGGTGGAAGACACAGAGATGTGAATATGACCCATAGGAAACCATGTTAAATGGGCTGAAGTGTGTTTCTGCAAAACTGAAAACACACTGAAAAATGCATAGGTGTGAACCAGGCCTTTACCACTTCTGGACCCGTGATGTACCAGTATAGTATTACTCATATAATCAAGCATAAGCCTGCAAGCGTGGAGGAATGCACGTATGTGTGCACACACGCGGGAGCATGTCCACAGTCTCTATTGGCACCAGACGGGCTATTTAAGTGATGCTCTTTCTCACTTTCAGTGCTGATTTCAGCTATTCCTATGTTTCTGGCTTGTATCCTGCATTGTATCCATTGCTGACCCGGCCTGTTATTGATCTGACCTGGGATCCTGTTTATGCTTCTGCTCATTGGCTCCTGACCTTGGCTCACTCTTGACCATGTCTCTGCCTGATGCTTCTGTACCTTGTTGCTTGCTCATTGCTGACCCTGGCTACCCTCTGACTACACTTCTGTCTTCAGGTTGACTCCACATTATTCCTGAGTGCCTGCCCTGGTTGTCCCTCATCTCAGCTCCAGTCCTCTCAATGTGTTTCTGCTTCAAACCTGCTGGGAACTCTGACAAGCCAACCATCCAAAGCCTCATGTGTACACCTTTAACCTTCATCATCTCTGTTCCTAACCCAATGCCTTGCCTGACCTTTCAAGTATATATTTCCAGCTGCTACTGTCTACTGCCAGCAATGGTGTTCCTCCTTTCTCCTGGTACCATCTGTTCTACCTTCAGAGGGACCTGGGCTGGAGATTCAAGAGAGGCCAAGCTCTTCAATTCAGCCTCCTACAAGGAACATGACAGGTGTGCTTAACTGAGAAAGCACCTCCTCCCCTCCTCCAGATGAAAGGAAAAAAAGCCCATGAAGACTCCTGGGATGTATGACATCATTTTGGCCAGGAAATAACTGAAGAAATATAAAAAAGGTTAACAAATATATATAATACACATTCCTATCTATTTACTAAGGCTAGCAGCATAAGGATTAAAATAGTTAATGATCAATGAAAGAGTGGAGTTCACTTTTTTTTTAAGGCTGATTAGAGTCGATTAAGGGATTAAATTGGAACATTTTATATAAAAACAAACAAACCATTTTTTCCTTGTAAGGTTTCTTTAACAGGTGTCATGCAGATCATCTAAGATCTGGGTTACATCTATGATGTACATATGAATACAATAGTAAATACAGTATAATAATACATTGTTACATTGTATTACATAGTGACACTCGTAGATAACCTTTTATTTAAAAATTTTATTTTACGCAGGGTGCATTTTGATAGCTGGCATACTATGTATGTGCCAATCACAGCGGCAGGGGAGAAGTGAAAGGGAAAGAGGAGCTGGAAATAGAAGATACACCTTAGAAACTTTGTTTTTAAGGACAGATGTCCTACATTTGAAATCTTCAATGGATAACGTACTCCTTTCTTTAAAGAAGTATAGGAACTACGGTTACTGACCTGAAAATGTTATTTGCCCAGCTGTTCCCCACTTGAAGACAGCAATATGTATATAAACATTGTGGTTTCCAAGTGGTTTACTGGGGTTATGGATGAAGAAATCAGCCATAAGCCTGGTATTTGGGGGACCGGAGCAACGTCATGACGTCACTTCTGGTTGGCAGCGGATGTCAACAAATTTTTTTCTTTTTTGAATGCTTCCTACTGCTACAGGGTGGCTGTGCAAAATCAGGTATATATACGTGATTTTGCCGTTCTAAATAGGGGTCGCGCCGCGTGTGCCCTGCCTGCGCCGCCATTCGACGATTCGGCTATCAATCATCGGATCCATGCCGGTGATTCCCTGCCGGTACCCAGCAATTGCCGATGGGGGAGAGGCATGTGTATAAACAACACAGATCTCTTCTTTGTCAGCTCCTCCACACTGCTTTGTATGGCTCTGCATAGCAAAGCCATACAAAGCAGTGTGCTTACAGTATAAAGCACACACACAGCACACAGTAAAACAGCACACAGTTAACCCTTTGAGCACCACTTATGTTAACCCTTTCCTGACCCGTGCCATTAGTACAGTATCAGTGCTTTTTATTAGTATTGGGGATGTCATTGATACCAAGTCAGTTCCCCCCAGTGTCAGAATGCCCGCCGTAGTCCTGCAGTCCTGCTATAAGTCGTTGATCGCTAGTGAAAAAAGAAATCATATATATATATATATATATATATATACCGCCATTTGTAGACGCTATAACTTTCACGTAAACCAATTAATGTACACGTTTTGGGATTTTTTTTGCAAAGACATGGAGCAGAATACATTTTGGCCTAAATTTATGATGAAATTTGATTTTTAAAATTTTTTACTGGACATGCTTAATAGCAAAAAGTCAAAAATATTGTTTCTTTCAAAATTGACGGTCTCTTTTTGTTTATAGAGCAAAAAATAAAAAAATGCACAGGTGATCAAATACCACCGAAAGAAAGCTCTATTTGTGGGAAAAAAAGAACATAAATTTAATTTGGGTGCAGTATTGCATGACCGCTCAATTGTCAGTTAAAGTACCGCAGCGCTGTATCACAAAAAATGGCCTGGTCAGGAGGGGGGGTAAATCTTCTAGAGGGCAAGTGTGTAAAGGAAAGGCTCAAAAAAGGCTAAAAAAAAAAAAAGTTAAAAGAGCAATTTTGGGTCTTTTTAACCCTAGATCTCTCCTTTAAAGAGGGCCTGTCATGCATATTTCTATTATAAAGGATGTTTACATTCCTTGTAAGTGGAATAAAAGTGATTATAAATAAAGGTACAGTGTAAACAAAATAATTCAAAAATAAAGGAAAAATATTTTTTAAAGCGCCCCCATCCCTCCGTGCTTGCGCGCAGAAGTGAACGCATAAAACGTGCATGCATATGTAAACGGTGTTCACAGCACACATATGAGGTATTGCCGCAAACGTTAGCGCAAGAGCAATTATTGTAGTGCTAGACCTCCTCTGTATCTCTAAACAGATAACCTGTAAAAATTTTTACAGTGTCACCTATGAAGATTTTTAAGTACTGTAGTTTGTCACCATTTCACAAGCGTGCGCAATTTCTAAGCATGACATGCTAGGTATCTATTTACTCGACGTAACATCTTTCATATTTCATAAAGAAATTGGGGTATATATTGTGTATTATTATAATTTTTTTTTAATTTCACTGAAGTCTATTTTTCAAAAAATTGTGTTGTGTTAGGCTGGCCATACACTATACAATTTTCTGTCCAATTTCTGCCCAATTTCCTTTAGATTTACCTTCAACTATGTAGTGAAAGGGCCTGTCTAATTGGATACAATTGAAAGTGTTGTTAGGTTTGACCTCCTATTATATGGTTTTTGATAAATCTAAACCAAAAATCTTAAGAAAATGTATTTTTAGCAAAGACCCTAGAGAATGAAATGGCGATACTTGCAATCTTTTATGTCACATGGTATTTATGCAGCGGTAAGGCTGGCCATACATTATACTATTTTCTTGAGATTTTTGGTTTAGATTTACCAAAAACCATATAATAGGAGGTCAAACCTAACAACACTTTCAATTGCATCCAATTAGGCAGGCTCTTGCACTACGTAGTTGAAGGTAAATCTAAAGGAAATTGGGTGGAAATTAGACAGAAAATTGTATAGTGTATGGCCAGCCTAAGCCTCCACTAAAATAAATGTAGAGTCTGCCATTGATTAAAAAAGGGTGGCACTAGATGGAGAGAATAAGTGGGAATACGCTATTAGAAAATCAACCAATCGGTCATCTGACGAGGCGTTCCTTCGTTGGTCGAAATCGTGGCCCACATTAACCAATCTAAAAAAATCATTCGTTGGGCAATACGTAGTTGTGATGTCTTCCGTACAAGTGGAAGTGATGCAGTGTGCGTGCAACCTTGTAGCCACGCCCTTCCGGCCAGAACGTGCGATATACACAACAATGACCAGCAATGAGTATAATATCGTTTATATCCCAATCACTGCACCACCTGCCTGGAGTTTGCATGTTCTCCCTGTGCCTGTGTGGGTTTCCTCAGGGTACTCCGGTTTCCTCCCACACTCCAAAGACATGCTGGTAGGTGAATTGGCTCCTCCTGTCTAGATTGGCCCTAGTATGTGTATATATGAATGTGAGTTAGGGACCAGGGGCAGACTGACCATTTGGAAACTCGGGCACTGCCTGAGGGCCCGGGGTCAGTAGGGGGTCCCATGAGATGCCCCTGGTACCTTTTTCATAGGCTTTTTTGAGTTTGGGCAAGGACACAGGGGCCCCATGATCCCCTATTGCCCGGGGGCCCCATGAGTTGTCAGTCTGCCCCTGTTAGGGACCTTAGATTGTACGCCCCTCAGGACTGACAGCTCATGGGGCCCTCGGGCAATAGGGGATCATGGGGCCACTGTGTCCTTGCCCACACTCAAAGCACACCCAAAAAAAGCCTATAAAAGGTACCAGGGGCATTTCATGAGGCCCCCTACTGACCCTGGGCCCTCGGGCAATGCCTGAGTGCTCAAATGATGCCCCTTGAGGGTTAGGGACTGATGTGATTGTACAATATATATGTGTAATATATGTAAAGTGCTCTGTAAATTGACGGCGCTATATAAGTACCTGACCTGAAATAAAATAAAATAAATACGGTAAATTACATGACCTATATACAGTGGGGATCGAAAGTTTGGGCACCCCAGCAAAAAGTTTGTATTAATGTGCATATATGTTCATTTGCAAAGTTCAAACGATGATTTTGTGGTGAGGACGTAGAAGAGGTTTTCTTCTGATGACTCTTCCATGAAGACCATATTTGTACAAGTATCTCTTTATAGTGGAATAGTGTACCACAACTCCAGTGTCTGCCAGATCTTTCTGGAGGGATCGTGCAGTCAAACGTGGGTTTTGAATTGTTTTTCTCACAATCCTACGAACTGTTCTGTCTGATATTTTTCTTGGTCTTCCAGATCTTGCTTTAACCTCCACTGTTCCTGATGACTGCCATTTCTTAATTACATTCCGAACAGAGGATATTGACATCTGAAAACGCTTTGCTATCTTCTTATAGCCTTCTCCAGCTTTGTGAGCGTCAACTATTTTCAGTTTCAGTTTTCTAGACAACTGCTTCGAAGAACCCATGGTGCTGATTGTTGGGGCAAGGTCAGATGAGTCTGGGCATTTAAAACCTTTGAGATTTACATCACCTGGTCTTCCCAGACAATGATTGAGAACAATCCATGACACTGGCAGGTCTCAGCTTGGCAAAGGGGGCAGTGCATGCTATAAATTCTGCAGGGTTCCCAAACTTTTGCAGACGCCATTTTTTTGTTTTCTGTTATTTTGAAAGTGTAAATGATGGAAATAAAATCTAACGTTTGTTGACATATTATAGAAATGTCTAATCTGTAATTTGATGCCTTTTGGAGATTTTTCCATCTTTCCTTGGCTTCTTTATGCACATTAATACAAATTTTTAGCTGGGGTGCCCAAACTTATGATCCCCACTGTACATAAATAGTGATACATAAAATATAATCTGCAGAATTCTGGTTTCATTATCTCATTAGGCCAATCAGTGGCGGACTGACAACTCATGGGGTCCCTGGGCAATAGGGGATCATGGGGCCCCTGTGTCCTTGCCCACACTCAAAAAAGCCTATGAAAAAGGTACCAGGGGCATCTCATGGGGCCCCCTACTGACCCTGGGCCCTCGGGCAGTGCCTGAGTTTCCAAATGGTCAGTCCGCCCCTGAGGCCAATCTACTTTTAACATTTGGATTTTGCGTTTGTGTTTACGAAGATTCCTTGGACATAAACATCCGGGTCATCTTCTGTTTCCGCTCATGCGTGATAGCGCTTGATAGATTTTTTTTCCGTACGACCGTCATACCATCGCATAGAAAATCGGTAGTTCGTATGCGAAACGACAACATTTTTCACTGTTGTTCAACCAGATTCTTTTGTTCACAGTATCGTTATCGGTTAAAACATCCTGCTCATCAATGAAGAGAAAATCGTTTGATCAGTGGTTCCGTTAAATTTTTCGTACGATTTTCTTATCGTTTGTACAAGGCAACATTGTCCATATCCTCCATGTCTGATTAGAACATTATTACAGAGTAGCTAAGTTTTGACAGAAATTGTAAAACAGAGACTATGTGGCTGTGATGGCAGTGACTGAACTTTGTGGCATAAATAGGACTCAAGGCTGAGTGATCGTACGATTTTGGCCTCAAGCCCTGAGACGCTGAGATTTACCTAAAAGCCTAAAGTCTGAAGGCCAGAGTCTGACAGTTCCAAGGTTTGTTTACATGCATAATCAACTTCGATTACAAGTGCTGTGCCCAGCAGCCCTTTGATATCAGCAGGTACGCAAAACATCGAGTGTATATTAAAGTCCCGGAAGACGAATCTGTGGAGCTGAGACTATTTCACTTTGAATATTGCAGGAAATAGGTAATCATATCTTGCATTTATGCTGAGGGGCGAAACCTGCCATCTCCAAATGTGAATGTAACTCACGGACTCCAACAATTCCTACTTACAATCCGGTTTTCTCAGTTCATCCCACGTCTACCCTCCTTTTCTGAGGACAAAACGGGGCTATGAGCTGAGTGAGCACATTATGATGCTCCAGGACGTCTCGGAACATGTTTTTTACAGGATTATTTGTGACATACTTGCTATGTGTTTTAATTTCTTTAGGTCACAGTCACACCCCTTTGCTTTACATTTCTTTTAAGTGGCTGTTAAACCTTATGTATACCCAGTGAAGTGAGTGACCTCAAACAAATCCTCCTACGTAAGTTGTACCTGTTTATCTGCAGTGCTCTCTTCTATACAATCCATTCAAAGTGCACATTTTGCTCAGCATTTCTGAGCTTCAGGAGGTAGGGGTTGGGATATCACACACTATACACCTCAAAGAGGAGAGCTGAGTGTAATCTGAGACCTGAGTGGAGGGAAAGGACGCACCCCCATGCAGTCTCCTAGGGAAACATGCATGCATTTAATAATGCTGATGGCTTTGCGTTCTATTAAAAAAGAACATATGTGCTGAGAGTTTGCGCCCTGCGCGCTCCCAGCACACATGTCCGGTACTCAAGGAAAAGTCCCGATCTCCTCTTTCGATTGGGACCTTTCCCAATCATGTGACCACTGTGACAACGTGTCACGGTGGTTACATGACCCTAAATCCCGCCCCGCCTCCCGGCTTCTGAAACACTTAAAGGGCTGTGGAGGCGCCGGCGTGAAGGGGCTAAAAAGCCTTCTTGGGGGATTCTCAAAACCTGCCTGTGAAGTGCTATATCTCTACCATATAAACAAAGTAGTATAGCAAATGTTGCATTAACCACTTGCCCTCCTGAGGATTTACCCCCCCCCCCCTTCCTGTGCAGGCCATTTTTTGCCTGACGGTGCTGCGTTACTTTAACTGACAATTGCGCAGTCACCCAAATGAAATTTACATCCTTTTTTCCCTCGAATTGAGCTTTCTTTTGGTGGTATTTGATCACCTGTGCGTTTTTTATTTTTTATGCTATATAAAAAAAAAAGACCGACATTTTGAGAAAAAAAAACAATATTTTTGACTTTTTGCTATTAAACATGTCCAGTAAAAAAATAAAAAAAATCTAATTTCGTCATAAATTTACACCAAAATGTATTCTGCTACACGTGTTTGTTACAAAAAAATCAAAATACGTGTAAAAGAATTGGTTATAGCATTTACAAATAGTGGTATAGATACTGGAATTTGTTTTTTTACTAGTAATGGCAGTGATCAGCGACTTATAGCGGGACTGCAGGACTGCAGCGGGCATTCTGACACTGGGGGGAACTGACTGATCAATGCTGAAAAAAAGCACTGACACTGTACTAATGGCACTGGGCAGGAAGGGGTTAACATGAGGGACGATCAAAGGGTTAACTGTTTGCAGGGAGTGTTTTACTGGGGGGCCATGTCTGTGTGCTTCACTGTAAGCACACTGCTTTGGATGGCTGTGCTGTGCCTAGTTAAAAGGAAATAAAACATCGGTTTTAAACTCCCTGGCGGTATTCCCAAGTGTAGCTCGGGGTAAAGTTCAGCACCAAAAGCGGTAACCCCGAGCTTCACTCGGGAATACACTGCAGCGTTCCCCGGGATCCCTTCTGCACTTACCTTGTCCTGCGCTCCTGCAATGTCCCTCCTGCAGTGTTCCCGGCAATGTCCTCCAGCCGATGTCGGCATCTGTCTTCCGGGTTCCGTTCCCTGCGACGTCAGGACGTACGGGGGACTGAACGGCAAAATTTAAAAATGTGAAAAAGTGACATTCACTAAATACACTAAAATCACATAGTAAAATATTACTGTATCAAACCATCTCACATACATTTTGTCCCGAGTGCTTTGTCTTGTGCCCTGCCTGCATTTTTACTGTTCTTTCTGCCTGGAAACTGAGAAATGTCCATGGCGTCCAAAAAGCGTCCCTTTAGGTCAAAATCAGTTTTAGACCGGCTAGAGAACAGCGATAGTAAATTAGAACCACTTGCAGAATTGAGTGATAATGATTCGTGGGGGAAAGTCATCATCAGACACTGAAAACGATTTTGCGACTTTGCTCAGCGATGTGCGAACTTGGCGCTATATTTCACATTTCAGTGTTTTTAGTTTGATTATATTATTGAATTAAATTTATTATTATATTATTATTTTTTATGATTATTTATTAAATTATAATTTATGATTTTGTGTTTCAATTTTTAATACCCGGAATGTTTACTAGACTATTGTTCGGACAGATTTCAATGAGTTATTCCTAAAAATTACAGGCCTACAATAAAAAAACGACATATTTCCATGCAAAAAATGTACCGCTTTGAGCACAGAAATACTGACAGAATCAGACTACTAGGGAGGTTACAATAAGCCTGCTTCTCCAACAGCCTCCAAAACTGTATGTGCTGCGTGTGTTGCTATCATTTTAAATAACGAATCAGATGGTTTATATACTGTAAGTCTATGTCTCTTCTCATGTGTAAAATGACTTTAAGCAGGTGATCTTTTCACAGCAGATGTCCTTTAAATGCATTTTTGCACCGTAAATGCTGCTTCCCTTGTAAATATCAATATAATTAGCCATAAAAATAGACAGTGAACCTAACATGCAGTCTAATGGGGATTTTATGGTACAGTTGGTCTGCACTTAAACCCGGGACGGTGTTGTTTTCATATTCCGACACCAATTTCTTGTTTTTGTCTTAAATTGTGGTAAGCTTCATGTCAAGCATTGTTATCACATGAGATAATACCACTTGATTCATCAAAGACGAAAAGGTTTGTGATGTTAACACCTTCCCAAAGCTTTCCACTCAATTAGGCTGTGTTCCCTTCAAAGCCGTTCCAAGCTGTATATCGCAGTCAATTACCGTGGGGAAACTGCAACAAATAAAAGGACATCACTAAGGGAAGCAAGTTCTGTACAGACCTTTAAGCTGCAGCACAATGCATGCTAGAGAAAACATGGCCCGTGTTCAGCGCCAAGCAGGTGAAAAGCCAAAGCCATTGTGTAATGGTATGGCATGTGATAGTGGAAGAACGCTGCTGTCCTGCTACAGGAACACTTGGGGACTTCATGTTTTTACTCCAGGCATATGAGCTATTGAGCCAATGACTTTACCAAGTCAAGGATTCGTGCTAATACAACCCGTACATGAGCGAAACGGACTGCAATTTAGCCATTGTGGAGAAGTGCAAAGGCGTAATTGGTGAAGGTGAAATCAAGGGAGTTTGAAGTGGTTAAGGTTATTTTTAAATCAGAGACATTTTTATTGAGGTTTTAACATGGTTTACAAAAAAAGAAATGAAAATTTCATCTTCGAAAAAAGAATCCTCCCACTCCCTTACATTCTTTTTTATTTATTTATTACAGGTACTTATATAGTGCTGTCAGTTTACGCAGCGCTTTACATATATATATTGTACATTCACATCAGTCTCTAACCCTCAAGGGGCGTACAATATATTGAACATTCACATCAGTCTCTAACCCTCAAGGGGCATACAATATATTGTACATTCACATCAGTCCCTAACCCTCAAGGGGCGTACAATATATTGTACATTCACATCAGTCCCTAACCCTCAAGGGGCGTACAATATATTGTACATTCACATCAGTCCCTAACCCTCAAGGGGTGTACAATATATTGTACATTCACATCAGTCCCTAACCCTCAAGAGGCATACAATATATTGTACATTCACATCAGTCCCTAACCCTCAAGGGGCGTACAATATATTGTACATTCACATCAGTCCCTAACCCTCAAGGGGCGTACAATATATTGTACATTCACATCAGTCCCTAACCCTCAAGGGGCATACAATATATTGTACATTCACATCAGTCCCTGGCCCTCAAGGGGCATACAATATGTTATACATTCACATCAGTCTCTAACCATCAAGGGGTATACAAGTCTTCAGTCTATCATGAATGCTGCTGCCAGAATCATCCATCTTACTAACCGTTCCATATCTGCCACCCCTCTCTGCCAATCCCCCCACTGGCCTCCACTCAGTGTCCTCCATCCCTCTCTGCCAATCCCTCCACTGGCTTCCCATTGCCCAACGGATAAAATTCAAAACACTAACAATAACATATAAAGCCATTTATAACTCTGCCCCAAATTACATCACCGATCTTGTCTCTAAATATCACCCAAACCGTTCTCTCCGCTTCTTGCAAGACGTCCTACTCTCTAGCTCCCTTGTCTCCTCCTCCCATGCTCGTCTCCAGGACTTCTCCAGAGCTTCCCCCATCCTCTGGAACTCTCTACCCCAATTTATCAGACTATCGCCTACTCTGCTCCCTTTTAGGCGATCTCTAAAAACCTATCTCTTCAGGGAAGCCTATCCTGCCCTCAGCTAATACTGGAAACTTCTACTCTTCCAACCAGTCCGTCCCCCATACTACCTTTTGTATCACTAACCCCTCCCTCCTAGATTGTAAGCTCCAAGGAGCAGGGCCCCCAAATCCCTCTTGTATTGAACTGTATTGTTGCTGTATTGTCTCCTGTTATATTGTAAAGTGCTGAACAAACTGTTGGCGCTACATAAATCCTGTATAATAATAATAATACAATATATTGTACATTCACGTCAGTCCCTAACCATCAAGGGGCGTACAATATATTGTACATTCACATCAGTCCCTAACTATCAAGGGGCATACAATCTAAAGTCCCTAACTTGCATTAATACATACACATACTAGGGCCAATTTAGACAGAATCGAATTAACCTACCAGCATGTCTTTGGAGCGTGGGAGGAAACCGGAGTGCATGGAGGAAACCCACACAGGCACAGTGAGAACATGCAAACTCCAGGCAGGTGGCGCCGTGGCAGGGATTTGAACCAATGACCCTAGTACTGCCAGGCAGAAGTGCTAACCATTTAGGCCCAATGTACATGGGACACTTCTGAACGATGGAAACTGATTGCTGGAAAACGTAGGTTAAAAAAAGTCTGTTTAGCCACGTTTGCATACCGCGTTTATGCCCAGAATGCACTGAAAAGTGGTAAATTAATAACTATTTCAGACTGTTTCAGAGAAATACAGAGAGACAGCAGTATGTGTTGAGATTAGCTTAGGTGTGAGTTGCTCATTAACAATTCTTTGGTTTCCAAGGGTGGGAAAGGTGTCTGGTGTCTGAATAATGTGGATGGGGTAAAGAAGTGTATGGGATGCCCAAGGGAACAGCAACTGAGGACAATCTTCCATGCACAAGTTTCTTTAACCCCTTCGCGCCGCTATTGCACAAATATGCGGCCTCACAGAACTGGGCTTTTTTCCATGGGGCCGCATAAAGATCGGGACCCGGAACTCCCGATTCTGGGACAACTGATCGCTGTGATAGCCTCTGATTGGCTATCAAACTGATCAGTCACTGTATAGCCCATCCCCCTTGTCTTTTCTTTCTCTATGAATGGAGGAGAGAGATATATTGTATTTCTCTAACTCCTGGCATAGAGAAGAAAAAAAATATATTAAAAAATAAAAGACAAAATACCTAGATCATCAAGGTTTGATATAAATCAGTGCCAGGGTAAGTATTTGGGTCAAGGACAAAAGGCCAGGGTTTTTTTTGTTTTTTTTTTCATTGGTATCATTGTCAGTTAGTGTCAATGTCAGTGTGTTTTAGGTAAAAAAAAAACAAAAACAAAATGTGCACTATTGTTTCTGGGCTGTACTACGGGTACAAACAACAAATAACAACATATATAGTATCACTGCGATCGTCAAAAGCTGGAAAATTTAATTTGGGTTGTTCTGTGGTGGTAGGTTATGGTAGCAGCAAGAAATACACAGCTAAATTAGAAAAATTATTTTGTTTTTACTATTTTGGGCCACTTTTCCTTTGATAATAAAAAGAAATCAAGAGATATCCATTACCATTTTTCACCAAATGAAAGCCCAATTTGTCCTGAAAAAACAAGGTATAATTCACCTGTATATACAAAGTAGTTGTGATGATATATACGGTTTTACTAACACATGTCAACGTTGCAAAATTGTGCTTAGGCATTAAGATTTGTTTTACCCTTAGGTGTGAAGGGGTTAAACAGCAAAATTCTCTTCTTGAGAGCTAGCCAACTTCTCCTAGTGTATCACCCCGGACCCTAGATACTCCTCTATTTAGCTGTCTGAAGGACTTCCTGAGCAAGGGATCCCATGCCTGTCAGCTTAAATGTAGGACAGTCCTATATGGAAAGCTAATCCAGTTTCACACTAGAGTGCTTTTTCCTTTTACTGGCCCAGGGTGTGTAGGTCTACTCACTCAGTCTTCTGTCTGCAGACTGATGGGTCGGTGGCTGCTCTCAGGCCTTCTGCTGGGCTGCTCCTTCCTTGCTGCACAGGTGATCCTAGCTCTGGAGGTCGATGAGGTCCTGAGCTTTCCTCCTTTCCAGTTCTACTGCGTGGAGGTGAGTCCCTTCCCAACGGGGCCCCCTCCCAGGCTCCTGCTCTTCAGCCTCTCACTTCATCTTCTAGCAGAACTCTCCTGCTGTTGAACAGACTCTCATATTTGAAGGCTACCCTGGACTCATGCCAAACCTCCTGCTTGGGGATTGGCCAAGGTCCTCTAAGTGTACAGGCCAGCCCCTCCTCACCCCTGTCCACTGCTTCTAGAATCTTCTCCAAGATTCTAGAGCAGGGGGAAGTATCCGGGAACTGACCTGCAGAGCCTCTCTGCTCAGAAATTTGACTCAACTAACTATCACACCCAGGCTACTACTCAGTCCTCCTAACTGAAAATTGAGGGTTCTTTTGGACATTTTGCTGTAAAGTCCCCACATCTAGAGGGTTTTATCTTGTCCATATTTACTATTTGGGATGATTGCAGACTCAGATCTTCCTACTCCAATATACAGTATTAAAAGTAATCCCCCATTTGTTTTGCTATTGTCTGAAAAACTTTAAATATAAATAAAATGAATCAAATATATACTTTTTTTGCTGTTGTTTATTACAACTCAAACATACAATATGCAAAAAATGGCAGAAAGGGAGCACTTTTATTATTTTTTTTAATTTATTGTATGGCTTTGTTTAACAACTAACAGCATTCATTAACCACTTGCCTTCCCTTCCTGACCAGCCCATTTTTTGCGATACGGCACTGCATTAATTTAACTGACAATTGCGCGGTCATGCAACATTGCACCACAATGAAATTTACAACCTTTTTTTCCCACAAATAGAGCTTTCTTTTGGTTGTATTTGATCGCCTGTGCGGTTTTTATTGTTTGCATTATAAACAAAAAATGACAGACAATTATGAAAAGAAAACTATATTTTTACATTTTTGCTTTTAAACATGTCCAGTAAAAAAAATGTAAAAATCAAATTTCGGCATAAAATTAGGCCAAAATGTATTCTTTGCCAGCAGCTTATAGTGGGACTGCGGCGGGCATTCTGACACTGGGGGGAACTGACTTGGTATCACTGACATCCCCAGTGACTCCAATACAGTGATCAGTGCTAATAAAAAGGACTGGCACTGTACTAATGACACTGGGCAGGAAGGGGTTAACATCTGGGGCTATCAAAGGGGTAACTGTATGCTGCGTGTGTTTTACTATGTATGCTGTGTTTCACTGTAAGCTGACAGGAGAGAGATCTGTATTGTTTACACAAAGGTTTCTCCCCCGTCGGAAATCCTCGAAGATCGCCAGGTGTCGGTGGGGAATCACAGGCCGGGAACAGGTGATTGACAGCCGAGGCCGCGAATGGCAGCGTTTAGGCGGTTAAAGTGTAACTATAGGCAAAACTTTTTTTTAGCTTTGGATAGAATGGAGATGGAAAGAAAGACCTGTCAGTTTTTATTGCTGTCTGTGGCCCCATTAGGAAGATTCACCCTCTCTATTGTGTTGGGGATGCAACAGCATGTACTATATACAGTATTGTGTGTTAATATCACTTGACCAGTAGATGGCACTGTACACTAAGGTTACCAGTTGTGCATATCTGTAAAACTTGTTGGTTCTTTTCTTTTTTCTCTCCATAACCAAGATGTCTGCTGTTACAGTTTGCTGAAATGTTTTGTATGTTTGCAACTTAAGCCACACAAGTAAACCAAGTTCTGCCTCATCACAAGCTACTAGTGTCTTCTCTAACACATAACCAACATATTGCTCTTGTTTACTATAATCAGTGAAGGCGAAAGTAAAAATCCCAAATTTTAGGTTGAGGGGAAACCTTCCAATGGAGACACTAGTTCTGGTGCCCTGGGGGATTAAGGGATTCCCTTAATTTTTAGGGATTTCCTCTCACTTCCTGTTTTGGCTATCAGACAGGGAAGGGAAATCTCCCCAAATGGGACACAGATGGCAAAAAAACTGGCATGGGTTAGAACCCTCCATTATATTAAAAAAAAAAAAACGGTTGCCTATAGTTTTACTTAATTCAGCTATCATCATATTCTCATATTACCATCTCTGTGTTTTGGTGTTTTATCAATATAAGAGTGTATCAGTGGCCTGTAATGTACACCCAGACCATTGATTAATCACAGTGAAGGTCAAATAGGGATATGATAATAATGTTTTCATTCATTTTCACCAGGCTGATATAACGAATGGAAGGTTTTGACAAACAAAGCCATTGACTATGAAAAAGCCAGCAGCAAACTGGGATCTGTTGTCAGCTTGATGAAGGTTTCCTGCAGAGCCACAGGATTGTCAATGGTGGTGCAAACATTGCGCAGCCATTGTCTGAAAGCCGCAGGAATTGCCTAGACTCATCTAAATTTTCATTTCATGGAACAATCAAGTTTTTTTTAAATATTTTTACTTTGCAGTGCTTTGTCCATAATTCACAACTAATTTCACCGCAAACTTTAAATGATTGTAAGCCCTTTCCTGTAAAACAACCCATTAAAATAGAGAATAAAAAGCAAGCCATTTGTTTATAGATATAAAAAACTTTATAAATACAATTTTCCCCTTTTTTATAACTAATCACATTCCCTCTGTTCTCAGCTGCATTAGAGCTTGGGGAGGAGAAACAGCACTACACTTCTCTTCCTAGTGAATAGCTGTGCAGGGAGAGCATGTAAGAACAAGTCTGATCATTGGAGGTGAGCACACTGAGTTCCCAGTATAGTTAAAAAAAAGGTATAATCCTATACCCACAGTTGTTCCAGAAGGCAAAAAAAACAGCAAAGCATGATCCAATTTGCTCCTGCAGGGGAAAAAATTCTTTCTTGATCCCCCGAGAGGCAACCGGATATTCCCTGGATCAACTTTACCTATAAATGTTAGAATCCAGTTATATTCTGTGTATCTAAGAAAGAATCCAGGCCTTTTTTAAAGCAATCCACTGAACTTGCCAGAACTAACTCTTGAGGGAGTCTATTACACATTTTCACAGCTCTCACTGTGAAGAAACCTTTCCGTATTTGTAGATTACATTTCTTTTCCTCCAGACGTAAAGTGTGCTCCCTTGTCCTCTGATGACCTCAGGGTGAATAGCTCTACACCGAGTTCACTATTTGTACCACTGATGTATTTATACATGTTGATCATATCCCCCTTATGTATTATACATGGTGATCATATCCCCCCTTAATCTCCTCTTTTCAAGAGAGAATAAATTCTGTTCCTCTAATCTTTCCTCATAGCTGAGCTCCTCCATGCCTCTTATCAGTTTGGTTGCCCTTCTCTGTACTTTCTCCAGTTCCCCAATGTTCTTTTTGTGAATTGGTGCCCAAAACTAAACTGCATATTCCAGATGAGGTCATACTAATTATTTGTACCGGGGGAAATGATATCTCTCTCTCTGGAGTCTATACCTCTTTTAATACAAGAGAGGATTTTGTTTGTTTTAGAAACAGAAGCTTGGCATTGCATGTCATTATTAAGCTTGTGATCTACCAGAACCCACAGATCCTTCTCCACCATTGATTCCCCCAAATGTAAAAGCTACGCTGCTCGACATTGCAGTGTAATTCGGACTGCTGTGCTGCGCTAAAATGCAGAACATCTGCATTTTACCATAGCACGCTGCAGCGTAGCACTAGGCTACACTGCAGTGTGAATGATATACAGTGGGGATCAAAAGTTTGGGCACCCCAGCTAAAAATTTGTATTAATGTGCACAAAGAAGCCAAGGAAAGATGGAAAAATCTCCAAAAGGCATCAGATTACAGATTAGACATTCTTATAATATGTCAACAAAAGTTAGATTTTATTGCCATCATTTACACTTTCAAAATAACAGAAAACCAAAAAATGGCGTCTGCAAAAGTTTGGGCACCCTGCAGAATTTATAGCATGCACTGCCCCCTTTGCAAAGCTGAGACCTGCCAGTGTCATGGATTGTTCTCAATCATCATCTGGGAAGACCAGGTTATGTCAATCTCAAAGGTTTTAAATGCCCAGACTCATCTGACCTTGCCCCAACAATCAGCACCATGGGTTCTTCTAAGCAGTTGTCTAGAAAACTGAAACTGAAAATAGTTGACGCTCACAAAGCTGGAGAAGGCTATAAGAAGATAGCAAAGCGTTTTCAGATGTCAGTATCCTCTGTTCGGAATGTAATTAAGAAATGGCAGTCATCAGGAACAGTGGAAGTTAAAGCAAGATCTGGAAGACCAAGAAAAACATCAGACAGAATAGCTCACAGGATTGTGAGAAAAACAATTCAAAACCCACGTTTGACTGCACGATCCCTCCAGAAAGATCTGGCAGACACTGGAGTTGTGGTACACTATTCCACTATAAAGAGATACTTGTACAAATATGGTCTTCATAGAAGAGTCATCAGAAGAAAACCTCTTCTACGTCCTCACCACAAAAATCATCGTTTGAACTTTGCAAATGAACATATAGACAAGCCTGATGCATTTTGGAAACAAGTTCTGTGGACCGATGAGGTTAAAATTGAACTTTTTGGCCGGAATGAGCAAAGGTACGTTTGGAGAAGAAGGGGCACAGAATTTAATGAAAAGAACTTCTGTCCAACTGTTAAGCATGGGGTTGGATCAATCATGCTTTGGGGTTGTGTTGCAGCCAGTGGCACAGGGAACATCTCACGAGTAGAAGGAAAAATGGATTCAATATAATTTCAGCAAATTTTGGATGGTAACTTGATGCCATCTGTGAAAAAGCTGAACTTAAAGAGAGGATGGCTTCTACAAATGGATAATGATCCTAAACACACCTCGAAATCCACGGGATATTACATCAAGAGGCGTAAACTGAAGGTTTTGCCATGGCCTTCACAATCTCCTGACCTCAACATAATTGAAAATCTATGGATAGACCTTAAAAGAGCAGTGCGTGACAGACAGCCCAGAAATCTCAAAGAACTGGAAGACTTTGTAAGGAAGAATGGGCAAAGATACCTCAAACAAGAATTGAAAGACTCTTGGCTGGCTACAAAAAGCGTTTACAAGCTGTGATACTTGCCAAAGGTTGGCAGTACAAGATATTAACTCTGCAGGGTGCCCAAACTTTTGCAGACGCCATTTTTTTGTTTTCTGTTATTTTGAAAGTGTAAATGATGGAAATAAAATCTAACTTTTGTTGACATATTATAAGAATGTCTAATCTGTAATTTTATGCCTTTTGGAGATTTTTCCATCTTTCCTTGGCTTCTTTATGCACATTAATACAAATTTTTAGCTGGGGTGCCCAAACTTTCGATCCCCACTGTACATAGGAAACAACTGTTTCCTGTGTGTCCCTGCAGTGACAGACATTTTACTATGCAGTAAAACATCTGTCATCGCATAGAGTGTGAATTGGCCCTAAGGGAATTCCTTTTGATGCTTTATTGAAAAACATGAACTTGGATGGGTGCAGGGTAACTGTGGGATACTCTGGCAATGTCAAATAGAAACTTGAGGACATCTATCTTCCTCCTAAAGATTCTGAGAATAGTTCTTACAGCAGCAAATAATGGGCTGATCTACACAGGGACACCATGAATAAAGTCTACCTATCAGTACAAGCTGACTCTGATGCAAGAGGGATTGCAGCAGAACACAGTCACTGGGATCTCACACAAGGGTCTGTACTCACAAATGCCCTTGGATGGTTGGATGCCTCCCTCCAATATCTTCCAAATACCTCTCCTGTGAATTTTCCAGACCAGATCCCCAAAAGAGGTCCCTTAGTCAGCTACAGAAGAAGTCAGTAGAACAGAAACCTCCCCAGCTACCAGCTGGGACCTTGATGAGTAGAAGAACATAGCTGGACTGCCCATAGGGGCAGCAGACCTTCAGGCTGGGATCTCTTTGTCCTGGACAATAACTCCTCTGCTTTAAGACCCAAGCTATTTATGCTGCCTCCCAGCCACCATCTGCCCCACCTTTCCCAAGAATTGACTGGGACTGCATACATTTCTGATCTGACCCTCCCAGTCCACTACTTTCCAGAACCCTCCAGAAGGCAGAGGGAAACAGCCAAACTTGCAACCAATGAGACACAGAACAACCCAAAATAATCTAGCACCTATCCACTATTGTAAAAGCTAATGTATTGCATTTTTTCCCTAAAAAAGTTTATAAAACTAAATTTTTTCTTAATTGAAAAATATTTCTATGAACTGAACAAATGTATAGAAAAATGTCCAGGTAACAGCATTGTAAGGAAAATGTGTCTTTTGTATGGTCTTTGCTAGCTAATTATTTTTGCCATTTTTCTTTTAGTGTACAGGGCTTTGTTTTGTACTGGTCATAATGGACAAGTGTTTTTTTTTTCTTTTTTTTGGAGTATGATTGAGATTATAAAAATTAATGAGGTTAAGGTAAATGATATGGAGAAAAAAGGAATGAAGGAAGAAGACAATGGAAGAACACAATCAATCATCAATCAGTCATCCTATGAGCTATCTGTAGAGGAGAAACAAATGTTATCATTGGGGGCAATCTTTTTGCCCCACTGAGAAAACAGATACATTTGAAACAATAAAATATATTAATTTATTTGCTAGAAAATTGCTGCTAAAAAGCTTCTATGCCAAACATGAACAGGAAGATGTACAATGCTCGACGGCTGATTTCAAAGTGATTAGGGATTTGAATCTGTTATTACAGGAAAATGAATCAGACGATCTAATAGATATCATAGATATAGAGGCCCTATTGGAGGATAATATTGAAAATGAACAAGAAAAGGGATGCTAGAACACAGTTTGGCAAGAAGGCATCCAAATTTCCATCTTTGAATCAAAATTTAAATATAGCCTTATTTGTGACGCATGCTATAAGGGGAATTGAGTTATTGAATTTTGAAAATTAAGACACTGCAGAAAAATTAGCCTTAAAATACTTAAGCCAAAACACCACAATAACGATTAAACCCTTCAACAAAGGAAGAAACATAGTCTTGATGGACAATTCAATGTACAAAAAAATGTGTTTGAAAATTTTAAATAATAGGAAATGTTATCAGAAAATCTCTGCAGCCCTTTTTAATAGCTTTCATCTGGAATTTTATGATTTAGTGGATGGGGCATTTAGAAGTGGCATTTTCTCAGAGGAATTGTGGAAATTTATTTGAACAAGGCACCCAAAGGTGCCTACATTCTATGCACTTCCAAAGGTTCATAAAGACTTGACTGATCCCCCGGGGAGGTCCATGATCTCTGGGAATGGGTCCATCTCCGAGGGAATAAGCCAAGTAATTGATGCACATCTGAGACCTAATGTAATTAGTTTGGCTGCGTACATTAAAGATACAATACATCTATTACAAATTATTGAGAAATTAGACATTCACGAAAGGGCATTTTTAGTGATGGTGGATGTGGAATCACTAAATAATAGCATTCCACACATAAAGGGAATTGAGGCTGTACAACACATTTTACAACAGCGTAGTACCCAGGAATGGAAATTCAATTAATTTATTTTGTTGATGTTGGACTTTATTTTACATCATAATGTTTTTCTATTTCATGGCTCCCACTACCTTTAGGTACAGGATGTAGTGATGGGAACTTGTTGTGCCCCTTCCTACACCTACCTGTACCTGGGGGTGTGGGAGCAGAATTTGTTGCTGGACGAGGCTTTCTCGATTTACACACGCCACATTGTGAGATGGCAGGGATACATCCATGATATACTTTTTTTTGGGACGGACCGGAAAATTTGTTAAAACAATGTTTGGATGTGATGAATAGGACGAAGGAAAACCTCTTTACCATGACATGCCATCGTCATAAAATTAATTTTTTGGATGTAACTATAATGAAAGGACAAAGGACGGTTGAGCAGTACTTTGTGTAGAAAGGAAACTGCCAGCAATACAATCTTCCATGCTGACAGTTCCATCCTGAATCGTTAAAATGATCTATACCATTCAGTCAATTTCTAAGAATTAAACATAATTGTACGAGCTATGAAGACTTCCAAATGGAAGATTATTAGAAAGAGGGTATACAAAATCCTCCTTGAAAAAGATTAAAAATCTAAACAAACAGGATTTTTTATTTAAATAAAAAATTACGAAGGATTCTGCAAAAGGAATGAAAGTAATAATGAAATACTCTAATGAACATAAAAAAATTAGGAAAATCCTGGAGAGGTACTGGCCTATTCTGTCTGAAGACCCCTCACTGGGCAAATTAGTGAGTCCAACTCCTGCCATTACATGCAAAAAAACAAGGTCAATGAAGCAATTTTTGGTGCACAGTGAGTATGAAGGAAAAATAAAGAGTAGATACCTGTAAACAGGTGGGCACTTTTTCCTGCAGTGATTGTGCATATTGTCCTTTTGTCAGTATCTGTAAACAAATGATTCTTCCAAATGGTGAAAAATTAATTTGAAAATTTTTTTCCAACTAACTAAAGGGGTAGTGTATCTCAGACGTGGCCAAAATCCACAAATATAAAATGCCAAAAGTATTTTTTTCAGTTTTGTATAGGTGGGGATTGGAATAATGTGCTGGATCAGGCACTTAAATGGCACAATCTCACCAGGTTTAAATGAATCACAAAGCTTTAGACCCTTTTTAGAAGGTTTCAGTTCAGGTAAAGCAGATTGAATAATGACTACTCCTAGAGGCATTATTTAATTCAGTCTATGTGTCTACCACAATTCATGACTGGTATATTTTCTCAATTGATTTAATTTTCTTTTTCTCCTTTTCTTCTTGGTGGTAATAATCCCCTCTGAGTAAATGACCTGATAATTGATAGAAGTAATTTAATGGTTGGGTTTAATGTTTAGTGTAATTTTGTATTCTGTTTATTTTTCTTATTTCATGGCGTTGTGTTCTTTTCTATTTTGACGTGGATGCCTTTCCAAATTTGAGAACGAATTGTGGTGGTGACACCGATGCAACCCCACACACCCGGCACAGTAGGCCTCCCCTCTTAATGAGGGGAGGCAATCCCCGTGCCTTGGAGGGTTAGGCAGCTCTTGAGCATGTCCTCCTTTGGACCTGCTGTATATACAGTGGGTTGACGGTTCGCTGTGCCAATGGCACATCTCTTGATGCCACTCCTGACTTTCCAGAAACCCCTGTGGTGGAACTGGACTTGACGCGAGTGAGTATCGTGTCATGACGCTGGATGTGAGATTACTGCATGACAAGTCATTGACCACGCATACGCAGTAGGAGATGAACGCCAGAGGACCTGACTGGGTGCCATTTTGCTCTCCTATGAGACACCTACATGTGAGAACTTGCAGCTGATTTTCATAGGAGGATAATTGCCCCTCCCCCACTGAGCTTGCCCTATCTAAAGACGTTTTTAAGAATTCGCTCTGTGGACATAAATCTAAGGTGGAGATAGCTGATGCAAGTGCCCTGGAGGTTTTTAAAGCAATACTATGGATGGCTAATTGTAAGTCCAATTATTTTTATGTGAATTTTTGCACAAATCTGACCAAATAGAGGGGGATTGTTTTGTAATATGAATTGATACTTGAAAATGTAGTCTCTTTGGTTGAAGACAATGTAGTTTTGGATTGGTTCTTTGCCAGTGAATTTTTGGCAAAAATATAGGAGATGTTTTTCTTTCCCAATTTTAAGAGCAAGAATATAGATTAGGAGGATTTATTTTGCCAAAATTATAGGTGAAGTCCCAAATTATTCAACCAGTCCAACACCTAAGAGATATAGAAACACTTTATTTAAAGTCAGATGTATTAGTATTATCCTCTTTCCTTATGACAGTGGGCCGTGAGGTATAAGAGGTCCTTGTGTGAATCCAGAGGGGTGATGGCGGTAACCATTTGTCACACCTTGGCTATAGGAGATGGCTTCCATACCCATCAGATTATGATATACATAAGGAAAAATTCTCTTTTGTATTGTAATATATATTTTAGAATATTCTATTTTTTTCCTTTAAATATTATTTGTTGGAGTGTGGATGTAGTTGATTGTGATAAGAACCTTGAATTGCAGAGTGGTACCATTTCCCTGAGGAAGCTAATGAAAAGAGCTTTGAAACGCGTTGGATACCCCAAGCTAACAAACTAACAATCAAGAACCAATGGGTTGTTTAAGGTGTGGACGTGTTTTGCACATGTGTCAGCTGGGGATACCACTTTGTAGAGATTGTTAATAACTGTACTGTTTTGAAAATTAACCTTGTAACAAGGATGCACACAAAAAAACAATATTCTTGTGGAAAATATGGATATGTAAAATAATCTATACAAAAACCCTTTTTTAATGTTTATTAACTCTTTTTTCATAATGATATGGATAATAAAAGAATGTTTTTTTACATACACATAGCTTGTTTACTTATGGTTGCCTTTAAAATCCCATGAAAGGGGTTTACAATTGATGTAAGGAAGAACACAAAACAAAAATATGTAATTTTTTTTTCCCAAGTTGCATTAGCAGCGACATCAACATTATGAAGTAGGCAGAGATGCCAATAATAAAGAAGACAAAACTTATATCTGTTTCATAAATATAAGGATTTGCCTGGAGTGCAGCATCGGTAGTAGTGTCATGGTCTGAGAAACTGGAAACAGAAGGCAAAAATAGAATTCAGCTATAATTTATTTCTAGGGTACATCAGCAGCCCAGCAGCATCAGAAGATTAGTGAACTTCTAAAAATCCACTTAGCTGAGGATTTCTGATTTGTCCCTGGAATCCGATTTGCAGCACAAATTTCCCCGATGGGTTTTTTTAGGGTTATTTTTATTTTGGATATGCAGAGGATAAACACTCCCTGTTGGGTTCCCACACAGATATCTGTTTTTTTACCTGAGCACTTATACAGAAAGGTGACAATATTGTATGGGAAACATGTCTTTTTAGGGGCATTGTGAGATTAATTTTTTTTTTGCTTTTTTTTTTGTTTTGTCTGGAGTTTGAGCACAGGAGACAATAGACTTAATAAACAAACAAGTTGTTACTAGTTTCTTTGGAGCAGCAATCTGAGAATTGTATAACAACACCAAGAGAACAGGGAATCTGACAATAAAATAAAACGGAAATACAATACTTAACTAAATTATCAGCAGATTGCAGTAGCACCAACGGCATCATAAACTAGGATATTAACTATGACAGTGGCAGTCTGGAATCCCACTGCAACCACCAACATGTGATGGCAGAAGTCTCAAATTTCTCTGCTGCCATCATGTGATGATTGCACTTTCAGCCTCACTCTGTGCAGAGATTTTCCAGCTTGCAGTACAAAAATATAAGCATCAGTAGATTGAAAATAATCATCACTTGGGTCGGTTGATTCCCTTGTAACCTTTTACACACGTTTTACTGTAGCTTCCACTACCTGCTTTAAAGAAAACAAGAAGTGTTCACAACATCTGCTGTAGAAGTTCTGACCTTCAAGAAATGTCTGTGACACTTGCTGCAATGCCAGACAGGAGTATAGCAGAGTTAAAAAAAAATAGTAGTTGTCTTCAGAGAGGCAAGGATTCTTTCATTTCTGAGCACAGCATTTAGAGATCTAGCTTAACTATATTAAAATATGAATTCATGAAAAGAAAGGAATACAAATGGTGCAATAAAACATTTAAAGTAACTATATTAAAAATAACAGACAATAGCAACAATAAAATAAAGAAAATTAAAAGTTAGAAACACTATACTTCTGAAAGCAGATGTATGATATCATTCAAAAACATACTGATCAGATATTCCCAGACTCACTCTATTTTCTTCTACATTGCAATTAAATTTCCCTAAAGACATATAAAAAGTCAGTAGTTTGCTCCCTGATTAATGCTGCTTGTTCCTGCATTCCAGTGATCTGGATATCTACCACCCCGCAAGGACATCAGAAGTATGGATGAGCTAACAAGTTCATTGAAGCATAGGTAAGAGCAATGCCACAAAACGTGATACTACTGGAGTGATCATTCATTCTCAGAAGTATTCAAATGACTATCAGGCTGAGCTTGATCCTCCTGGATCCTCAATTAATTACTGCTCGTATGCCTTTTATCCCTGGATCTGGTAGTTTTTGTGGCTCCTCCACCTGGTATACTTTTTCTCTTTCATTTCATTTTGCTTAATGCCCCCCCCATTCCTTCTTTCTTTTTCCCGCTTCTCAAATCTTTTAATATTGTTCTTTATCCTCCAAATGGGCACCTTAATCTAAGCACTGCTGGAATCACTTCTACCTCTCACCGCATGGACTGCTTTTATATATTTTTATAATAATCCCATTTGGTTTACCAACAATATCTAAGTCTTGGTGATTATTGCTTGCAATGTGATATCATCTCTAAATTGCACTGCTAGCTCATGTATATTAGGCATTCGCTCTTCATAACGCTCTCTTATGACTCCTTGAATGCAATACCTCTTGTTTATTTTCACTAGCATCAGTCTAATTTTTCATTAATGTAGATACCGGTGTTGATGGAGACTGATTATATTTCCATGAAACAATACCTGATCTCAATGATCTTTGTGCTCTGCAATCTTTCTCTTCAATATCTCATTTCTATACTGTATATTCTATTATATATTGAAAAGTTTATAAATAAAGAATGCAACAAAAAAAAAAAAAGAAGTGCTTAATGAAATTTACCTGGCTTTGGTTCCAGTGCACAGTGCAATTCTGAGTCTGATTTGATGTATCAGAATCAGTGACTTTCATGAATGACTCTCAACATTCATGCAGTTTCAATGGAGATGAGATATCAACATATTTTTGTTGACCCTCCAGTGGGTGTTTACAGACATTGAGGTGCTTTTTTCAGCAGACACTCCCTCAAGGCCAGATTTTCCAAATGCATCAATATTTTACATTTGTGTAAAGGCTTGCTATGAATGTAAATTTTATCATAACCAGGATTATGGATTATGTGTAAAGATTGAGGGCTGGGAGTTTGAGAGAGTAGTTTTAGGTCAAGAAGTTCTTGACTCCAAATATGTATATGCTTCTAATTAATTTATGACAGCCACTTATGAGTCTGTGGCCTAATGACTGCTATTAGTGCTCTGGCTAGCCAGATTTCTGCTAAGTACTATTTACAACGGGGCATAATTAGAAGTCTTTTGAGTATTTGCAGACCTTTCTAGTACTGTTTAGTCAACTTGATCTGCTTAAGCTGGTTGTGTTGTAGCGTGGGGTGTTCCGTTTTGTCTGTGTCTTTTAAAAGTTGCTGTCCCTTGCTGGAGAACAAACACTGGATTGAAATCTAAATGTTTTGTCTCAGACTTGCACAATTTTGAAGAAATAAAGGTGGCACTCTGCTCAGTATGAGTTTCTTTTTTTGGGTGTTCATAAATTGTTCATTATTGTAACACTAACAATTACATTTTTATTTTTCTTGGGTTGCAGCACCACAACAGTATTCTCAGCAACATCACAGATCAGAAAGAGAAACTAATTGGGAAGAGATAAACATTCTTTTTTCCCCGGTACAGCACTAAATTAGCAGCACCATTAGACCAACAGAAAGTAATGGAGGGAAAATAAATAAATAAAAACATAATTTATAAATATATATATATATATATATATATATATATACAGGGACACCCTCAAGCATTGGTTCTGGAATTGAGTTGCTGGAAAACATTAGCACTGTCGTTTGGCAATGGGAACGAGGAAAGATGAGCTTATTTTAGGATTATTGTGATAATAATAGGAAATACGGTGGCTTAGTGGCTAGATACTATCTGCTTGAAGTTTGCAAGTTTTCCCTATGCTTGCATGGGTTTCCCCCCAAACTTCAAAGACATGTTGGCAGGTTAACTGGGTTCTATCTAAATTGACCCTAGTATGTGTGCCCTGTGAGATAGGAACCTTAGATTGTAAGCAGACAGAGACTAATGTGAATATATAATATGTAAAGTGCTTAATAAATTCTTGGTGATACTGTATATAAACAACCTAAGATAATTAATAATCACTCTGATGGCCAGTATAAGATAAGAGTTTGATTGGGACAAGATTTATAACTAAGTGGGCTGCTTAGCTTACTTTTCTCGATCCAGCGCTATGCACAAGAGCAGGAGCTCTCTCCTCTCCTCCCCACTCTCACAGGCTTTGATGAGAGCAGTGGAAGCAATTGGTTCTGCCATTCAAATCATGTGATGAGGGAGTGGAGGGTGCGGCTAAGCCTCACTGTCTGTGTCAGTGGACACAGGCAGCGTGGCTCGGGATCAAGCGAGCAGGTGTGCCATGGTAGGAAGCATCTTCCTATGGTGGCACACCAAGAAGAGGAGGAGCCAGGAGCGCCGGTGGGGGACCTGAGAAGAGGAGGTTCGGGGCCACTCTGTGCAATTCCATTGCATAGAGCAGGTAAGTATGAACCTCTTTGCTATTTTAAAAAGTAATTAAGACTTTACAATCACTTAAATAGGCTAGTTTGCAAGCACTGTGCATATGTGACGAAATTCCCTGTTTTTTTGTAATTTAGTATGTTGCTCTTAGCAAAGGTTTACCTGGGTGTGGTCTGGGACAGAGCTTAGGTGACCTGTATAGACTGTCACTTTTTTGTATTCTGACTTAGGGCAATGCATGTAGACTCATATAAATATATACTGCAGGAACCACACAGAAAGGCACCAACATCCGTGCAACTTTAAACAGAACAATACACTAGAAATAGGTCTTTAAAGGTGCCTAACAATATACTTACAATAATATACACCAATATTAAAATCATACAAATGTATTCAAAAAGTATTAAAAGTACAACGCAGTAGTGTCACACATGGCCTATTTACAAGGCTACAATGTATTAACATTGAAAAACATTTTTTTCACAGTAAAATATTAGCTTTCCTATCCTATTCTGAGAATATATACATCGTTTGTTGTAGTCACATCAGATGACTTCAGGTCACAATGTGTTTGGTGGGTTCCCTGATCCTTAGGGACAGAGGCTATATAGTTGACTATCACAATCTTTCACTATCCAATAAACTGACTTATAATATGTGTTTCCCTGGGTAAGTCAAGGGCAAGAATGCCTTGAGGCAATGATTGTAGGCAACAGCTCATATTGATAGTGCATGTTCCCTCTCAAATATGTAAAACAAATGTGGGAACTTGCTGGGAAATTATTTACCTTCAGTACACTCTGAAAGCAAAAAGAAAGAGCAATGGCCCTGGTCCTGAAGCCCGCTGTATGTGCACTGCAGATAATATGTTCTTGCATCCACTTTTCACTTTCATCATGATGAATGAACAGCTACCAGATACAGTGATAGTATAAAATCTTTCAAAGATCATAGCCACCAAATGGAGAGATGCAGAAATCAATTCTCTTCCAAAGCAGAAACCAATCAGCTTTCAGTTTTTTTTGTCAAAGCTTAACTGAACAAGCTGAGGTTAGAAGCTGATTGGCTCCCATGCACAGCTGCGCCAGATTTTGCACTCTCCAATGTTAGTTAATCAACATCACCATGACTATATTTGTGCGGAGCAGGGAGAAAAATGCAGAAAAATGGAAATAAAATCAATTAATTCACTTAAATGTCTTATAAGTGGTTTATTATGTCATGTTTCAAATCTCATGAACATGGAAAGAATACCCATCCTCTAGAGAATAAAATGAAAGATGTGAAGGAAATAAAAAGAAAGAACAGAAAATAAGAAGAGAAGGCACAGAAGAGAAGTGGGAAGTGGGAGGTAATCCCAGTGGGTAAACTTTTGTAGGTTGTGCAGTATTCAGTAAGTAGAAATTAGAGGTGATAAACCTCTGTCCAGGGAACCTACATTTAACTGTTTTTTCCAGTGTATTATTCATTCAGAAATAGACAAATAAAGCTAGCCATAGGCAGTTAGATTTTCTTTCCTGCAACCATGAGTTGCAGCTAAGAAAATTGCTCGATTTCCCTATCAACACAACTGCAACCTGGTTCCAGCTTGCTGCATGTCTCTTCCCATCATCAGGGGCCCTGGTGAAGAAGCAGGCTGGGGCTTAAGCTGGCCATACACATGTAGATTTTTGGACGAGAATTTTCATGCAAAAAGTCATACGAAAATTCTTTGAACATTCAGTGAATGGACGACTGTCGTTGGAAAATTCTCTTTTGCTTTTAACATTCGAGTTTAAAATGAATGTAATTTCTGAATGATTACCACATGTACTGGCCGAAAATTCATTTGATCGGAAAAAGTTTCCTTCCTGCCCCTTCGAATTTTCCCACCACTGCGGTCGAAAACAAACATTGATTTGACTCCACTAAAAATTAGAAAAATCAAAGGAATACTCTTTAAATGAAAATTCTTGAACAAAAATCTATACGTTAATGGCCAGCTTTAGACTCTGTTCCTTGGGGAACCCTGAGTTGGCAATGTTGGCTCGCTACCACAGACTCTTGACAGGAATACCTCCCACAACAGAGTCAGAGGGGAGTGGAGGGAGACACATCAGCCGAGAGAACACAGTGATTATTGCTAGAGGCTCTAGCTCCTGGCAACAATCACATGAAAAATGTGATAGGCTGGTTGTACCTAGCCTATGTGATCAATCTGTCAACTTAGGTACAATCAGCTGTTCAAATCTCAGCCAGTCCCTGCTGAACCGGCCGAGGTTTGAACAACCTATGACCAGTTTAAGTCCCTAAAATGAATCCCAGAGCAGTCTCCTGTTATTTTATCCTATTTCCAGCTCTTCCTTTTACAGAGGACTTTCCCATTCCACATTGCTAAATAAATATTCCATCTATATGGTCTCCTTTCAGTAGTTGTCTAGTGATCTTGTTGAATATCATAACAGCAAGGGCTCCACCAAAAAGGGGAAGTTCTGCTTTAAGTACTACTCCCCCGCTCCCCGTGAGGAATTGGCACCTTTGATGAGTGGGGGGGAACGGGTACCCGAATTTGACAGGTACCCGCATCCACTTCCGCTGGGATCGTCTAGGTGATCGGAAGTGGAAATTGTCCTCCCCCTTCCCTGTAGTCTTCTAGGACACGTCACAGGTCCATTCACAAGGCTCAGCACTATTCGCGCATGCACAGTGGGCACCTGGCTGTGAAGCCTCAAGCTGTCACAGCTGGGTGCCCAAACTTAAGATGTCATCATCAGGGATCATGGACAGCCAGTGAAACCAGCTGCGGTGAGTATACCACAGGATCGTGGGACAGGTGAGTGGCTCTTTTTTAAAAGTCAGCAGCTACAGTTTTTTTTTTTAGCTTTGACTAGAGCTCCGCTTTAAGTAAATACCTGAAGATGCCCATAATTGGCACAGATTAAAGGAAAATTTATTTTTGTACATTTTTTTCAAAATTATCCTTCTTTCATACAAGACAAACAACCTTTCCAGCTTAAAGCAACACCTCCCTGCTAGGATCCCCTTTTACACAGAACATTTTAATATACTGTGTGTCTGACTTTGATTTTCTGCTAGGCTTTATCTGTTTTTTAATATTGCAACAGCGTATAAACAAGCTTATTGACTATATTTCTGCTGATAATGGAAAAAAAATGTGTGGTGATTAGGGATAAATGGAGTGATTTGGCAAAATTGATCATTCATTGCACAAAATTTGCTTGAAGAAAAGGCCACACAATCTACCTTTATTTTTAATTTAGATGATTGTTCAGGGTGTATTTAGGGTAGTCTAGCTTTTTTCTTAAAGTGTTCTTTGTATTTCTGTTTTTTTCATTATTACCATCATTTTAATTTTTTAAATCTTTTTTTTTTCACTGTTTGCTTTTTGTGTGAACAAAGGTAAAAGAATTGTAATGCCCTCCAAGCTAGCCAGATAGGCTGTTTTTTTTTTTTTTTTTTTTTTTAGGCAGAGGATAAGTAGCAGCCTCGGGTGAGTCAGCCTGTGAGTGGGCAGGAGTTCACCTATGGACAGGCTAGGGAAGTTCTGAAGGTCAGAGCTTCTGGAGCCCTCCCATCTCTCCAGAAACCTGAGAGTTTGATGGAGGAGGGGAGGAGGCTCAGATCTGGATCCAAGCCACTGACTCCACCTCCCCTGCGGCACTCTCCTATGGAGCCTCATCTGGACCCACTCACCCAGACCGAGCGGTCGTAGAGGTGGTGTGGTCGGCATGCTCCTGTCACCACTGAGTATCTTCAGGTCCTCCCAAACCCCCCCTCTCTATCCTTCTCCTTCTTCGAGGCCCACTGCATCCGGCTTTTCTCTCCCACCCCTCTGAGGATTGCAGTGATCTATCAGCCTCCTGGACCCGTATCCTACTTCCTCGATGACTTTTCCACCTGGCTACCCTTCTTCCTCTCCTCTGAGCTACCCACCATCATCCTTGGCGAGTTCAATATCCCCATCAACGTCAACAACCCGGCTGCTTCCCAACTCCTCCACTTAACCTCTTCTTTTGCACTCACACAGTGCACACAGTCCTCCACCCACTCCGACGGGAACACCCTGGACCTTGTTTTCTCTCATCTCTGCACCCTCCACAATTTCACTAACACCCCCTTCCCTCTCTCTGACCACAACCTCATTACGTTCTCTGTCTCCCCATCCTCTAACTCCCCCCTCCAAAATGTCAAGCCATCACCAGCCGTAACCTTCGCAACCTGAACCCGGCCCCTCTCCACTCTGCAGCTGACCGTCTTTACGACAGTATCCTTCCACTGACATGCCCTGACCTGGCCACTACTGCGTACAACGACTCACTGTCAGCTGCCCTAGACTCCTTAGCACCCCTAACCACCCCGACCGCTTCAACCCTGGCAGAACGACCACACTAAAAATCTGAAACGACACAGTTACGCGCTGGACCGATTATGGCGCAAAACCAGATCCCCTCGAGCGTTCTCCCTCTACAAATCCGCCTTCCTCACCTACACCTCCTCCCTCCACGCTGCCAAGCAAGCCTGCTTCGTAACCCTCATTAACACCCTCTCCACCTGTCCTCGCCGGCTCTTCTCCACTTTCAACTCCTTACTCTCCCCCTCCCCCCACCTCCACCCAGTACCTCACTCACCGCCCACGAGATTGCCAATCACTTACAAAACAAGTTTGACGCAATCCGTAAGGACATTGCCAATACTCAATTTACCTCCCCACCTAGCCTCCCTCCCACCATTACTCCATCAACTCTCCCCTCCTCTGACCTCACAACCGCCCTGCCCCCCACCACACCTAACATCCCGCACACTATAACCTCCCCAACACTCCGCTCCTTCAGCCCTGCTACCACTGAGGAGGTCACTAAGGTCTTCTCAGAAGCCCGCCTCACCACACAACTCCTCCGGTCACCCTCCTCCTCCATCCTACTCTCCCTCACCCACATCTTCAAGCTCTCCCTCTCTACTGGCGCATTCCCCTCCCCCCTAAAGCATGCGCACATCACCTCCATATTCAAAAAACCCTCACTGTACCCCACCGACCTGAATAACCTTAGACCCATCTCCCTGCTGCTATTCACATCCAAGCTCCTTAAGCGCTTAATCTACAACCGCCTAAGCTCCCACCTCACTGACAATAACCTCCTTGATCCACTACAGTCTGGCTTCCGTCCCTTACACTCCACCGAAAACCGCCCTACTCAAAATCACTAATGACCTGCTAACCGCCAAAGCTAATGGCCACTACTCAGCCCTCCTACTCTTCGACCCCTCCGCGGCCTTCGACACAGTTGACCACCCCCTCCTCCTTAATAAACTACACTCCCTTGGCATCAGAGACTCTGCTCTCGCCTGGCTTTCCTCCTATCTATCCCAACGCTCCTTCAGCGTTATCTATAACGCTACCACCCCCCCCTCTCTCCCCCTCTGTCGGGGTCTCCCAAGGCTCTGTCCTCGGGACCCTTCTTTTCTCCATCTACACCTCCTCCCTCGGCAAACTGATACACTCCTACAGCTTCAACTATCACCTCTACGCCGACAACATGCAAATTTACCTCTCCACCCCTCACCTCACCCCTGCAGTTTCCACCCGTATCACCCACCTCCTGAACGACATATCAGACTGGATGTCGCTCCATTTCCTTGAATTGAACCTTCCTCTCCATCACGACCAACAACGCCACCATCAATCCCACCCCACAAGCCAAAGTCCTAGGTGTCACCCTGGACTCAAACCTATCCTTCCAACCTCATGTCCAATCGCTGGCAACTTCATGCAGGCTCCACCTCCGCAACATCTCCAAGAAACGTACGTTCCTAACCCCAGACACTACTAAACAACTCATTCACTCCCTTATTATCTCACGCCTGGACTACTGCAACTCTCTTCTCCCCGACCTACCCCAACACAGGCTATCCCCGCTTCAGTCCATCCTGAACTCAGCGGCCAGACTCATCCACCTTACCAACCGCGCCACTTCTGCCACCCCCTCTGCCATTCCCTCCACTGACTTCCGATTGCCCAACGCATAAAATTCAAACTACTAACATGGACATACAAAGCCATTCATAACGCTTCCCCAAACTACCTCACCGACCTGATACCCAAATACCACCCAACCCGTACTCTTCGCTCCTCAGAAGACCTCCTACTTTCTAGCTCCCTGGTCTCCTCCTCCCACACCCGACTGCAGGACTTCTCCACTGAGGATGTACACCTAAGAGCTTTGGGTGGTCTTCAAGGAGAGGCTATTTTTGTCCACATTTGTGTACAGAGTTGCTCTAAGTTGTCCTAAAGTTTACAGTTTCTTTGGGCATCTCATATACCCCTAGACCCCAGCCAAGTTGCTAACCCTTAATAAAACAAAACCAAGCTCAATGACTGTTTACTGACTCCAGTGTGCAAAGTGTTTAAGAAAATGCTTGTAGTCTTGTGCAAACCTTTAGGAGGACTCAAAACTCAGCGACTCCTAAGGGGGTAGTGCTACAGAAGAAAACTAATGAGGGCACATTTTTGGCATGTGAACAGGTCCAAGGAGTTGAAAGGAGATTTTGTAACCATTTAAAGCCCTTTGCACCCTTAAAAACTTGGATACAATACTGAGTTCATCTTCCCCTTTGACTTAAAGTGATTCTAAAGGTTAATATTTTTTTTGTGGAAAATAACAAACATGCTATAGTTACCTGCTGTGTGTAGTGGTTTTGCACAGAGAAGCCTGCATCCTCCTTTTCCTGGGTCCCCCACAGGCTCTCCTGGCCTCTCTCTCCTTTCGGGTGCCCCCACAGCAAGCAGCTTGCTACGGGGGCACCCGCTTCTCTGTGTGTGGACTTGACCCCACCCTCTCTCTCTCCTCATTGGTTGACTGTGATTGACAACAGCAGGAGTCAATGGCTCCTGCTTGCTGTCTCAACCAATGAGAAGGCAGAGACCCGGGACAGTCGAGGCTGTTGTTCACATCACTGGATCACGATGAGACTCGGGTAAATAATGAGGGGTCTGGTGGCACTACTGCACAGAGAAGGTTATTACATTCATGCATTCTATACAAACCCTTGAGCCTTTACAACCACTTTAACATATTTCACCACATTTTGGGGGAAATAAAAGTTCTCAATTGTGCTCATTCCTGGTGGTGATAACTATTCAGAAACAAAATGCCTCATCAATAAATACAGGCTAACCAGGCTAACAGGCTAACTGGGAATATTTTCAATATGAACCAATATTTGAACTGTAACAGTAGTATATCTCATATTATATACATTATATCAGGTAATATGTAGGTTACACATTTATAAGCACCTGCCTGATATTTAACATCCTTCAAAGGGTTCCAGACATTTTTTTTAAATGCATTGAGGGGATACATCCCATCTGATTTTTTTTTCGTGGTATTGAATGAAGATTGCCTAATGAGAGAGGAGGGAATCTCAGGTCCAAACTACTGACATGTAAAGCATATTGAACTGTTAAGCTAGGTTCTAACATTCCAGTAGGCCTAAATCACAGATGGCATATTGATCTGTTTGTGAAAGCATAATTGTCTTCCAATTATAGATTTTGGTTATACAATAGGTTACAGATACCCTTTTTCTTTTTTTTTCGTTTCTTTTTTTTTAACCTTTTTTAATCCTGGAAAACTCAAGCTATAAAAATAAATGATCTATTTTAGGTTGAATATGAAGTTGAGGTTTTTGGATACGTTTATTCATGAATACAAAGTAATGATTTTTGCCAGTGTCTCATAATAACAACACACGTCATTGGAAAAGCCGTGGAATTGTTTTTGATGTTGCTGTTTATAGATGTATTTGTAATGATCTGATTGTGTATGTGTTTATGCAGTTTACCACTCTGGGTTTTCCATGCTATTCAGGGAGGTAGCCTGGAAATGAATTATTATATTTCTGTGTATTCTACTGCATTTGATAGTGTTTATAAGTAAAATCTGACTTAAAGCGGAACTACACTGCATCTGAGCACAGCAAACCAAAAAATTCAAAAGCAAACTCACCCACCCATCTATGTCTCCATGTTTTATTTTGCTGAGAAATCACTTTGAAATACACCCTCCCGCATTTCTGGTCATGGCTAATTTGAGTAAGGGCAGATGATTTATGTATCATTGACTTTCTGGAATCCATTTACCCTTATCTCAGGTATGCAGACAGGAGGGTGTGCTTAGCTGAGAAAACTCCTCCTCCCCTCCTGAAGACTCCTGGGATGTATGACATCCTTTGTCAAGGCCTGGAAACCAGGACGTAATTGAAGAAATGTAAAAAAAAGTTTAAATATTGTATACTTTCCCATCTATTTACTAACGCTAGCAGCATAAGGATTAAAAATAGTCAATGTTGATTGAGAAAGTGAAGCTCCACTTTAAAGTTGAACTCCAGCTAAATACACAGATGAATTACATATTTATGAGCTTTTTACCTTCCAAAAAGATTTTTATTTCTGTCCATTGAGTCCTGATCCCCATTGAATAGTCTTGTCTAGCAGGCGATCTTCTTTTGCTGCAGTTTCACTTCCACTTTCAGGTCCTCTCCCATCTGCATTCTTGTGACTGAACATTGAAATGAGGAGCAGCACACTGATGAGTTTATCTCTTTGCCATTCCACTCTCTCCTTCAATCAGCATGCTCCTTAAAACTGCAGCACACTAGACATGTGATGCTTCTCCCTCTTTCTATGCTGTGCTGTACAAACTGTTCAGAAGAATGCAAGAGCTTGATACCAAACCAATTCAGGTACTTACAATGCTTGCAAAAAAACAAACAAACACGTTTAATAACGTATTAATAATAATATTGCTAATTTAACTTGTGCCTTTCATATATCTGCTTCCAGCTTCAATTACAGAATTAAAAGCAGAATTGAGTACTGTATCCATACTGAAAACGTTAAAAATTTTAGTTGTTAATATCTGTTTTGCCTTTAAAATGGTTGTCATGTGAAGTTTTTTGACCACTTGAACTTTAGTCTGCCTCAGGTCTAGAGAAGGGGCCATTTGGCACAGCTACTTCCCTGCTACATATACTTGGTTCCTCTGTGTGACACTAACAGAATAATAATAATAGTCTAAATAATAATGATGATTATTATTATCTGTTTATTATTATTATTATTATTACTAATAATAATATATAACAGTCATATAATAATTCATAATATTATTAATGATAGAATAATGAGAGTAGCTAATAGAAATGCTTTGCAGCTTTACACTAATCCACAATGCCGAACACCATTTTGAAAAGATGCTGTGGCCAGTTAGCAGATACACACGTCTTCTGCTGTTCCTTGGGCACCACCATTGATATAAGGTCCTAAAAACTGCTGAAATGAAAGTGAAGAACATCATTTGTTACAGTACTAGTCTTCCGCAGAGCATAGAGATTTCTAAAGTATATCTAAATCCAAAACTTTTTTTTTTTAATTTAGAATAAAGTAGGGATCAGTTAAAACCTCTATTGGATTTTTGTGTCAGTTTTTTGTTCCTGGAAATATTTCTGGGATTGAATTCCTCTGTGGTCAAGAAATTGTCCTATAAACAATTTTATGTCTAACTACCACTTAAATCGCTGGGTTGGAGTCCTGGTGGGAATGTGGGGTTATAAAAAACTGGAGCTACTAGAGTATAGGGGAAGTGTCATCAATTTAGAAATATCCTATACATTTAATGAGTGGTAAATGGTGGGGTATTAGACTGCTCTGTGCTGCTTTGATGGTAACCGCATAAAAGGTCTATGGGGTGAGGGGCACCTACTTTTGCCTCCGTAGTCCTACAGTCTGGCTTGCAGCTAGTAGAATACATTTTTGTCAGTTGGACCAGCTTCTTGAGGGTGCCCATTGACGAAACACATTGGGGCAGGTCCTGTCAACAGTGATGTCACTTACGGCCCATGCTTGGGACATCTGGACTTACCACAGTGAAGCGTTCGCTGTATAGAGCCGCTGCGGCTTCTAACAAGAGTTCTGCTATTATTATATGCCAAATTTTATGGGGTACCAACAAATGTGAGTGTAATAGTTTTTTTTAGCTAAATAAAGTAAGTTGTGTTATGGTTTTATGCTATGGGTCCCCTTCTGTTTCTTCTCATGATGAGCAGAGCTAATCTGGGTCTGAGAGAGAGAAGATATGAAGATACTATATCACAATACGCTTTTGACCTGTTGTTGCAAAACATAGGTCCAACTGTTCTGGAGAGCATTAGGCTGTCCAGAGGAGTGTTCATGATTGGTGTGGTGGAACTTGGTCACTACTGTGGAATGAAGCACTCATAAGGATTTTAAGTGGAGCATCTTAATGTAGTGATACCCCCATTGGAGCCGTTGGACTGTTGGGTCCGCCTTTGTCTCAACAACCAGGCAGCATGTATTTTCAGTAATCATACATAGTCAGAGAACCAAACCAAAGGCTTTGTTTTGTGTATTTATTGGGGTAAAAATTTAAGTTAGGGTGGTTATGGGATGCCCAGAACTTGGTTAGTGTAGAACTTTGAGAGCAACTTGGATGATCACAGACTTATAGCAAAGATAACTGTACATCCTGGCTACCCACAAGTTCCAGTTTGGTTTCAAGTACATTAGTCTTCTCTGCAGAATGCCAGTGAACCTGGCTCCAACTGAGAATTCCCCAAGCAAGGGTGAAGGATAACAGTATGTTGTCCCTCTGAAAGCTAGATTAATATTTAATTGATTTGCAATCTCCCTTGTAGGCCATGGGGGGGGGGGGAGGTAAAAATGTAGAATAACTTTGAGGTCCACTGTGGCTACTGTCTTCTTAGCACAAAACTCCAGCCTGTGTTTCCAGGAACTTTCAACAGACTGGCAGAGCACATCCAATACTCATCCCAGCAATGGCACTTTAGCAAAAATTATGCTATGATGGTTAACAGTAGCTGTCTCTCCCAGATAACTAGCTGGGTTTTGCACCAGACTTCCTCTCCCCTATAGGCTGTGGGTGGTGAACAGGTAAAGGTTAACTCACTCAGTCCCTTAAAGTCCTGCAGCACAAATGGTAACTTCTGGTCAGGCCTCCTGTTGAACAGGTTCCACTTGCTTGCCAGGATGTCTTAGTCATGCCTGGCTGAGGCTTAAGGGAGTGAGGGTTCCTCTCAGGTTCCTTCCTCCTCTCTCAGCACAACATCTTTCTCTCTCTGGCACCGTCCTGCCTGGAGGCAGAGCTTCCCCAGAACAGGGGTCCCCTCTAGGCCTCTGGATCCTGGACTCTCTCCCCACATGCCCAGGCTCTTGAACATTTATGGGCAAACTCTCCACCCTTCTGGGCCTTACTCACCCAGGGAATAGTAGAGCTCCCATGAATATTCAGGCTTATATCTTTATCCCTCTGTCCACTATGTTCTAGAGCTTTCTGGAAGCTTCCAGAAGTCAAGGAGAAGAGACAAAGGCTCAGTCCTCAGAGCCTGCCAGCTGAACTGTACCTGACCCCAAGTAAACCTGGCTCCACTGAGTACACCTGGCTACACCGAGTGCCGGTTCTCATATATGCGGATTGGATGCGGTTCGAACTGCATCCAATCCGCATAACATGTGAAAAAACATTGTTCACGTATGTCCAGTGCACGGGTGGTGCGGATTCAGTGCGGATTAAGTGCTGTTTGAAAAAGGGTCATGTATAATTTCTGAGCAGTGCTTTCAGGTTCAGGTGCGGATTTCAGGCTATTGACTTCTATGTGAACCGTTTCTAAACCGCATATGTGTGAACAGGATAAAATCCTGACTTAATCCTGTCCTGAGCCTGATGTAAACCTGAAATGAACTGCTGAATAACTACTGTATCAATTAGCTGTGAAACCTGAGCTTCAATCCGCACCCCACAGGTTTGAATCAGCTCTAAATCTTTTTCATTGAATTATGAATAGGATTACCCTTATGGACTTAAGGTGGAATGGACACTGAAATGCACTATTTATTGATTGCACAATTTTTTAATATATTCTTTAAGAATTTATTTATGTATTTTTGATTATTAATAGGTATATTATTGCATAGGTTTTTTGTAGCAACATCGCTTCTTTTTTTGGAACAAAATTAGCACTGCTTTCCTTGTAGTTTTTATTTTTACTTGGTGGTACAAACCTAGTTTATGCAGCAAGCTTCTTTTACATTTATGCTCTTCAGCTTTTTTGAATTTAGCTTAGCGTTGTTTCACTTTTCTAAATTTGCCCTATAATAGTTCAGGGACACCCAATCCACCAGACAATTTAAAAGCACACAGCGTTTTGTGTTTGAACCTAAATTTCATAGAATACTACATATACTTTATTAGATTAGAATTTTTGAAGATCAGGGAAGGAAATGTTAATGGGTAGGGTTCTAAAGTAATACAGTCCTCTCGGTAGAATAGTAATTTTTATTGTGCTGTTTCTACCCATCCAAGAAAGAGAATAGGTAGACCACACTTCTCTAAGTGAAGCTTAGTGAAGAGAGGGATACAGTTTGTTTTATAAAGAGTCTATTTTTGCGAGGTATGTTTGATCCCCAGAAGGGGCAAAATGTGAGGTTCTCATGAAAAGGAAGTCTTTGGAGCGTCAATTGTGGAGTCTGGTAATCTTTTATTAAGTGCTTCTGATTTTCAGGGATAGCCCTGAGGCCTGAAATATTTCCAAACTTGTCCAGAGTTAAGATATTTAATTAAGTTGGCTAAAATAGTAATTGGAGAAGTAATAAATAATAGCAGGTCATCTGCAATGAGAGTGCATTTGTGGTGTGTGTCTCCACTCTCTATTTCATGAATGTCTAGGTTTTTGTGGATGGCTATTGCTAATATTTCCATATCTATTACAAATAAAAGGGGCAACAAAGGGCACATGGATAGAATCTGATTCATATCCCTTCATTGTATTGTTTTGCATAGGGGCGGAATATAAGGAGCATAGGTTAGAAATTTGGATTTGAAGTTCCATATACTTAAGATGTGAACAAAATATGACCAGAAAAACATATCGAAGTCCTTGTGGAAAATTAAAGAGACTAATATCTCTTTCCTATTGTAATTTTCTTTCTAATTCAACCACGATATGCAAATAAGATCTATCCCTCTTTTAACCTGATCCCTCCCCTGTCTTCTGGGGACAAACCTCACTGGGCCTATGTGGATGAGTTGTCCCAAAAAACCATCTTGGCAAAGATTTTAGTTAATAATTTTAGGTCATGGTTGGTTAACAGATTTTGTCTATAATTTGCCACTTCACTTAAATATCTACACAGTTTCGGAATCATGCAGATATGGCTCTATTTGTGTCAGTATCTAGAGATGTGCCCTGTTGAAGTACATTTAAATAGTTAACTAAGTGTGGTACCAGCAATGGAGCAAATGTCTTATAATGCTGTAAAGCTGTACATGGAGAGGAGCTTGGAAAGCTTTGGCTTGTTTGTTGGCTAGAAGAACTTCTCCAGGTGTACTCTCCTATTCCATCATTTCCTTATAACCTGTGATAGAGATTGGATTGTGACAGTGATGAACTTGTCTATATGGGTCTGATCAGGTGCTGTATAAAGGTCCAAGTAGTAGGTGTGGAATTCACAGAATTGGAAGAATACCTTGAGGGTTTGGGTACATGAGTCATCCAATTTTATAAGTTTGGGGATTGCAGTGTGTAAAAGATGGGGATAACTTTTCTTGCAAGGAGCATGCCTGGCTGGTCAGATAAAATGTAGCATTTGCCTAACAAACATGTTTTCCAGCCCCTTGAAGCGGTGTCAGTCTTGCCCACTAAACACGACTGTCAGTTGAACATGCACAGTTGAAAATGCATCTGAATTATATAAAGTGAAGTAACACCCGGTCTGATTCCCCAGGGTGGTGAGCAGTCGGTGGGCTGGCTTGTGATGCCTTCCCTACATAGTTACATAGTTAGTCTGACTGAAAAAAGACAAAAGTCCATCTAGTTCAACCATGAAAAAAAAAAGTTATAATCCTATATCCACAGTTGATCCAGAGGAAGGCAAAAAAAATCCCAGCAAAGCACGATCCAATTTGCTCCTGCAGGGTAAATAATTTCTTCCTGATCCCCCGAGAGGTAATTGGATATTCCCTGGATCAACTTTACCTATAAATGTTCACCCGAGTATAACATGGAAAAGGGAGAAAACCAGCAACTTGATCTTCCAAAAGTGATACATTTATTGTTGCACATGAAATATAGATAATGCAAGGGCTTACGCATTTTGGCATGTAGCCTTAGCCATAGCTATGACGAAGGCTACATGCTGAAATGCGTAAGCCCTTGCATTATCTGTACTTCACCTGCAGCAATAAATGTATTGCTTTTGGAAGACTGAGTTTCTGGCTTTTCCATAATTTCCCTATAAGCCTATGATAGTGATGGGATAATGTATTACTTTCAGTAGATCTAGTTGCTGACTTTCTCCCGTCCCCTATTCAACTGAATGGGGCACCCCACAACTGCCCCCTACCACATGCAATACATGCGGCTGTGGTGCACTTATGCGGGATTTATGGGGTTAAAAAAGACAGTGAGGAAGTGATGTAATGCCTCCTCACCACCTGTCAAATGCCTTCTGCAGAGAAATCCAACATGGATTGCTATCCAGAGGGCAATGCAAGTGTAAACAAGGCCTAAGTGTTTGAATTCAATATAGCTTCAACCTTTTGCCTATTTTTTTGCCTATTTTTAACTTTTTAGATTTCAGGTCTCCCAGGCTGGAGTTTTTAGTAGACATTTTTATTTCATATTTCACAACATACACATGTCTTGTCTTTTATGTATGTTTTTGTCCATGTAATATTTAGATTTCTTTTCATAGATTACTTATTAAAAATGGGCCATTTTGTATTTATGTATTGGGTTGTAAGATCTCCCTCTTTTTATATATTGCTATAGTGCAAATGTCTAACAAACATCTGTGGCTATTTTAGTTTCAACTCTACAAGTCCTTGTCACAAGCTGATGTAAGCTAGACAACTTTTCAGCTGGCAAACACAATACCATGTTAACAGAATCAGTCTTGATCCTGTGGAAAGCAATAACCGTAATAAAGTAAAGACTACAGGTCTTATGTCTTTTCTTCATCTAAAAGAGAGGCATAAAGACTGCACAGCTTGGTGAAATGAAATCAGCATAGAGAAGCTAACATCAGAGCCTTGAGGATCCACTGTGATGGTTACACACTTAACCTCCTAGTGTACAGAGATTTTCCAGCCAATATGACAACAATCTAAACACCAGCAGGCTTAGACTAATCATCATTGGGGCAAATTAACTGAACAGTTAGTTAACCCTTTGCACATACAGGGTAGTGAACATCACATGTTTTAACAGAAACATTCACCATTCACCAGCTGTTGCAATTCTGACCTTGTCTGTATTACTCGCTGTCACAACCAAACAGAAACGTAACAGGGTTTACACTGTGGTAACTTCTTATTCAAGTGTATAATTTCTAGTTATGGCATTTAGAGATTCAGTTTAATTAATTTTAAATATTTAGTAGAAAGAACTGGGTATAATTGAATGCCGTAGTACCACATCCCCAACCATCAATATTTAAAAAAAAACAAAAGAAAGAGTAACTGGGACTTTTAGGTGTTAATAAATCCAACCTCAGGAAGAAATACACACAAAATCAGTTAAAATACATCATTTTATTAAATTCTCATATGATAAGTCAGGGAAGAAATCCCAATCATAAAAACATTGACATTTTGTCACAAAGTAAGTGTCTATAATCAGCAACTCCATGCACTTTCCTTAAGTACATATATTCATACAAAAACCCCATGAACCTTCTTTTAAGTACAAATGTCTGTATCACTCCCTGCCGTGCCCAGACAGGAACATAACAGAGTTTACACTATTGTAGCTTCTTAACTTATTCAAGTTTATAATTTCTAGTTAAAGCATTTAGAGATTCATTTTAATGATTTTTAAATATTGCTTTAATAAAAAAAGAAAACAAGGACAGTTAAAAAATTATTTACAAATACATGTTACAAAACATACATAAGCAACTGTAAAATAAAAGGGATTTAAAAGTGAAAAAGTACTTAAAATGTTACTAAACCCACAACAGTAAAATCAGTCTGTATATGCAGTAAAGCATGCTTGTTATACTCACTGTGGAACCTGAGGGGTTAATCCTCTGCATTGGTTAAAAAGCTTGTTTTATCCTTTCTTCTCTGCCTTCCTCTTGTTGAAATGACCACCTGATACAGACTGAACCCGTAGTCCTTCTGCACATGCTCAGTTTGGTGTGTAGTGCTAGAGAGGTTTTTTTTTTTCTTGGGAGAGTGCATGTGATCAGCACAAGGACAATCAGTACTGTCTCTAGACAGAGGTCAGGGGATTTCCATCCTCCTAGAGCAGAAAAAAACTCCTCCTACAAGCTTTAGCTAGTGGTGAGCTGGACACAGATAGGAGTCACAAGACTGATCTAACTGCTGATGAGAAAAGGTATTTAGCAGTTTATATTTACTAAAATAATTGCATTTCTATATTCTGTGCACTGTGGGAGACCAGATATAGTGAATGCAGAGTCCGGGGAGACCAGATATAGTGAATGCAGGGTCCGGGGAGAGCAGATATAGTGAATGCAGGGTCCGGGGAGACCAGATATAGTGAATGCAGGGTCCTGGGAGACCAGATATAGTGAATGCAGGGTCCTGGGAGAGCAGATATAGTGAATGCAGGGTCCGGGGAGACCAGATATAGTGAATGCAGGGTCCGGGGAGACCAGATATAGTGAATGCAGCGTCCAGGGAGACCAGATATAGTGAATGCAGGGTCCTGGGTTTAGTAACACTTTAACCACTTCCTGTCCGGCACATGTAGATAAACGGCCGGACGGGAGCGCTGCCGATGTGGGTGGATGTTTCCATTGTCTGTGCGCACTCCCTGGGAACACGCAGCACCACAAACATAGATCGCTCAACGGGATCTCTGTGTGAGGTCCCGATTCATGTGATCACTGATTGGCCAATCATTGATCACTTGAATAGTAGTAAACAAGATGTCACTTCCTGACATCATTGCATACTACTTGTGAATTCTGTGAATGATCACAGAAGTCACATGGTACAAGGCCATTCACAACAGCCTTGTACCATGTGACAAGCTGTGACCAATCACAGCTCGTACAATATTTCTCAATGGCTGCAAGACTGCAGCCAGAGAGAAGGAGAAATGATTGCTTTTACGGCCTTTATGGGTGTAAAAGCAATCAATGTAAAAAAAGGAAAAAAATCTTCATCACCCCCCACTATGGTGACACTGTAGTGCTAGGGTGACAGCATGTTAAAAAAAACCCCATAAATAATAATATAAAAATGTAAACCAAAAGTTAGAAAAATTATAATTTTTGACTATATACTAATTTGGGTTTTTTTTTCTTGCTAAAAAGATAAATGAATAGATTTTGGCCAAGATTTATGAAGAAAGATTATTTATTTGCAAAATGTTATAAAAAAAACTTTTTTTCCTTTGAATTTTTGGACTTTTTCATTTATATGGCAAAAAAATTAAAATCCCAGTGGTGAGTAAATACCACCAAAATAAAGTTTTATCTGTCTCAAAAAATGCTAAAAATTTCATATGGGTACAATGTTGCATGACCGCGCAATTGTCATTCAAAATGTGATATCACTGAAAGCTGAAAATTGGCCTGGACAGGAAGGGGGTAAAAGTGTCTGGACTTGAAGTGGTTAAGAGAAGTTCTCAAGGTTTGGGTACCTTCAATGTGCTTTCTAATCTTCAACACAGAGGCTTGTCAAGTGGTGTGGCTGTAACTTTTTTTAAGCTGTTCAGTCAAATGGATGTTAGAAGGGAAACCTGCTGATCACATGACCCACGCCTCCTCCCCTCCCCCTAAAAAAGCAAAACCCCAACATTTTAAGACAAGAACTAAATTATTATGGCTGTAGAGGCCTTAACAGCAGGAAGTGAAGGGGGCTATATCACATGACCACCAGCTGCAGCACATGGTAGGAGAATGATAAATGCACCACACCTATTTTTTGGGGCTTAGTCAAATAGGTAGGTACAAGACCCTAACATGGTTGGTTGTGCTTACACTCTACTGGGCAAAAAATAACCCAACAATTGGACCAGCCAAAAGAGTAGGTGCATTTGGTGCATGGTCTCCCAGTAGTCACAGTAACCGGACTTTATTATCCCTAGAAGCTAGTTCATGTACCCAAGAAACATTTTCATCTATGCTCTCCCTTTATTCCAGACAATCAATCAAAATACACTCACCAGCCACTTTATTAGGTACACCTGTTCAACGGCTTGGTAACACAAATTGCTAATCAGCCAATCACATGGCAGCAATTCAGTGCATTTAGGCATATAGACATTGTGAAGACCACTTGCTGAAGTTCAAACCGAGCATCAGAATGGGAAGAAATGGGATTTAGGTGACTTTGAACGTGGCATGGTTGCTGGTGTCAGATGGGCTGGTCTGAGTATTTCAAAAACTGCTGATCTACTGGGATTTTCATACACAACCATCTCTAGGGTTTAAAGAAAATGGTCCAAAAAAAGAGAAAATATCCAGTGAATGGCAGTTGTGTGGACGAAAATGCCCTGTTGATGTCAGAGGTCAGGACAGAATGGGCAGACTGGTTGGGTCAGAATTTGTTGTAAACAACATGAAAGCATGGATCCATCCTGCCTTGCGTCAATGGTTCAGGCTGGTGGTGGTGGTGTAATGGTGTACGGATATTTTCTTGGTTCTAGTAAGGTGTACCTAATAAAGTGGCTGGTGAGTGTATACATATATATATAATTATATACTATATATATATATATATAAAAACATATATATATCTATATATACTGTGTATATATATATATATATATATATATATATCTATATATCTATATATACAGGTGAAACTCTAAAAATTAGAATATCGTGCAAAAGTTCATTTCTTTCAGTAATGCAACTTAAAAGGTGAAACTAATATATGAGATAGACTCATTACATGCAAAGCAAGATAGTTCAAGCCGTGATTTGTCATTGTGATGATTATGATTATGGCTTACAGCTCATGAAAACCCCAAATCCACAATCTCAGAAAATTAGAATATTACATGCAATCAATATAACAAGGATTGTACATAGAACAATATCGGACCTCTGAAAAGTATAAGCATGCATATGTACTCAGTACTTGGTTTGGGCCCCTTTTGCAGCAATTACTGCCTCAATGCAGCGTGTCATGGAAGCTATCAGCCTGTGGCACTGCTGAGGTGTTATGGAAGACCAGGATGCTTCAATAGCGGCCTTCAGCTCTTCTGCATTGTTCGGTCTCATGTCTCTCATCTTTCTCTTGGCAATGCCCCATAGATTCTCTATAGGGTTCAGCTCAGGCGAGTTTGCTGGCCAATCAAGCACAGTAATCTCACGGTCATTGAACCAGGTTTTGGTGCTTTTGGCAGTGTGGACAGGTGCCAAGTCCTGCTGGAAAATGAAGTCAGCATCCCCATAAAGCTCATCTGCGGAAGGAAGCATGAAGTGCTCCAAAATCTCCTGGTAGATGGCTGCGTTGACCCTGGACTTAATGAAGCACAGGGGACCAACACCAGCAGATGACATGGCTCCCCAAATCAACACAGACTGTGGAAACTTCACACTGGACTTCAAGCATCTTGCAGTGTGTGCCTCTCCATTCTTCCTCCATACTCTGGGTCCTTGGTTTCCAAATGAGATGCAAAAGTTGCTCTCATCAGAAAAGAGGACTTTGGACCACTGAGCAACAGACCAGGTCTGTTTTTCTTTAGCCCAGGTAAGACGCTTCTGACATTGTTTGTTGTTCAGGAGCGGCTTGACAAGAGGAATACGACATTTGAAGCCCATGTCCAGGATCCGTCTGTGTGTGGTGGCTCTTGATGCACAGACTCCAGCTTCAGTCCACTCCTTGTGAAAGTCCCCAACACTTTTGAATGGCCTTTTCCTGACAATCCTCTCAAGGCAGCAGTCATCCCTGCTTGTGCACCTTTTTCTTCCACACTTTTCCCTTCCACATAACTTTCTATTAATGTGCTTTGATACAGCACTTTGGGAACATCCAACTTCTTTTGCAATTACCTTTTGAGGCTTTCCCTCCTTATGGAGGGTGTCAATGATGGTTTTCTGCACAACTGTCAGGTCAGCAGTCTTTCCCATGATTGTGATTCCTGCTGAACCAGACTGAGAGACCATTTAAAGGCTCAGGAACCCTTTGCAGGTGTTATGGCTTAATTAGCTGATTAGAGTGGGACACTTTGAGCCGAGAATATTGCACCTTTTCACAATATTCTCATTTTCTGAGATTGTGGATTTGGGGTTTTCATGAACTGTAAGCCATAATCATCACAATTCTGACAAATCACGGCTTGAACTATCTTGCTTTGCATGTAATGAGTCTATCTCATATATTAGTTTCACCTTTTAAGTTGCATTACTGAAATAAATGAACTTTTGCACGATATTCTAATTTTTGGAGTTTCACCTGTATATATATGAAATTAATGAGATGGTGGTCCTAGTACAGTCCTAGCACTTCATGTATCAGTAATATAGACAGACTTGGTATATTGGAGGCACAAGCAGGACTTAGCAGGAGGAAATGATGAAAAGTACAATTTACTGTATGTCCGCAGGCCTCCCTGTAATCTTAACATTAACAGCCTCATGGTGACCCATCCCATCTATAATGTTAAAATATGAAAAGTAAAAAGTGACGTATTAAAATAAAACACTTCTTTCTTCTGTCTTCTGGTTGTTGAGGAGCTCTGCAATCGATGACTTTTAGGTATGTGCTGCACCTTTCAGTAATCCTGGCATGGGGCTATATGATTTGGGCATAGCCCTATTATGCCTTACAGGGTATATGCTCCAACTGATCACAACTATAAAAACAAGATTCTTAACCAATTAAAACTGACAACATACAGTTGTGCTCAAATGTTTGCATACCCTGGCAGAAATTGTGAAAGTTTGTAATTGATATTGAAAATATGACTGATCATGCCAAAAAATGCCAAAAAAATGCTCTTTTGATTAAAGGATGATGATCATATGAAGCCAGGGGCGGACTGACCATTTGGAAACTCGGGCACTGCCCGAGGGCCCGGGGTCAGTAGGGAACCTCATGAGATGCCCCTGGTACCTTTTTCATAGGCTTTTTTGAGTTTGGGCAAGGACACAGGGGCCCCATGATCCCCTATTGCCCGGGGGCCCCATGAGTTGTCAGTCCACCCCTGTATGAAGCCATTTATTATCAAATAGTTGTTTGGCTCCTTTTTAAATCATAATGATAACAGAAATCACCCAAATGGCCCTGATCAAAAGTTTCCATCCCCTGGAATGTTTGGCCTTGGTACAGACACACATGGGGACACACACGGGTTAAAATGCCAATTAGAGGTTAATGTCCCACATTTTTGGCTTTTTAAATTGCAATTAGTGTCAGTGTATAAATAGTCAATGAGTTTGTTAGCTCTTACGTGGAAGCAATGACTAGGCTAGATACTGAGCCATGGGGATCAGAAAAGAACTGTCAAAAGTCCTGTGTAACAAGGTAATGGAACTTTATAAAGATGGAAAAGGAGGCACAACTCTATCCCTTCTGTAGACAAAGCCTTGGTGTAGCTACTCACTCTGGAAGAATCAAAGTCTACAGCCTATATAGGCACAGTTCGCAATGGAGTGGAGGCACATTCAGTTCTAGACACTTGATAAGACTATACAGTTTATCACAGTCACTGTAATAGATTTGAGACAGATGTAACTGGAAGACAGTTTCTGCTTGAGAAGTTGTGGAACAGAACAATTCTCACTGCACTGATCACTAATACTAGCAATAAAGTAGTTGTAAACCTCTGATATGAAATATAAACAAAGCAAAGAGGTGAGTGTACTCACCTAAATTCAGAGCACTAAGTGTCATTTCTCTCTGCCACCTTGTTCCTCTTCTGACAAGTCCCTTCTGACAAGTTTTCCTGACACCAAGAGGTAAAAAGGTGACAGGGAAGGGAGCTCCAGCACCCTGCCTGTGGTTGGCAGCCTCAGCCCTGTTCCTGTGTGCTGAGTGAAGGGGGTGTGTCCCCTCCCTCCAATCAGCTCTCAGGTGTCTTCACTGAGCTCTGCAGGTGTAACTTCAGCTCCCCACCCCTGGTTTCTGAAAACTAGTCACCTCATTGGGTATATGTAAGCATTTACAACTATTTTAAAACCACTTGCCCTCCAGAGGATTTACCCCCCTTCCTGATCTGGCCATTTTTTGCAATACGGCGCTGCGTTACTGTAACTGACAATTGCGCGGTCATGCAACGCTGCACCTAAATTAAATTTACATCCTTTTTTCCCACAAATAGAGCTTTCTTTCAGTGGTATTTGATCACCTGTGGGATTTTTATTCTTTGCGCTAGAAACAAAAAAGAACCAACAATTTTGAGAAAAAAAAACATTTTTGACTTTTTGCTATTAAACATGTCCAGTTAAAAAATGTTTAAAATCAAATTTCGTCATAAATGTAGGCCAAAATGTATTCTGCTACATGTCTTTGCTAACAAAAAATCCCAATACATGTAAATTAATTGGTTTACATGAAAGTAATAGCGTTTACAAATGGCGGTATAGATACTGGAATTTTTAATTTCATTTATTTTTTTACTAGTAATGGCTGCAATCAGCGACTTATAGCTGTACTGTGGTGGGCATTCTGACACTGGGGGGAACGGACGTGGTGTCACTGACATCCCCAGTGACACCAATATAATGCTCAGTGCTAATAAAAAGCAATGACACTGTACTAATGGCACTGGGCAGGAAGGGGGCAATCAAAGCGCTGTTTCACTTGGGGGGCTGTGTGTGTGCTTCGCTGTAAGCACATTGCTTTGTATGGCTCTGCTATGCAGAGCCATACAAAGCAGTGTGCAGGAGCTGACGGGGAAGAGATCTGTGCTGTTTATACACAGGTCTCTCCCCCTTTGGTAATACTCGGTGATCACCGGGTGCCAGTGAGTAATAACCAGCTCTGAAAAGGTGATTGACAGCTGAGGCCATGAATGGCAGCTCGCGTGCGCCCCCTACCTGGAAATGCAAAATCACGTGTATATACATGGTTTTGCGCACCCCTGCCACCCTGTAGCAGTATTTCTGCTATAGGGTGGAGAGGAAGCCGTTAAACCTAAAGCTAACCAACCCTTCTTCTATCCCTAGACCGAACCAGGGGTGGACTGACAACTCATGGGGCCCCCGGGCAATAGGGGATCATGGGGCCCACACCCCAAAAAAGCCTATGAAAAAGCCAATGAAAGGTACCAGGGGCACCTCATGGGGCCCCCTACTGAACCTGAGCCCTCGGGCAATGCCCGAGTGCTTGAATGGTCAGTCCGCCCCTGGACCTAACTCTCCCTTGCTTTTCTAAGGTACTCTGTACTCTGATCAACCCTACCTATCTCACAGTCAGCAAACACTGCAATTAAAAATTTTTCTTTGCTGCAATCTGATACTTGTAAAAACGTGACATGCTCACTATGTACCTATAACAGCTACAGTATAGTAATATTACTTATATTACAATATATGATTAAATACAAAATATAATAACATATGCATATACTGTCAAGGTGAGCACAAGACTGAAACCTGCCTATGGGCTGATCCTGGTTCATGCATTTCCAGTGCCTACAGTGCAGTGTTTCTCTGTGATTGAACTGCTTGACAGCTGCAGTCACTCTGGGTTTTGCCTTGTGTCACATGAGAGCATTTCATACCTGCTCTTAGGAGGCTCTTCTTTCAAAAACTGCTGCCGATATGACAGTATCAGGGCATTTCCCAACAACTCCCACCCTGGAATAATGCCACAACACTCAACTCATTGACTCATTCAGACACTGTGATTTTCAATTTAAAAGAAAATCGCTGACATGAAACCTCCCAAGTAACCCTAGCCTTTCATGCTTGCATTTTGTAATTGAAAATAGCAGCTTGCAAGTTCTTCGCTGAGATGATGATTGGTGCGTCATCTCGGCACCATTGCGATAGGGTTGTACCAGAGGTTTTCGCACTTGTAATCTTGTCAGATGAGAGAATAAAGTACTTGAAAGTTAAATCAAAGTTTAGATGTTATGAAACGCGGTCTACGTTAAACTGGACCTCTCGGTAACTTTTAAAGCAGTATTAAAACATAAAAAAGCAATATATTGCAGCTTACCAATCCTTAGATGTGGTGACTGCGTTAGTTGTCTTTTTGTAGACCTGGTGATCTGGCCAATAACACACCTCCTGTATTAGAGTGCCCCCACTCTGGATGAAGGAGCACAGGGGGCTCTTTGAAGAGCAGCACTGTCAGTTTGGGGGGAAGGGAGTGTTAGATGGACAAGCAGATTTAAATACACTAATAAATTGAAGTCAAACTCCAGCTCACACTTTATAATTAGGTACAGCAAAAACGTTTATGGATAAAGGTTTTACATGAATAAATAAAAGGTGATCATTGTAAGCACCCTTCTTGTTCTGTCCCCGATACACGTTTCCCTGTGTGTAGCTTGACATGCAGCTAAACCCTCCTATTCTACAATAAGACAGTCTGAATGTAATATTGAAGCTTTATTAACCTCCTCGGCGGTATGATTCTTTCCGATTTTTTGTGCTGAAAGCGGTACCATTTTTTTGCATGGAAATATGTAGTTTTTTATTGTAGGCTGTAATTTTTAGGAATAACTCATTGAAATCTGTACGAACAAGAATCTATTAAACATCCCGGGTATGATAAAATTTGAAACATGAAATCATAAATTATAATTTAATAAATAATCATAAAAAATAATAATATAATAATAATAAATTTAATTCAATTATATAATCAAACCAAAAACACTGAAATTTGAAATACAGAGGCAAATTCGCACATCACTGAGCAAAGTCGCAAAATAGTTTTCAGTGTCTGATGACGAATTTCCCCACGAATCATTATCACTCAATTCTGCAAGTGGTTCTGATTTACTCTCGCTGTTCTAAAACCGCTTTTGATGTAAAGGGACGCTTTTTGGACGCCATGGACTTTTCTAAGTTTCCAGGCAGAAAGAACATTCAAAATGCAGGCAGGGCACAGGACAAAGCAGTAGGGACAAAATATATGTGAAATGCATTGAAACAGCAATGACAGCAAAAATGACATTTTTAAAAAATTTTAAATTTCCTGCCGGTTCCGGCGCCCGTACGTCCCGACGTCACAGGGACCGGAACACAGGAGCCAGATGCCGGCATCGGCCGGAGGAGATGGCCGGGGACGCTGCAGGGGGGACATTGCGGGAGCGAAGGACAAGGTAAGTGCTGCAGGGACCCCCAGAGAAACGCCGCATGGAAAGCCCGAGTGTAGCACGGGGTTACCGCTCTTGGTATAGAAATTTTACCCCGAGCTACACTCGGGATTACCGCTAAGGAGGTTAAGAAAACAGGATGGAGTGAAACTATCGAGAAAAAACAGATGAGAAATTCATACAATCAATGTAAGAACATACAGAAAACACAATGAATAGTTAGGCTATAGATGGCGATAAGTGAGTCTCACCACCGATGCTGCCTTTAGGAGATGCAAAGGGATACAAGTCTTAGTCCAACATGTGCTCTGATAGCTGACTCCTTCTCTCCCAGTTTCTAAGATGGAATCTAAGATCCCAAGAAGAATCTCTTTCCTTTTTCTCAGAATAATGTAAAACAGTAAATTTAATACCAGCTCCGTCTAGTAGTCAGATTTGACATTTCAGGCAGGACAGACATAATATATTTCCCTTCTGGAGGTATATATATATATATATATATATATATATACACACACACTGCATGCTGAAATGCATTTTTTTATATATTACAATTAGAGATGAGCGAATCGAAGTATCCGAAGTGGAATTCGAGTCGAATATCGAAAAAATTTCGATTCGTGCCGAATCCGAAAAATAGCCTAATTCGGACGCGCGAATCGAAATTTTTCAGAAAATGGCGGCTGACATGTGCGGCGACGGAGCGGGGATGTCTGGGAAGGCGCGCAGACAAGGCGCGCTGACCCATAATGCATTCCTCAACTACATGTGATCGCATCAGCCAATCAGCAGCCAGCCAGCCAGCACTGTGTAATGGTCGAGCTATAAATAGCGGCCATTTTGGAATTCTTCATTTGCCTGCAGTTATTGAACAGAGGCAGACCACTCTGTACTAGGGACAGGGACAGAGTTAGGGCCACAGAAACGATAATTGGGGACAGAGAAAAGTTACTTAGGGACAGAGAACCATTACTCAGGGACACAGACTTGTTAATGAGGGCCACAGAATCGTTATTTAGGGACAAAGAAACGCTAGTTAGGGCCACAGAATTCATAATCAGGGACAGACAGAATTGTTACTCAGTGCCAGAGAATTGTTACTTAGGGCCACAGAAACGTTATTAGGGCCACAGAATTTTTACTCAGGGACAGACAGAATTGTTACTGAGTGCCAGAGAATTGTTACTCAGGGACAGACAGAATTGTTACTGAGTGCCAGAGAATTGTTACTTAGGGCCACAGAAACTTTAATTAGGGCCACAGAATTTTTACTCAGGGACAGACAGAATTGTTACTGAGTGCCAGAGAATTGTTACTCAGGGACAGACAGAATTGTTACTGAGTGCCAGAGAATTGTTACTTAGGGCCACAGAAACTTTACTTAGGGCCACAGAATTTTTACTCAGGGACAGACAGAATTGTTACTGAGTGCCAGAGAATTGTTACTCAGGGACAGACAGAATTGTTACCGAGTGCCAGAGAATTGTTACTCAGGGCCCCAGAAACTTTACTTAGGGCCACAGAATTTTTACTCAGGGACAGACAGAATTGTTACTGAGTGCCAGAGAATTGTTACTCAGGGACAGACAGAATTGTTACTGAGTGCCAGAGAATTGTTACTTAGGGCCACAGAAACTTTACTTAGGGCCACAGAATTGTTACTCGCACAGACACAGAATTGTTACTCGCACAGACACAGAATTGTTACTGAAGGCCACAGAACTGTTACTTAGGGCCACAGAATTGTTACTTGCACAGACACAGAATTGTTACTCGCACAGACACAGAACTGTTACTGAGGGCCACAGAACTGTTACTTAGGGCCACAGAATTGTTACTCGCACAGACACAGAATTGTTACTCAGGGCCACAGAACTGTTACTTAGGGACAAAGAAACGCTAGTTAGGGCCACAGAATTCATACTCAGGGACAGACAGAATTGTTACGGAGTGCCAGAGAATTGTTACTCTGGGCCACAGAAACTTTACTTAGGGCCACAGAATTTTTACTCAGGGACAGACAGAATTGTTACTGAGTGCCAGAGAATTGTTACTCAGGGACAGACAGAATTGTTACGGAGTGCCAGAGAATTGTTACTCAGGGCCACAGAAACTTTACTTAGGGCCACAGAATTTTTACTCAGGGACAGACAGAATTGTTACTGAGTGCCAGAGAATTGTTACTCAGGGACAGACAGAATTGTTACTGAGTGCCAGAGAATTGTTACTTAGGGCCACAGAAACTTTACTTAGGGCCACAGAATTGTTACTCGCACAGACACAGAATTGTTACTCGCACAGACACAGAACTGTTACTGAGGGCCACAGAAACTTTACTTAGGGCCACAGAATTGTTACTCGCACAGACACAGAATTGTTACTCGCACAGACACAGAACTGTTACTGAGGGCCACAGAACTGTTACTTAGGGCCACAGAATTGTTACTCGCACAGACACAGAATTGTTACTCAGGGCCACAGAACTGTTACTTAGGGACAAAGAAACGCTAGTTAGGGCCACGGAATTCATACTCAGGGACAGACAGAATTGTTACGGAGTGCCAGAGAATTGTTACTCAGGGCCACAGAAACTTTACTTAGGGCCACAGAATTTTTACTCAGGGACAGACAGAATTGTTACTGAGTGCCAGAGAATTGTTACTCAGGGACAGACAGAATTGTTACGGAGTGCCAGAGAATTGTTACTCAGGGACAGACAGAATTGTTACTGAGTGCCAGAGAATTGTTACTTAGGGCCACAGAAACTTTAATTAGGGCCACAGAATTTTTACTCAGGGACAGACAGAATTGTTACTGAGTGCCAGAGAATTGTTACTCAGGGACAGACAGAATTGTTACGGAGTGCCAGAGAATTGTTACTCAGGGCCACAGAAACTTTACTTAGGGCCAGAGAATTTTTACTCAGGGACAGACAGAATTGTTACTGAGTGCCAGAGAATTGTTACTCAGGGACAGACAGAATTGTTACTGAGTGCCAGATAATTGTTACTCAGGGCCCCAGAAACTTTACTTAGGGCCACAGAATTTTTACTCAGGGACAGACAGAATTGTTACTGAGTGCCAGAGAATTGTTACTCAGGGACAGACAGAATTGTTACTGAGTGCCAGAGAATTGTTACTTAGGGCCACAGAAACTTTACTTAGGGCCACAGAATTGTTACTCGCACAGACACAGAATTGTTACTCGCACAGACACAGAATTGTTACTGAAGGCCACAGAACTGTTACTTAGGGCCACCGAATTGTTACTCGCACAGACACAGAATTGTTACTCGCACAGACACAGAACTGTTACTGAGGGCCACAGAACTGTTACTTAGGGCCACAGAATTGTTACTCGCACAGACACAGAATTGTTACTCAGGGCCACAGAACTGTTACTTAGGGACAAAGAAACGCTAGTTAGGGCCACAGAATTCATACTCAGGGACAGACAGAATTGTTACGGAGTGCCAGAGAATTGTTACTCAGGGCCACAGAAACTTTACTTAGGGCCACAGAATTTTTACTCAGGGACAGACAGAATTGTTACTGAGTGCCAGAGAATTGTTACTCAGGGACAGACAGAATTGTTACGGAGTGCCAGAGAATTGTTACTCAGGGACAGACAGAATTGTTACTGAGTGCCAGAGAATTGTTACTTAGGGCCACAGAAACTTTAATTAGGGCCACAGAATTTTTACTCAGGGACAGACAGAATTGTTACTGAGTGCCAGAGAATTGTTACTCAGGGACAGACAGAATTGTTACGGAGTGCCAGAGAATTGTTACTCAGGGCCACAGAAACTTTACTTAGGGCCACAGAATTTTTACTCAGGGACAGACAGAATTGTTACTGAGTGCCAGAGAATTGTTACTCAGGGACAGACAGAATTGTTACGGAGTGCCAGAGAATTGTTACTCAGGGCCACAGAAACTTTACTTAGGGCCACAGAATTTTTACTCAGGGACAGACAGAATTGTTACTGAGTGCCAGAGAATTGTTACTCAGGGACAGACAGAATTGTTACTGAGTGCCAGATAATTGTTACTTAGGGCCACAGAAACGTTATTAGGGCCACAGAATTGTTACTCAGGGACAGACAGAATTGTTACTGAGTGCCAGAGAATTGTTACTTAGGGCCACAGAAACTTTAGTTAGGGCCACAGAATTGTTACTCAGGGACAGACACAGAATTGTTACTGAGGGCCACAGAACTGTTACTTAGGGCCACAGAATTGTTACTCGCACAGACACAGAATTGTTACTGAGGACCACAGAACTGTTACTTAGGGCCACAGAATTGTTACTCGCACAGACACAGAATTGTTACACAGGGACACAGAACTGTTACTGAGGGCCACAGAACCGTTACTTAGGGCCACAGAATTGTTACTCGCACAGACACAGAATTGTTACTGAGGGCCACAGAACTGTTACTTGGGGCCACAGAAACGTTAATCAGGGACACAGAATTGTTACTGAGGGCCACAGAACTGTTACTTAGGGCCACAGAATTGTTACTCGCACAGACACAGAATTGTTACACAGGGACACAGAACTGTTACTGAGGGCCACAGAACCGTTACTTAGGGCCACAGAATTGTTACTCGCACAGACAGAATTGTTACTCGCACAGACACAGAATTGTTACTCGCACAGACACAGAATTGTTACTCAGGGCCACAGAACTGTTACTGAGGGCCACAGAACTGTTACTTAGGGCCACAGAATTGTTACTCGCACAGACACAGAATTCTTACTCGCACAGACACAGAATTGTTACTCAGGGAAACAGAACTGTTACTGAGGGCCACAGAACTGTTACTTAGGGCCACAGAATTGTTTCTCGCACAGACACAGAATTGTTACTCGCACAGACACAGAATTGTTACTGAGGGCCACAGAACTGTTACTTGGGGCCACAGAAACGTTAATCAGGGACACAGAATTGTTACTGAGGGCCACAGAACTGTTACTTAGGGCCACAGAATTGTTACTCGCACAGACACAGAATTGTTACTCAGGGACACAGAATTGTTACTCAGGGACACATAATCGTTTAATTAAAGAGTATGTCAGACAACATGCAGAGGAGTGGCAGAGGAGGCAATGATTTAGGAGCGAGCAGACGTGGCAGCAGAGGAAGGGGTCGAGGCAGCACTATTCGCAGCCAGAGGCCAGTGCTCCCGGTGTCATCCAGCGGTCGTGTCTCCACCGACAACCCTGCCGTCGTCGATTGGTTGGCTCGGTCGTCTTCCTCTTCCCAGGTCACCTCTGACACCTACAGCCAACGGTCGGTGGGTACGTCAGACACAACCGTTAGTTGGCATGGCCCGGGACCAAGCCCACTGAAATCACGTGTCCTCTACCTGCCCCTGTCCTTTGGTGTTCCCTCACCAAGCGAAGTATCGCATGCTGTGGGCTCAGCCCCACTGTACAGTGAGGAAGAGCTAACAGAGGGCGGTCAGGAACGGGGGGAGACATCCGCCTTTTCAACAGCCAGGCGAAGAAGTAGTGGCGAGGAGAGTGGCTCGGTAGCCGGTCTAGAGACAGGTCTGTCTCCTGACCCAGACGCAGCCGAGGGGGCTAGTAGTGAGGCGGAGACCCTACTTGATGATGAGGAGGTTGATCGCACTTGGCAGCCTCGTCGTCATCAGGCAATTTCTTCCGCATCATCAGGAGAAGAGGGTGGCAGCTTGGCAGCGAGCAAAACAGTCGGTGGGTTGCCCAGGAGACAGCAGCAGGGTCGCAGCAGTGTCAGTGGAGCCAAACGGCCACGGAGTAGAGCACCAGCTCCACTGCAGCCTACCACCACGGCCAGTAGTGGTGCCGGTGTGCACGGAGGAAGCAGCAGTCAGCCAGTGAGGAGTATCGGGGGCAAAGTTTCCTACTCGGTGGTGTGGCAATTTTTCGTCAAGCCGCCCGAGGAAGTAAACGTAGCCGTATGTCGACTATGTGGCCAGAAAGTCAAGCGTGGCCAGGGGGCCCATGTTGGGACTACAGCGTTGCGGCAGCATATGCAGCGTCGCCATTTGGTGGCCTGGGAAAACCGTGATAAAGATACGGCGGTTCTGCCCGCCCCAGCCCCCGCTCCATCACCCGCTCCGTTACTTGCTCCGTCACCCGACGTCAATCGCCCTCCATCAGCCAGTCAAGGCTCCAACACCTCTGCTGAGGGGAGTTGTCGCTCGTTGGCATCTTCCGCTCGTTCAGATGCTCCTTCTCCTGCTACTCCTCTTCACGGATTCCGTCAGCAGTCTTTCTTGGAATCCGTTTCCAAGAGACAACAGTTTGCGAGCACGCACCCGACGGTGCAAAAGCTGAACGTCCTCCTGTCCAAGTTGCTGGTGCTGCAGTCCCTCCCTTTCCAAGTGGTGGACTCAGCACCTTTCAGAGAAATGATGGCTTGTGCCGCGCCGCGGTGGAGAGTGCCAAGCCGTCATTTCTTCGCCAAAAAGGCAGTGCCAGCCCTGCATTCACATGTAGAAGACATGGTGGGCCAGTCTTTGAGCATGTCGGTCTCTGCCAAAGTGCACGGCAGCGCCGACGTGTGGAGCTGTAACTATGGTCAGGACAGTACATGTCATTTACGGCCCACTGGGTGAACGTGGTGCCGTCACAGCCGCACCAGCAACTTGGACAGGTCACGCCGCTTTTGCCTCCACGTTTGCACGTCCTTGGTCCGGCAAAGATGTCCGCCTCTACCACCTCTTCTTCCGCCGTGTCCTCAGCCGCCACCCCCGTGCCAAGTCCCATTACCCGACCGGCATATCACATGTGCAGGGCGCAACGGTGTCACGCTGTTCTGCACCTGGTATGCCTTGGCGAACGTAGTCACACAGGGGAGGAACTTCTGAGTGTAATGAACAGAGAAATCGACAGATGGCTGTCTCCGCGCAAACTGAAAATCGGAACCATGTTGACCGACAACGGAAAGAACATGGTGTCTGCTCTGCGTCAAGGAAGGTTGTGCCATGCGCCATGCATGGCTCACGTGTTCAATCTGGTTGTCAAGCGGTTCTTAAAATCCACCATCCCACTGCAAGACATCCTTAAAATGTCACGTAAACTTTGCATGCATTTCAGCCATTCCTACACCGCAAAGCACACCCTCCTTGAGCTGCAGCGGCAGAACGGAATTCCACAGCATCGCCTGATCTGCGACGTTGCAACAAGGTGGAATTCAACCCTACACATGTTAGACCGCCTTTACGAACAGCGAAAGGCCATCACCGATTTCCTGATGTTACAAGCGGATAAAGGTACTCCCCTGTGTAACTTCGATGTCAGCCATTGGCAGCTCATGCGTGACACCTGCCGCTTGCTCAGGCCCTTTGAGGAGGCCACGCTATTCGTGAGTCGGCAGGACTATGGGATGAACGACGTCATTCCTCTGTTGCACGTCCTTGAACAAATGCTGTTAACAATGGCTGGTCAGGGTGCGGTAGACGTGGCGCACAGATCTCAACGCCACATGACCCCTGTGGGGGCAGGACAGGAAGAAGAGGAGGAGGTAGAGGAGGACATTTGTGCTCAGGAATTATTGAGTGAAATGGGTGGTTTTTCCACTCAGCGGACAGGAGTGGAGGAGCAGGAGCATCTGGTAGAGGAGGAGGAGGAGGAGACAGAGGACCCAGACGCACCGTGGCAGTATGCTGTGGAGATGGAGGCAGGGAGTCCCTCGCATTCCTTGGCACAAATGGCCCATAGCATGCTCGCTTGCTTGCGTAGCGACAGCCGAATAATAACCATCAGACAGAGGGATGACTTTTGGCTGTCCACCTTGTTGGACCCTCGCTACCGTTCCAAAATGGTGGCCTTTTTCACACCTGCTGAGAGGGAGGCCAAAATAACGTACTATAAAAACCACCTATGTAGTCAGTTGGTCTCTGCCTTTGTGCGCCAACGTCCATCCTCAGACACTGTGGGCCCTGTGCGCTCGCGTTCCGCTGCCATGGCAGCAGGGGAGGGGTGGGGTGGTAGGAGCAGTGGCAGCTCCACCAACAGCGGCTGCCTCAGTCTGCAGTCGATGATGAGTAGCTTTCTTCACCAGCGCAGTGAGGAAACTACTAACCAGCCGCAGCAGCCGCAGCAGCAGCAGCAGCATCAGGTGGACCTGGAGCAGGAACTCAAACAACAGGCTTGGGCCTACTTGGACAGCACCCTGCCAACCGAGGTAGACAATCCCCTTGACTACTGGGCAACGAAACTTGACCTTTGGCCCCAACTAGCTGAATTTGCCCTTGAAAGGCTGTCATGCCCGGCCAGTAGCGTGGCATCGGAGCGCGTGTTTAGTGCGGCAGGAGGTATTGTAACTCCGCGGAGGACACGACTGTCCACCCAAAGTGTGGAGAGACTCACGTTTGTGAAAATGAATCAGGCGTGGATTAGTCTGGATTTCAAACCACCAGTTCCTGACACAACTGACTAAATCCGCCATGAATCATGCCTCAAACATGTGCCACTTTGAGGTCTCCTCACACACTGCTGGTGTGTAGAATTTTTTGACATAGGGTGCTGGCAGATTACGGGCCTCCCATAGCTGCTGCCAGGCCCCTAATCTGCCATAGGCCCCTATATACCGCCTCCTCATGCTGCTGCCAGGTCCAGAGTCTCTCATGGGTCCCTGTACGGCCTCCCATTGCTGCTGTCTCCATCGCCACACTCTGCCATGTGCCACTTTCAGGTCTCCTCACACACTGCTGGTGTGTAGAATTTTTTGACATAGGGTGCTGGCAGATTACGGGCCTCCCATTGCTGCTGCCAGGCCCCTAATCTGCCATAGGCCCCTATATACCGCCTCCTCATGCTGCTGCCAGGTCCACAGTGTCTCATGCCATGTGCCACTTTCAGGTCTCCTCACACTGCTGGTGTGTTGAATTTTTTGACATAGGGTGCTGGCAGATTACGGGCCTCCTATAGCTGCTGCCAGGCCCCTAATCTGCCATAGGCCCCTATATACCGCCTCCTCATGCTGCTGCCAGGTCCAGAGTCTCTCATGGTTCCCTGTACGGCCTCCCATTGCTGCTGTCTCCATCGCCACACTCTGCCATGTGCCACTTTCAGGTCTCCTCACACACTGCTGGTGTGTAGAATTTTTTGACATAGGGTGCTGGCAGATTACGGGCCTCCCATAGCTGCTGCCAGGCCCCTAATCTGCCATAGGCCCCTATATACCGCCTCCTCATGCTGCTGCCAGGTCCAGAGTCTGTCATGGGTCCCTGTACGGCCTTCCATTGCTGCTGTCTCCATCGCCACACTCTGCCATGTGCCACTTTCAGGTCTCCTCACACTGCTGGTGTGTAGAATTTTTTGACATAGGGTGCTGGCAGATTACGGGCCTCCTATAGCTGCTGCCAGGCCCCTAATCTGCCATAGGCCCCTATATACCGCCTCCTCATGCTGCTGCCAGGTCCAGAGTCTCTCATGGGTCCCTGTACGGCCTCCCATTGCTGCTGTCTCCATCGCCACACTCTGCCATGTGCCACTTTCAGGTCTCCTCACACTGCTGGTGTGTAGAATTTTTTGACATAGGGTGCTGGCAGATTACGGGCCTCCCATAGCTGCTGCCAGGCCCCTAATCTGCCATAGGCCCCTATATACCGCCTCCTCATGCTGCTGCCAGGTCCAGAGTCTGTCATGGGTCCCTGTACGGCCTCCCATTGCTGCTGTCTCCATCGCCACACTCTGCCATGTGCCACTTTCAGGTCTCCTCACACTGCTGGTGTGTAGAATTTTTTGACATAGGGTGCTGGCAGATTACGGGCCTCCCATAGCTGCTGCCAGGCCCCTAATCTGCCATAGGCCCCTATATACCGCCTCCTCATGCTGCTGCCAGGTCCAGAGTCTGTCATGGGTCCCTGTACGGCCTCCCATTGCTGCTGTCTCCATCGCCACACTCTGCCATGTGCCACTTTCAGGTCTCCTCACACACTGCTGGTGTGTTGAATTTTTTGACATAGGGTGCTGGCAGATTACGGGCCTCCCATAGCTGCTGCCAGGCCCCTAATCTGCCATGGGCCCCTATATACCGCCTCCTCATGCTGCTGCCAGGTCCAGAGTCTCTCATGGGTCCCTGTACGGCCTCCCATTGCTGCTGTCTCCATCGCCACACTCTGCCATGTGCCACTTTCAGGTCTCCTCACACTGCTGGTGTGTAGAATTTTTTGACATAGGGTGCTGGCAGATTACGGGCCTCCCATTGCTGCTGCCAGGCCCCTAATCTGCCATGGGCCCCTATACCGCCTCCTCATGCTGCTGCCAAGTCCAGAGTGTGTCATGGGTCCCTGTACGGCCTCCCATTGCTGCTGTCTCCATCGCCACACTCTGCCATGTGCCACTTTCAGGTCTCCTCACACACTGCTGGTGTGTAGAATTTTTTGACATAGGGTGTTGGCAGATTACGGGCCTCCCATTGCTGCTGCCAGGCCCCTAATCTGCCATGGGCCCCTATATACCGCCTCCTCATGCTGCTGCCAGGTCCAGAGTCTCTCATGGGTCCCTGTACGGCCTCCCATTGCTGCTGTCTCCATCGCCACACTCTGCCATGTGCCACTTTCAGGTCTCCTCACACTGCTGGTGTGTAGAATTTTTTGACATAGGGTGCTGGCAGATTACGGGCCTCCCATAGCTGCTGCCAGGCCCCTAATCTGCCATAGGCCCCTATATACTGCCTCCTCATGCTGCTGCCAGGTCCAGAGTCTCTCATGGGTCCCTGTACGGCCTCCCATTGCTGCTGTCTCCATCGCCACACTCTGCCATGTGCCACTTTCAGGTCTCCTCACACTGCTGGTGTGTAGAATTTTTTGACATAGGGTGCTGGCAGATTACGGGCCTCCCATAGCTGCTGCCAGGCCCCTAATCTGCCATGGGCCCCTATATACCGCCTCCTCATGCTGCTGCCAGGTCCACAGTGTCTCATGCCATGTGCCACTTTCAGGTCTCCTCACACTGCTGGTGTGTTGAATTTTTTGACATAGGGTGCTGGCAGATTATGGGCCTCCTATAGCTGCTGCCAGGCCCCTAATCTGCCATAGGCCCCTATATACCGCCTCCTCATGCTGCTGCCAGGTCCAGAGTCTCTCATGGGTCCCTGTACGGCCTCCCATTGCTGCTGTCTCCATCGCCACACTCTGCCATGTGCCACTTTCAGGTCTCCTCACACTGCTGGTGTGTAGAATTTTTTGACATAGGGTGCTGGCAGATTACGGGCCTCCCATAGCTGCTGCCAGGCCCCTAATCTGCCATAGGCCCCTATATACCGCCTCCTCATGCTGCTGCCAGGTCCAGAGTCTTTCATGGGTCCCTGTACGGCCTCCCATTGCTGCTGTCTCCATCGCCACACTCTGCCATGTGCCACTTTCAGGTCTCCTCACACTGCTGGTGTGTAGAATTTTTTGACATAGGGTGCTGGCAGATTACGGGCCTCCTATAGCTGCTGCCAGGCCCCTAATCTGCCATAGGCCCCTATATACCGCCTCCTCATGCTGCTGCCAGGTCCACAGTGTCTCATGCCATGTGCCACTTTCAGGTCTCCTCACACTGCTGGTGTGTTGAATTTTTTGACATAGGGTGCTGGCAGATTATGGGCCTCCTATAGCTGCTGCCAGGCCCCTAATCTGCCATAGGCCCCTATATACCGCCTCCTCATGCTGCTGCCAGGTCCAGAGTCTCTCATGGGTCCCTGTACGGCCTCCCATTGCTGCTGTCTCCATCGCCACACTCTGCCATGTGCCACTTTCAGGTCTCCTCACACTGCTGGTGTGTAGAATTTTTTGACATAGGGTGCTGGCAGATTACGGGCCTCCCATAGCTGCTGCCAGGCCCCTAATCTGCCATAGGCCCCTATATACCGCCTCCTCATGCTGCTGCCAGGTCCAGATTCTCTCATGGGTCCCTGTACGGCCTCCCATTGCTGCTGTCTCCATCCCCACACTCTGCCATGTGCCACTTTCAGGTCTCCTCACACTGCTGGTGTGTAGAATTTTTTGACATAGGGTGCTGGCAGATTACGGGCCTCCCATAGCTGCTGCCAGGCCCCTAATCTGCCATAGGCCCCTATATACCGCCTCCTCATGCTGCTGCCAGGTCCAGAGTCTTTCATGGGTCCCTGTACGGCCTCCCATTGCTGCTGTCTCCATCGCCACACTCTGCCATGTGCCACTTTCAGGTCTCCTCACACTGCTGGTGTGTAGAATTTTTTGACATAGGGTGCTGGCAGATTACGGGCCTCCTATAGCTGCTGCCAGGCCCCTAATCTGCCATAGGCCCCTATATACCGCCTCCTCATGCTGCTGCCAGGTCCACAGTGTCTCATGCCATGTGCCACTTTCAGGTCTCCTCACACTGCTGGTGTGTTGAATTTTTTGACATAGGGTGCTGGCAGATTATGGGCCTCCTATAGCTGCTGCCAGGCCCCTAATCTGCCATAGGCCCCTATATACCGCCTCCTCATGCTGCTGCCAGGTCCAGAGTCTCTCATGGGTCCCTGTACGGCCTCCCATTGCTGCTGTCTCCATCGCCACACTCTGCCATGTGCCACTTTCAGGTCTCCTCACACTGCTGGTGTGTTGAATTTTTTGACATAGGGTGCTGGCAGATTACGGGCCTCCCATAGCTGCTGCCAGGCCCCTAATCTGCCATAGGCCCCTATATACCGCCTCCTCATGCTGCTGCCAGGTCCAGAGTCTCTCATGGGTCCCTGTACGGCCTCCCATTGCTGCTGTCTCCATCGCCACACTCTGCCATGTGCCACTTTCAGGTCTCCTCACACTGCTGGTGTGTAGAATTTTTTGACATAGGGTGCTGGCAGATTACGGGCCTACTATAGCTGCTGCCAGGCCCCTAATCTGCCATAGGCCCCTATATACCGCCTCCTCATGCTGCTGCCAGGTCCAGAGTCTCTCATGGGTCCCTGTACGGCCTCCCATTGCTGCTGTCTCCATCGCCACACTCTGCCATGTGCCACTTTCAGGTCTCCTCACACTGCTGGTGTGTAGAATTTTTTGACATAGGGTGCTGGCAGATTACGGGCCTCCCATAGCTGCTGCCAGGCCCCTAATCTGCCATAGGCCCCTATATACCGCCTCCTCATGCTGCTGCCAGGTCCAGAGTCTTTCATGGGTCCCTGTACGGCCTCCCATTGCTGCTGTCTCCATCGCCACACTCTGCCATGTGCCACTTTCAGGTCTCCTCACACACTGCTGGTGTGTAGAATTTTTTGACATAGGGTGCTGGCAGATTACGGGCCTCCCATAGCTGCTGCCAGGCCCCTAATCTGCCATAGGCCCCTATATACCGCCTCCTCATGCTGCTGCCAGGTCCAGAGTCTCTCATGGTTCCCTGTACGGCCTCCCATTGCTGCTGTCTCCATCGCCACACTCTGCCATGTGCCACTTTCAGGTCTCCTCACACTGCTGGTGTGTAGAATTTTTTGACATAGGGTGCTGGCAGATTACGGGCCTCCCATTGCTGCTGCCAGGCCCCTAATCTGCCATGGGCCCCTATACCGCCTCCTCATGCTGCTGCCAAGTCCAGAGTGTGTCATGGGTCCCTGTACGGCCTCCCATTGCTGCTGTCTCCATAGCCACACTCTGCCATGTGCCACTTTCAGGTCTCCTCACACTGCTGGTGTGTTGAATTTTTTGACATAGGGTGCTGGCAGATTACGGGTCTCCCATTGCTGCTGCCAGGCACGTAATCTGCCATGGGCCCCCGTACCGACTCCTCATGCTGTGACGTTGCAACAAGGTGGAATTCAACCCTACATATGTTAGACTGCCTTTACGAACAGCGAAAGGCCATCACCGATTTCCTGATGTTAAAAGCGGATAAAGGTACTCCCTGTGTAACTTAGATGTCAGCCATTGGCAGCTCATGCGTTACACCTGCGCTTGCTCAGGCCCTTTGAGGAGGCCACGCTATTCGTGAGTCGGCAGGACTATGGGATGAACGACGTCATTCCTCTGTTGCACGTCCTGGAACAAATGCTGTTAACAATGGCTGGTCAGGTAGCGGGAGACGTGGCGCACAGATCTCAACGCCACATGACCCCTGTGGGGGCAGGACAGGAAGAAGAGGAGGAGGTAGAGGAGGACATTGGTGCTCAGGAATTATTGAGTGAAATGGGTGGTTTTTCCACTCAGCGGACAGGAGTGGAGGAGCAGGAGCATCTGGTAGAGGAGGAGGAGGAGGAGACAGAGGACCCAGACGCACCGTGGCAGTATGCTGTGGAGATGGAGGCAGGGAGTCCCTCGCATTCCTTGGCACAAATGGCCCATAGCATGCTCGCTTGCTTGCGTAGCGACAGCCGAATAATAACCATCAGACAGAGGGATGACTTTTGGCTGTCCACCTTGTTGGACCCTCGCTACCGTTCAAAAATGGTGGCCTTTTTCACACCTGCTGAGAGGGAGGCCAAAATAACGTACTATGAAAACCACCTATGTAGTCAGCTGGTCTCTGCCTGTCTGCGCCAACGTCCATCCTCAGACACTGTGGGCCCTGTGCGCTCGCGTTCCGCTGCCATGGCAGCAGGGGAGGGGTGGGGTGGTAGGAGCAGTGGCAGCTCCACCAGCAGCGGCTGCCTCAGTCTGCAGTCGATGATGAGTAGCTTTCTTCACCAGCGCAGTGAGGAAACTACTAACCAGCCGCAGCAGCAGCAGCAGCATCAGGTGGACCTGGAGCAGGACCTCAAACAACAGGCTTGGGCCTACTTGGACAGCACCCTGCCAACCGAGGTAGACAATCCCCTTGACTACTGGGCAACGAAACTTGACCTTTGGCCCCAACTAGCTGAATTTGCCCTTGAAAGGCTGTCATGCCCGGCCAGTAGCGTGGCATCGGAGCGCGTGTTTAGTGCGGCAGGAGGTATTGCAACTCCGCGGAGGACACGACTGTCCACCCAAAGTGTGGAGAGACTGACGTTTGTGAAAATGAATCAGGCGTGGATTAGTCTGGATTTCAAACCACCAGTTCCTGACACAACTGACTAAATCCGCCATGAATCATGCCCCAAACATGTGCCACTTTCAGGTCTCCTCACACTGCTGGTGTGTTCCATTTTTTGTCATAGGGTGCTGGCAGATTACGGGCCTCCCATAGCTGCTGCCAGGCCCCTAATCTGCCATGGGCCCCTATACCGCCTCCTCATGCTGCTGCCAAGTCCAGAGTCTCTCATGGGTCCCTGTACGGCCTCCCATTGCTGCTGTCTCCATCGCCACACTCTGCCATGTGCCACTTTCAGGTCTCCTCACACTGCTGGTGTATTCCATTTTTTGTCATAGGGTGCTGGCAGATTACGGGCCTCCCATAGCTGCTGCCAGGCCCCTAATCTGCCATGGGCCCCTATACCGCCTCCTCATGCTGCTGCCAGGTCCAGAGTCTGTCATGGGTCCCTGTACGGCCTCCCATTGCTGCTGTCTCCATCGCCACACTCTGCCATGTGCCACTTTCAGGTCTCCTCACACTGCTGGTGGGTTCCATTTTTTGTCATAGGGTGCTGGCAGATTACGGGCCTCCCATAGCTGCTGCCAGGCCCCTAATCTGCCATGGGCCCCCGTACCGACTCCTCATGCTGCTGCCAGGCCCGTAATCTGTCATGGGCCCCTGTTGTCGCTTGTTGGCATATTCCGCTCGTTCAGATGCTCCTTCTCCTGCTACTCCTCTTCACGGATTCCGTCAGCAGTCTTTCTTGGAATCCGTTTCCAAGAGACAACAGTTTGCGAGCACGCACCAGACGGTGCAGAAACTGAACGTCCTCCTGTCCAAGTTGCTGCTGCCAGGCTCGTAATCTGTCATGCGCCCCTGTACCGCCTCCTCATGCTGCTGCCAGGTCCAGAGTGTGTCATGGGCCCCCGTACCGACTCCAAATGCTGCTGCCAGGCCCGTAATCTGTCATGGGCCCCTGTACCGCCTCCCCATGCTGCTGCCAGGTCCAGATTGTGTCATGGGTCCCTGTACGGCCTCCCATTGCTGCTGCCAGGCCTGTAATCTGCCATGGGCCCCCGTACCGACTCCTCATGCTGCTGCCAGGCCTGTAATCTGCCATGGGCCCCTGTACCGCCTCCTCATGCTGCTGCCAGGTCCAGAGTGTGTCATGGGTCCCTGTACGGCCTCCCATTGCTGCTGTCTCTATCGCCACACTCTGCCATGTGCCACTTTCAGGTCTTCTCACACTGCTGGTGGTTTCCATTTTTGTCATAGGGTGCTGTATGGCCTCCCATTGCTGCTGCCTCCACCGCCACACTGTGGCTCCACACTCTGGTTTTGGCCCCGTGACTGGCCAAATGAGTGAAGTGTGCGGTGATTCTAAGATCGACGGCACTCATCTGCATGTCATACTGCCTGACAGTATTATTTCTCTTCCCCAGCAGACTCCAAGGGCATTTAAATTAAAGGTACAGTGTTCAGCACTAATATTAAGTCTCTCTGAAGCCTAGAAACACCCTTTTTTAAGTTAAATTCACAGCGAATATATTCGACTCGAATCAAAATTTTTCCACGAATTCGCCGAATCAGTCGAATCGAATTTTTGAATACTTCGCTCATCTCTAATTACAATATATATATATATATTTTTTTAAATATATTCTTCAGATTTTTTTTAACATATAAAAAAGTAATTTTAACATATATTTTTAAATGCATTCCTAAAATGTAGATTTGCATTTTTAAAGACATACAGTATATTTGAAATGTATTTTTAAAATATTTTCATATTTTTTGTAATAAAAATGCATTTCAGCATGCAATACACACACACACACACACACACACATATATATATATATATATATATATATATATATATATTTTGAAATATATTGAATATGGCCAAAATTGTAGCATTTCAAATATATGACAATATATTTGGGAAGAATATTTTTAATATATATTTCAAATATATTTTTCTTCCATGTGGGGAATATCAAATCATTATCACTGGGAATGCTGTGATCTCCATGGGAAATAATAAATCCCTGTAATTGTTGAACTTACACCTTACTTAGCATCCATGCACTTGCTGTACCATAAAACAATATATCTGATAATAAGTCCATTTTAAAGTGGTTGTAAACCTTTACATATATCTAGTTAAGTAACTGGCCTCAGGTGATACGCAGATGAAATAAATTCTCATACATAAGTTGTATCTGCCTATCTGAAATCTTCTCTTTTCTACATCCATTCAAAGTCCAAAATTAATAAAGCTTGTAGAGCTATCAAAAAAGGGAGCAAAGAGCTGAAGTTACACTCTGCAGAGCTCAGTGAAGAGAGTTCTGAAAGCTGATTGGAGGGAAGAGACACACTCCCTCCACACTGCACACAGGAACAGGGATGAGGCTGTCAATCTGGTGGAGCTCCCTCCTCTGTCACCAGTTTTCTCTTGGTGTCAGGAAAACTTGTCAGAAGTGATTCATGCTGATAGCAGAGGAACAAAGCATCAGACAGAAATGACAGTGCTCTGGATTGAGACCAGTACACAGTATAGAGGGATATGCTTTGCTCATAGTTCATGTCTGAGGTTTGCAACCACTTTAAAGCTGAACTCAGTGCAAACACCTAAATACACAACTGAAATACATTTATAGAAGCTGTTTTATTTGCCAAATGATTTATACTCCTGTCCAACAAATACTAAGATCTGTCCCTTCCATGCAGCAAAAAACAATCTTTCGACCTGGCTGGCCACAGTTATGCAGTTCAACTTGGTCACCTCTCTAACCTCTAAGACTGTGAAAAGCAGCAGAGGACGGTTGAGGTCCTATCTCTCTCTACTCTATCTTTTGACATATTACTTATTAGCACCTTTAATTGGCTGCTAGTGCTACTGATAGGAAGCTGATACAAAGTCAAGTGAGCTACTCACATTGAGAATACATATTTTTTTCATTAATGCAGAAGTGTATTAAATGTTTTTCTATGTCAGCCTAGAATTTAGATGAGCATGAAGCAGCATTGTGGATTGGGTCGTGTGTGGGAAGGATTACTAAAGTGTTAGATTTCTTACTGCAGACTGTGTGGGCAGAAGGTGCACCAAGGAAGGGTCCACTGTGGGCGTCATGATGATCAGAGAAGAAGTGAGTAAGCACACATGGTGTGACTCCCTGGAGAGCAGTTGTTGGTAGTGTGCTTAGAATAGGCTGACAAGGGGTGCCGTATCATTAGGGTTGATCCTAGAGCAGTGACAACCAGGGGTGGACTGACCATTTGGAAACTCAGGCACTGCCCGAGGGCCTGGGGTCAGTAGGGGGCCCCATGAGATGCCCATGGTACCTTTTTCATAGGCTTTTTTGAATTTGGGCAGGGACACAGGGGGCCCATGATCCCCTATTGCCCGGGGGCCCCATGAGTTGTCAGTCTGCCCCTGGTGACAACATTCTGAGAAGGAGTGTAGATGGTTCAGAAGTGTTCTAGAACTTAGGTTCAGATCTTCAAGACATTAAGTGAACACCAGGAATCAGTGAATACAGAACAAATTGATGTCTGTCATTCTGCTTTCAGGAAGTTGTCATTTCTAAAGAGATGAAATTTGGGGTTGATTTATTAAAACAAAATAGAATGTTCACTTTGCAAGGGAAGTTGCACATTGGCAAGAGATTATCCCTCAGAACTTACTGTCCCCAATCAACCAATCAAGTGCACAAAAACATTGCTTCATTCAATAAGCTCTGGGGAAGTTCCCTTGTAAAGTGCAATTTCCCTTGAAAAGTGAACAGCCTATATGCCTTTAGTAAAGCAACCTTACAATTCTAGAGATGGTGTGTTATAATATATTAGTTTTGTAGCTGCACCTAAAGCTAGCCGTACATGGATCAAAATTTGGCCGGCTCAGCAGGAATCTATTGATCGACTTATGTACTCAGCCCGTTGGAAATTTTTCTCTCAATCAGCTGTAGCTGGGGTTGCTGATCAGTTTATTCTGACTGTGGGGAAGTCTCCCTGTTGTCAGAATACACTAGCTCAGCAGGAGGGATTCCCCCATCCACACTGAGTGTGTGGATGGGGCCATGGACTGATTTTCTTTCATTCAACCTGCTGTTTGAACAAAAACAAAAATGACTAGTGTATTGCCAGCCTAAGTACTGTACGGTGTGTCCCTTCTGAGTAGTCTACAGCAGGGGTCTCCAAAGTCTCTAAGCAAAGGGCCAGTTTACAATCTCAGACTTTTGGGAGGCAGTAGGAGAAGGAATAGTACCTCATCATTGGTATTAGTGAGAAGAATAATAACCATTTCTGATATTAGTGGGGGAGGGGGATGGTGCCCCATCATTGTCAGTGAGAGGAATAATGCCCCATTGCTGGTGTCACTGGGTGGAATAGTGCCATAAGGGCCATGTGAAGGTAAGCAAAGGGCCGTATTTTGCCTGCAGGCCACAGTTTGTAGACCATTGGTTCACCGTAATGCTGTCAACCCTGACCCATCATCTCTACCAATCCTTGAGAGTGTGTGCATGCTGTGTAAAATACCCTGTGCCAGATGCATAACTAGAACCTTCAGGGCCCAAGCGCAGGAAACCATGATGGGCCCCCCTGAACCCCAGATGATAGTTTTGGCACTGGTGTCAGCAGTTTTGTTATTTTATTTTTTATTTTTTTACCATTCTATTTTATTTATTTTTCACAATTTAATTTATTATTATAATTTACAATTTTTTTTAGAATCCCTGGATGGGGGCTTTGATGCAATATCAGGGTTCTAAACAGATCTCTGATGTTTCACCTTTGAGACAGAGAAAGAGATTGAGGACACAGTCCTCAATCTCCATCTCTGCAGCCTCAGCTGCAAAGTATTCATGGACAGGTATAGCTCTGTACAGAGCTTCCCATTCATTCACAAACTGAGGAATAGTAAACACGGTACCAATCACTGACTCTGGCCATTCAGAAAAAGAAGGGACCAGTAAACAAGACATTTACCAGTCCCTCCCCCCCGCTCTCCATCCTGACACATCCCTTGCAGCAGCCAGGGAGAGAGGAGAGGGGGAAGCTGGCAGAGCTGTGATGGGATGAGGAGGTCCAGAGAAGCACACAGGGGCCCAGGGGAAGCAGAAAGAAGAGGAAGCTGAATAGAAGGGGCATATAGAAGAACCATTCTCCTCAATTTTTCTCCTACAGCCACTGAATGCCAGTGGGAGGGAGAGGCGGAGAAGTAGGCTTTCAGTGGCTACAGGAGGAAAATGGAGGGGATTGGTTCCTCTAAATGCCTCCCTCCTATCCAGGTGTACAAGGGATCCACACAGGCTCCCTGGAGTATAGGGCTTAGTTGCAACCCCTGCAATCCCTGTAGCTACTCACTTGTCCTGGGCTATTGCAGTCATGTTATTGAATTACATAATGTGTCAGTTTGGGAAGGGGTTATTTACAAAAGGAATTATTTATGAAGTAGAGTGATATTGTCATCTGCTCTCTGTTATACTTCATTTGGCTACACCAGCCAGTTTGGTGTAGCCAACCGTTTTCAACAATTAGAAACCCTTGAAATACCTTTCTGGTCTCAGAAAGTCTTTTCTGGTCTCAATATACAAATTCTAATTCATTAGTGTAATAGTCAGTGGGAAAAATGCTACTTACAACTGGGGTCATTGGAAAGAATGACCCCCTTACAGATAGCTAAAAAAGATCAATAAAGTCTTTGGGAACTGAGAGGTAGAAACTGCTCATTGCTCAAGAAACCCCTAGCAACCTCTGGAAAAACCTTGGTTGAAAAGCCTGGGCTAAACACTGTGGCCTGCATTTTAGGGGTCATGGTGTAGAGCCTGTGAATGGGTGCAGCGGGATGCAGTAACAGTAAAGAGTCTGGTTGCAAAAAAATGCCAATTACAAACAACTCCAGTGGGAGAGCACCTATTAGGCTGACTTTCTCAGTTCTTGGCAGAGAGGCAGTTGGTAAAGATGCAGTGTCTGTCTTCAGAAAGCTGAATGCTGCCCGGCCCGTTCGGTCCCAAAATGGAGGCTGCAGCACAGGATTGTGGGTCCCTAGCCTGTCCCTACACATCTGGAACCTTTCCCTGCCTCTATTACTTTCCCTGATGGCCATGTACACGCCAAACCCAGGGACCAGGGTCTTAAATAGACTCTGACACACCCAAGATGGCTGTCACATGGGCAGCCAGCACCCAATCAGATTGCTGCCCCACTGACAGCAAATCATAGAGGAACCATGCTCATTAATTACTTCCTCTCTCTCTGCATTGCTGCTGGGGCACCTGCAGTGGAGACAGCAGACCACCTGCCTACAAGTCCGTAGTAATGCCTAAAGTTCTCTCCCTAATGCCGAGAGGTCTGTGTGTTGGAGATGAGCCAGTCATGTAACATTCACAGGTCGCGATAATGCTCTATTTCCAGACTAGTGGAGCTAGTTGGCAATACTCACCTCACCTTCAGTGAGGAGACATCTACAAGCTCCTTCACCGCTGACGACATCTTCGCCCGGTCTTCTTCTTGGTTTGGCACCTTCAGCCATCCTAACTGGCCTGCCCAAGATCATGTCATTCCTACAAATTTGCATAGAAGTTGATTTTGTCCAGCAAAAAGGCATGCTGAGACTGTTATTTGGCCTTCACAAGTACAACTTAATCTACATTCAAAATAATTTTGTAGAAGGTAAGAAGCTCCTACTGCAGAAGGTATATATAGGGAAATTTTTAAAAACTGGAGCAGTCACAAGCTGGAACAGCTGTGCATGGCAACCAGTCAGCTTCTATCTTCCATTTTCAAAGCTTAACTGAACAACCTGGAGATAAAAGCTGATTGGTTGTCATGCATAGCTGCTCCATTCTGCCTGTTCCAGTTGTGATAAATGATCTTTTCTGCCATAAAAAACCCTCCTGCTTGCAAACATATTTTTTAAGGTAAACATCTGTCCCAGTGGAATTAGACTTTTGACGCTGGCAGAGTGCTAAGCTATAAAGATCACTGTCTTTTATAAATGAGTGGTGTGGCTTTAATTTTTCTGTTACCAAGCCATACCTCTACTTTACCACATTGGACAGAAATGGTAAAAAAATACTGGAATTTTTTTAAACAATGACATGTTTCTTGTAACAAACAGTTGTGGCACTAGTAGGTACTTGGGTGTAATATAACACCCCCAAAAATTCTTCTAGAACCCCCATCAGAAGCCCCATGAGTGTCACTAGTGCTGGGCACCCGTGGCACATGCCCCGCAAGTCTTGCTGGTGCCCTGTGAGTGGAGGAAGCTGACATCCACGTTTCTGCTGTATTACTGGGGATCATGACATGGTGCATTCAGGCAGCCCCAGGCTTCTGTGCACAATGCAAGAATGGTGACCTTAATCTGAACATAGTGCTCCTCCTAAGTACCATTGCCCCACACTCTTCTGCTAGCAGGAGACGAAGAGATTCAAAAAACAGCCAGCTATGCAACCAGAGGGATTGAGTGATCAGAAAGATGCACATTGTTTTATTTTAGTGTAATAACTAATAAATAGGTATTATATTCTTATTTATGGGTTAAGTCATAAATATGGAAGTCAATTGTATGGCACCTTAAAAGACCCCAGGTTGCAGACAAACACAACCAAGGTAGTTTCTTCAGTATTTTAATGACAAGGTGCCACAACCTATCTGTTAGCCTTACAAATGTATGCGCAAACCAGGGGCGGACTGACAACTCATGAGGTCCCTGGGCAATAGGGGATCATGGGGCCCCTGTGTCCTTGCCCAAACTCAAAAAAGCCTATGAAAAAGGTAGCAGGGGCATCTCATGGGGCCCCCTACTGACCCCGGGCCCTCAGGCAGTGCAAGAGTTTCCACATGATCAGTCCGCCCCTGGTGCAAACAAACAAAGCCCAATCCACCTAACACTATTGAAACAGTCATTGTTTAGAACAGGGGTGGGCAAACTTTTTGACTTGAGGGCCGCAATGGGTTCATATATTGGACCCGGGGGCCGGACCAAGAGTAGATGAATGATGTGTATGTGTCATCCATAGTAAGTATAGTAATATTCCCCCATAGTAAGCATAGTAATTAATCCCCCATATAGTAATTCATCCCCCATAGTAATTCATCCCCCATAGTAATTCATCCCCCATATAGTAATTCATCCCCATATAGTAATTCATCCCCCATAGTAATTCATCCCCCATATAGTAATTCATCCCCCATAGTAATTCATCCCCCATATAGTAATTCATCCCCCATAGTAATTCATCCCCCATATAGTAATTCATCCCCCATAGTAATTCATCCCCCATATAGTAATTCATCCCCCATAGTAATTCATCCCCCATAGTAATTCATCCCCCATATAGTAATTCATCCCCCATATAGTAATTCATTCCCCATAGTAATTCATCCCCCATATAGTAATTCATTCCCCATATTAATTCATCCCCCATAGTACTATTCCCCCGCAAGTAGTAAGCCAAGTCCCCCCTGTGTCAATTCACTTACCTTTGCTCCGCGCGTTCCTCTCACCGTGTTCCCGCGCCGTTCCGGTCTTCAGGGCGGACTGTGAGAGGAGCCTAGCTCCCCTCACATTCGTCACACTGCCCCGCCTACACACATCCTGACAGCTAATGTATCACGCTCCGCGGGCCGGATTAAAAGGTCCGCCGGGCCGTAGTTTGCCCATTGCTGGTTTAGAACAAAAGTTTAAAATATATGTAAACCTGCACACTTGTAAAACAACCTATTCAGTTTAAAATAGAAATGAAAGGCAAAACATTTGTGTATAGATATAAAAAACAATATAAGCACCTTTTTTCTCAATTTATAACTGATCACCCCCCTGTCCTCAGAATACAGAACACTAGTCTTTCCAGTGAATGGCTGAGCGGGAGGGGGGTTGTCAGAAATAGTCTGATCACTGGCAGAGAGCAGGCACAGCAAGAACTGACCACACTGTGCTCTCATGCCCGGTGTGGTCCGTTTTAATAAGGGGGACTGGTAGGAACACCAGGGATTTCACACAAAGGAAGCAATACAAAGAGGACAGGATACTTTTTCATACAAGTACATGCAGACAATATTAGCAAGAAATTCTAAGCGCTGGATCCCAAATAGCGTGTGTGATCAAATGTCCCCAGCAGCCATTATGAACACTTGGAGTAGTAACAGCATGCACAGTCAGAAGAAAACAGAAGACAGAGTAAGTAATGGTGACCAAATAGAAAAACCATGTACTATAGGAAAGCCACACTGTATGGACTCATAGGTTTCCATAGAGTTTATTCCATAGTATTAAGAACAGTATAACATCAAGTGTGCATTGTAGGCGGTTTCAATTTACCAGACTCCATGGCTGTGATGGAACATCTGCCAGCCCCAAATGGACTAATGACCAAAGATCCAATGGTTAAGGTGTGCGGGGAACCATTCACCTGGATGTGAAGCTGGTCTGTCAGGAGCGGGTGCCACAGCACACCAGAACTGATGTCACAAGATGCCGGGTTGAACCGCAAACAATCAGGTTGCCGTGACAATGCATTTTGCGTGCATGCATTGTCTGATCATTTGTTGCAAGGGGATTCTGGTAAAATTTCCTTGCTGTTTATGCTGTTCATTTGTTTATATGGTTCACTGTTCATTTGTTTACATGGTTCAGTGTTCATTTGTTTATATGGTTCACTGTTCATTTGTTTACATGGTTCACTGTTCATTTGTTTATATGGTTTACTGTTCATTTGTTTATATGGTTCACTGTTCATTTGTTTATATGGTTCACTGTTCATTTGTTTATATGGTTCACTGTTCATTTGTTTATATGGTTTACTGTTCATTTGTTTACATGGTTCACTGTTCATTTGTTTACATGGTTCACTGTTCATTTGTTTACATGGTTCACTGTTCATTTGTTTATATGGTTTACTGTTCATTTGTTTATATGGTTTACTGTTCATTTGTTTACATGGTTCACTGTTCATTTGTTTATATGGTTTACTGTTCATTTGTTTATATGGTTCACTGTTCATTTGTTTATATGGTTCACTGTTCATTTGTTTATATGGTTTACTGTTCATTTGTTTACATGGTTCACTGTTCATTTGTTTACATGGTTCACTGTTCATTTGTTTATATGGTTCACTGTTCATTTGTTTACATGGTTCACTGTTCATTTGTTTATATGGTTCACTGTTCATTTGTTTACATGGTTCACTGTTCATTTGTTTACATGGTTTACTGTTCATTTGTTTATATGGTTCACTGTTCATTTGTTTATATGGTTCACTGTTCATTTGTTTATATGGTTCACTGTTCATTTGTTTACATGGTTTACTGTTCATTTGTTTATATGGTTCACTGTTCATTTGTTTATATGGTTTACTGTTTATGCTGCTCTTTACCAGTGCTGCTGATACTAGTTAGAATTTGCTTTGTACTACTACTGTGATCCATAAAAAGTGCCATATTATAGCCTGTATTCATGTCTGTTAGTTTATTGTAACGGACTCCTTTACCTGTTTATTGCATTTGTGCTGTGTCATTTATTTGTCTTACTATAATATAATTACTTCATTTACAATGACATAGCTTGGTGCCTATTTCCCATATAAAGTGGTTCTAAAGGTAGAAGGGTTTTTTCTACCTTAATGCATTTTCTGCATCAAGGTAAAAAAAAACCCTTCTGTGTGCATCCCCCCCCCCCTTATACTTACCTGAGCCTGATCTTGGTACAGCACTGTGCTCAAGAGCAGCGGCTCTCTCCTATCTCTCTCCTCCTCATAGTTTTCCACTGCTGTCAATCACAGCCAGTGAGGAGAGAGTGGGGAGGGGGGGGGGCGGGTCTGAGCTGCACTCTGTGTGTCAATGGACACACAGAGTAGAGCTTGGGAGTAAGCCCGCAACAGTGCCCCCACAGTAAGCGACTTGCTATGGGGGCACGGTGAAGGGGGAGGAGCAAGGAAGGCTAGTGGGAGATCCGAGAAGAGGAGGATCTGGGCTGCTCTGTGCAGAACCACACAGAGCAGGTAAGTATAACATGTTTGTTATTTTAAAAAAAAATGGGTTTCCAATCACTTTAATATAGTTGTAGTAGCATACTAGTGCTTAAACTCATACAGGTGTTTGCAGCGCCTCATTACCTAACCAGGTGTTTTGTGAAAGGGGACAAAGCAGTTCACAGAGTCATGGAAAAGAACAGAAACCGGCACACAAACTTTTAAATGTTTGTGATACTTTTTGTGCTGCAGCCCTACCTTGTTTCTCACCTAGGCAAGAATCATGTTGCACCCCTGGGCACTCTGAAGGCTCCACAGGCTGGGCTTTGGGACCCTCCAGAAACCTGCAGTTCACATGGGGGTTTCGGCACATGTGCAAAAAGATGACACAGGTATGAGGCTCAGGATATCAGGGTGTCTGCGCACGTGCAGAGAAACCTCCTGTGTATGGGCAGATATGCCGCAGGTCTCTGCCAGGTCCCGAAGGTTGAGCAGAGCCTTTCAGCACATTTGTGTATGTGCCCGATTCTTTAGGGTAGCAGTGCTGGAGAGGGGGAGGCAGGACCAAATTAGGGGGGACTGAAGTTCCTCTTTAATAGACACCTGCCTTTCAGCCTTATGTGACTATATGAAACTCTCTCCTCCCAGCTTGATAAGCAGGATCGCTAGTCAGGATGTCATCGCGGCATCCTAAAATAATTACACCAACGTAAGTCAAACTAAGTGTCTTGCACATGCAGTAACAGTGAATCCAAAGGGTTGGCACCACATGCTGGGGCTTGTAGTTCCATTGCGACTAGGGGGCCCCAGGCTGCCTATGCCTGCTCTAATAACTGTAATCTTATAATATGGAGGAAGATAGTCTCTCCGCTGTGGCTTTGTATAATTAGTTCTCAGATTTGCAGCCTCAGGTGGCTCAGGAGCAGGATGCAGAGTTTATCCGTCTGAGTAGGCCCGACACGTCACCATGACAACCACCTGAGCCCCCCCATTGACAGAGGAAGAATGAGCGGGAGACAAAGACGGGGAAAAAAAAGGAGACTGTTAGCTAAAGATGAATTAATCTGTGAGTGCAATGCAAGTATTCTGTCACAGCTATGCTATACAGCAAGGATTGTGCAGTTGTACAAGATAACTGGTGCAGAAACCTGACACTCTCCCAAAAAACGCATTTCTCAGCAGTTATATAAACACAGCAATGGTCCAAACTGATGCATACAGCAACCAAAACCATGCCAGATCCATACTCACATACCCACCATGTTTCACACCACAGCTATTTCAAGTATAATTCCATCTTCGCGGGGAAGTTCAATACAAAGATACAAAAGTCTATTGTAAATGTATAAAGTGAAAAGTGATTTACCTACAGAGATGTTAGCCCAGGCAAAATAGCTACGTGGTGACAGTGAAGAGGTGTACTGTGACGCCTGTTCCACTACCAAGTGAATGTTGAATGGAATTATATGGCAGAGGTTGTATTGTCCACATTCTGCTCAGTAAATGGAGTTGCTGGTTAAGTGAATCATCTGGTCTGGTTATTGAAACATTCATTTTGTGGAATTCCACAGAGTATGGAGATGGGGAATGAAGTGTCTGCTTATACTTAAACCTTTGGAGTAATGGATAAAACACAAAGTAAAAAAGGAGAAGCAGATGGTTCGGGAGAGGAGACAGTGGTGGCTGGTGATGGAGGCTCTGATGGAGGGGTGGATTGGTGGCTGTATGGTCTACCCTTCTAGTAGCAGGAACCCTCAGTTAGGACCCTCTGCGTAGCAGAACTCTCCTATGGACTGGGCCTTGACCAGGGATGAACAAGGCCCTGTGAATTATACTGAAATTCCCCTTCTTCCCTTTGGATTGAAGAATACAGTGTAAAGCAGGGTTTCTCAGCCAGGGTTCCATGGAACCCTAAGGTTCTTTCAGAAGTTGCTACGGGTTCCTTGAGCAATGAGAAATTTAAGCCTCTCAGTTAAGTTCCCACTGATTCCATTGATCCTTTTAGCTATCTAAAAGGGGGACATTCTTCCCAATGGCTTCAAGTGTGAGGCTCATACTTCCCACTGGCCATCACACTACTGTATCATGAGTTGTAGATATAGTCATTTTTAGCAGGGGTTCCCTGAGATCGAAAAGTTATTTCAAAGGTTCCTCTGTGTTAAAAAGGTTGAGAAAGACTAGTGTAAAGCATGCCATGTGTTGAAGAACTGGTGAAGGGAGATCAGTGTTAAGTGCTATCTTCTTTGAAATAGCTTTTTAGTCAGTGCCAGGACAGATGTTACTGATGTAAAAAAAGGATGTTATCCTTCTGGTGTGAGACCCAGTGAACAGTTTGGGCTCTGGCCATGAAAAAGTGTAAACTCACACAATGTATGGTGTTATCTTGCTAGCACTGAGAATTTAAAACTGGGCCATAGAGCCAGTTGTTTTTACCATTGCAGGACCTGAGGAACCACAGCAGGCTCCCCACTGCACATATGCAAACTTGATATGTGATGTGTCCCAGGAGGCTGTGGGAGGGGAGGGGGCAGGGCAAGGTGCACCACCTTCGGCTAGGTGAGGATTATGGAAGTGGGAGCAGGTACTGATGAAAACCAGCTCCCTGCCTACCCCAGAAAAAAACCTATAGCTTACGTACAGTCTTGAGGGACGGATCGAATCGGTGGGATTTTGTTTCTTGATTGAAGTTGTGCTTTAAGCTACAAAATAAGCTCTGCTAGTACACTTTTTATGTCATAGTGTATGTTCACTATTCCGAACTAGCTCATCCCATATGCCATGCTGTACGTTTATTATTCCACACTGGAGTTCCTTTGCTGCACTTGTTAACATTGGCAGAAAATTAGAGCTTTATCTGTCAATTTAAACAGACAAAATTCTTGAGCCTGATGAAGGGGGAGTCTGTTTGCCCCCCCAGAACATACTGGATTTTCTTCTGCTATAAAAAAATTTGATCAATACAATTTGGACTCTTGGAAGAATACACATGGATTCTTCAGCCCTTTGTTAGTTGCCATTTTAATTAGGGTGTTGTACAATGCATTTTTTTCAGTTGGGTGCTCATTAAAATTTTTGCAATGTGATCTTTAGTTACACCCTAAATTTTCTTAGTTCATTTGTAGTTGTTTTACATTTATTTTGTGCTTTAATGTGTCCCTTGCCCCCTGCACACCAAGTTATTCACTCACCTGTCCCTGCTGTGATGAGATCTTGACTGTACAGCCTACTCAGCAGAATACAGAATCTTCACCAGAGTATGAACTCTTCAAAGGATTAAATGGCGATTTTCCAAAGAGGCTGTGCAGTGCCAAAAGCCTGAGCAAAGCCAAGATATCGTTGGAGTGGGGACAGGTGAGTAGTTACACTTTAACAACAAATTGCAAACTGGGAAGATAATTAAATCTGTATATAAAAGTATTTTTACAGTGCATTCATAAAGTATTCAGACCCCCTTTACTTTTTTCAATTTTATTTTCTTGCAGCCTGATACTACAGTTGTTTAAATAACATTTTTTCTCATTAATCTACACTCAGTAACCCATAATGACAAAGTGAAAACAGAATCTTAGAAATGTCTGGGAATGTATTACAAAGAAAAAACTGAAATATCACATGTACGTTCTGAACAGCCATTTTTCAGGTCTCCTTAGAGATGTTCAATAGGGTTCAACTCAGGGTTCTGGCTGGGCCACTCTAAGATATTCACAGAGTTGTCCCTAAGCCACTTCTATGTTGTCTTGGCTGTGTGCTTAGGATAGTTGTCATGTTGGAAAGTGAACCTTGCAATAATCCTGTCTCTGAGCTCAGCAGGTAGTTTCTTTGATCTCATGACTTTTGCTCTGATACAGTATGCATTAGCAGCCGTCAGGCCTTTTATAGAGAGGTGTGTGCCTTTCCAAATCATGTCCAATCAATTTAATTTACCACAGATTACTCCAATCAAAGTGCAGAAGCATCTCAGCAACGATCACGAGAAATGTGAGGCACCTAAGCTAAATTTCAAGCATTGTGGTGAAGGGTCTGAATAGTTATGCCAATGTGGTATTTCAGTTCTTCCTTTTTCATACATTTGCAAACATTTCTAAAATTCTGTTTGACTTTGTCATTATGGGGTACTGAGTGTAGCTTTATGAGAAAAAAAAATAGACAACCGTAGTATGAGGCTGCAACATACTGTAACATTGAAAAAAGTGAAGGGGGTCTGAATACTTTATGAATGTGCTTTCTTCCTCTCTCTCTCTCTCTCTCTCTCTCTCTATATATATATACATTTATATATATATATATATATATATATATATATATATATATATATATATATATAACCTGGCAATGGACCAAAACATGATATCCCAGAGGTGTTCTTTTGGATTTAGGTGAGGTGAGCATGGGGGCCATTCAATGGTATCAATTCCTTCATCATCAAGGAACTGCCTGCATACTCTCGACACATGAGGCCGGGCATTGTCATACACCAGGAGTAACCCAGGACCCACTGCCCCAGCATAAAGTCTGACAATGGGTCCAAGGATTTCATCCTGATACCTAATGGCAGTCAGGGTGCCATTGTTTTCCCTGTAGAGGTCTGTGCGTCCCTCCATAGATATGCCTCCCCAGACCATCACTGACCCACCACCAAAATGGTCATGTTGAACGATGTTACAGGCAGAATAATGTTCTCCATGTCTGTCACATGTGCTCAGGGTGAACCTGCTCTCATCTGTGAAAAGCACAGGGTGCCAGTGGCGGACCTGCCAATTCTGGTGTTTAATGGCAAATTCCAATCCAGCTCTATGGTGCTGGGCAGTAAGCACAGGGCCCACTAGAGGATGTCGGGCCTCAAGCCACCCTCATAAAGTCTGTTTCTAATTGTTTGGTCAGAGACATTCACACCAGTGGCCTGCTGGAGGTCATTTTGTAGGGCTCTGGCAGTGCTCATCCTGTTCCTCCTTGCACAAAGGAGCAGATACCTGTCCTGCTGATGGGTTAAGGACCTTCTACGGTCCTGCCCAGCTCTCCTAAAGTAACCTCCTGCCTCCAGGAATCTCCTCCACACACGTGAGACTGTGCTAGGAGACACAGCAAACCTTCTGGCAATGGCACGTTATGATGTGCCATCCTGGAGGAGTTGGACTGCCTGTGCAACCTCTGTAGGGTCCAGGTCTTGCCTCATGCTATCAGTTGTGACACTGACCCTAGCCAAATGCAAAATTAGTGAAAAACAGTCAGAAAAAATGAGTTGGGAAAAAAAGTGTCAGTGTTGTTGCCCATCTAGTGCACCTGTTGTTAATTTCATTAACACCAAAGCAGCTGAAACTGATTAACAACCCCCTCTGCTACTTAACTGACCAGATCAATATCCCAGGAGTTTAAATGACTTAATGCTATACTCTGATTAATAAGTGTTCCTTTACTTCCATTATCCAGCAGTATGTTAATTTACACTGCTCAAAAAAAATTAGATTTAATGTGAGGTGGGTAGGACACATGGGGAGCCACAGGTAAGATGGATAGATTAGGCTACTTGGAAAGATTCACCCTTTATATTTTTCATAAGAGCTATTATCACTAGGACTGAAAGTAATGGAAAAAAGTTTACATTTTGAGTTGTCACTTAAACAGAAATAGGAAGAAAGTCTTCCAATGGGGACAATAGGGGTGGCAACTGTCAAAGAGAGGATTTCCCACACTTTGGAGAGATTTAATTTCATTTCCTGTTGTCCATAGAACAGGAAGTTAATGTAAATCTCCCAAATGGAGCGCAAATGGCATTGCATTTCTTTAACCCTACTTTGAAGAAGTGTGCCCTCAATCTTTCCAGCACACCAGTATTGTAGATCTGTACCCCACATATCAAGTGGGATGTAAGCATGTTAAAACTTGGCAGTTCAAGCTGAACATGTAATGAAAAGCAGTTACTTTTAGTAAAAATTGCATGTCAAAATGATTTTTTAGATCCAGAAAGATAGTCAAAATGAAAATGTTGGCTTTTTATGTAAAGAGTCAAACTGGGCTCCTCCACTCAGTTCATCAGTGATGGAGAACATAGTGGGTTCTAGGGAGGTCTGGATATGTTGAACTCTTACAAGTATTCGAAGTTCTGCATATGACGTCAGCTGTATGTACTGATCAATTGACATGCTGGTTTTACTTAAAGTAATATTAAGGAAATAAAAAAAAAATAACAAATATGTTCTACTTACCTGCTCTGTACAGTGGTTTTGCACACAGCCCCGATTCTCCTTTTTTTTCTTCACCCCTCCCCCCCATGCCGAGTGTCTCCAGAGCAAGCAGTTTGCTATGGGGGCATCCCAGCAGGCTCGCTCCTGAGCTGCTGTTCTGCGTATCCATGTGTGTTCACACGACCTCGTCCCTCTTCTAATTTGCTCACTGGTTGTGATTGACAGCAGCGGGAGCCAATGAGGAGGGAGAGTCCCCAGAGAGCCAAAGCTCTCATGCACATCTCTAGATTGCAATGTGGGTCAGGTAAGTATTAGGGGGGATGCTGCACACAGAAGGTTTTTTACCTTCATGCATAGAATGCATGAAGGCAAAAAAAATCCATGAGCCTTTCCAACCACTTGAAGGTACTGTATCTTCATCATGCACATTTTAAAGGTTAAGTTCACCTTTTGTAACATGTTACACCCATATTCAGGGTGTAACATGTTATGATCAGACCGGCCCCTGCTCCCCGCTTTGACAGCTAGCAGGGGATCTTCCCCCCTTTCGCTAGTTGTCAAATTTTTTAAAAAGTGGCTATGCGGGGCTCCACCCACATGGCTGCGTCACTCATTCACAGTCATCTGTGAATGAGAGACTACAAGTCCCAACAGCCTTAGCGACTGTCAGCTTGTAGTTCTCAATGAACTACCACGGCACTGGGAAGCGCCATGGTAGTTCATTCACTCTTCCTATCAGTATATCTGCTTGCTCTTACATCCCGTATGGCAGGCAGATATTCTGACAGATCTGCAGGAGACCTGCATGGCACCAGCGATCTGCTGATCGCTGGTGCAATGGTTTACAGGCTCCTGCAGACATAAATAATAAATGCACATTTTTTTACCTGTATAAAATGTGCATTTATTATTTTTTTCTAAAACGTAAACTTATCCTTTAATCATTTGATCTACTGAATGACCTGGTGACATGTGCACTTTAAAGAGAACTAAAGGTTTACCTATTAAAAAAATAATACATTGCTCAACACAATGAAAAAAAAAATCACATTCAACCCAAAACTGACCCCTGTACACTGTGGTGTTTAGCTTTATTTGCATCTGCAATATATAATTGCAGAATGTTTCTACCATTGCCTATACAGGAAAAGTATATGTAAAGCCAAAACAGTGTTTTACATTTGTAATATAATAGTAAATGGGTAAAACCAGTCTACTTTTTGTTGTCATGTTCAGGAGACTTCCCTTCACTTTGTACAGAAAATCTCTACAAAGAGATGGCAATTCCCCTTTGACAATTGTCATCAGAACAGGTGTGCCAATTAGAAGATTTTCCCTCTATCCCTGTTGTAGTGACAACTTTAATATTTTTTGATTTCCTGCCACTTTATGTCCTGGTGACAATGATCATCAGGACGAATGGAGCAAATAAAAGACAGCAATAAAAATCTGACAGGGGGTTCTAGCAATTCTCAATTCCATTCAAAGATTTTGGCTATGCATATACTTTGACCATAGGCACTATTCATACACTTTGACCTTGACATCATATGTTCACTTACAAAAAAAAGATAAGCCCTTCAAAAGGCAGCCCATGTCCTAAAACTCCATAGCTTCAGGGCACCCCAGTGGCCTGTGTCTTAAAATGCCACCCCCTTGGAGCTTGCCAGCCTCTGCAGGTATTCCATCCTTCTGGACGTATACCTGTTCTTCCCACTTCACACAGTGGTTTCCCCTTCTGGCTTGTTCATCACTAAGGATGTAGTAGCGGACTGAAGGAACCACTACGTGCGGTGGGGGGAGCAGGTATTTGATCCATCTGATCAATCAAACACTTGTTTCATCACCCAGGCTGCTGGAAAGGTGAGTATAGAAACCTTCTTTTACAGGTGTTGGGTTTTTTTGTAATTGACCTGTGGTGACAAGATCATTTAAATATATTAAGGCATTTAGGGCTATGTGGTTGCCCAAAATAAAGAAAAGAACGTTTGAGCGAGTTATTATCTTGTATGCTTTTCATTTTACTTGTGTCCAATTAAATATTTTATTTATCATATTAAAGTGTAGAATGATTGCAGCCCCCTATGTGTTGCAAAACTACTGTGAGGAAATGAACAATATATAACACTGATGTATGGAATAAAAATTATTTTGAGCATGCTCAGAAACATCCAGTCTAATTATACAACTGGAGAGAAGCTTGTTGGGAAAAGGTGTAACAGAACAAATAGACAAGATTGCTGATCAGAGGACAAAATATAAACTAATACAGAACTCTGAATTTAAAGTACAAGGAGACAAATTGATTTTTGAAGTTGAATAGCAACATTACTTTATTTGATGACCATAACCAAGACAAATTATTACATAGTAGGCGTATACCTATTGACGACAGAGACAAAAAGGCAGCTTGTCTCTTTACAGGTATGTGCCTGTAGGAATACAGTCATCTCATATAGGCCTATCAACTTTCTGAGATGAGAAAAAAAGGACACTTTTTAGTGCAAAGTGTGTAGGCAAAGGACTCCTACCCTATTGTGTGGACTGTTAAGTATTGATGCATAAAAAAAGATTGGTTGCACCCTCAAGTACTTGTGTCACTGCAATTTCTTTTTCCTGGCTTTTAAAATAGTACATGCAATAATTCAATGGAGGAACAAAAAGGCTTAGTGCAGCCTTAGTAGTTAAATGATAACATCTGTGCCTCAGACCAGTAAGATAGACAACTGAGCAGGAAAGAGGGACAGAGGGACATGGCTCCAAAAGAGAGACCATCCCCCTAAATGAGGGACAGTTGGTAACTGTGTAGACCTATTAATGCTTTGGTAAAATATTTTAACACAAGTTTACTGGCCTGGACCCCTTCAAGATTTACATACCCTACATACATACCCTAGATTGGTCATGCACATTGACAATTTTAATCCTATAAATCCACCTGATCTTGGTTAGATTTAAATTTATTCTTCTCTATTTACTCATCTCTAGGGAATATTGAGTTCCCAATGCACAAAAATGTTCTGTGTAAAACAGGTCATCCTAGGAAAGAGGAGTTGCTTTGGGTAACAAAGGTTGTGTGCCTACAGGCATCAACAATGGAAATCTAATGCTAGTCATAGCAATATATTGCTCCATTCAGACAACCCCTTCAAGGATTTGCATACCCTAGATTGGTCTTGTGCTTTGACAGCTTTAGTCCTTTAAATCCACCTGGTACTGGATATATGTGAATTCATTACATTCTGTTCACTTTTCTCTAGGGAACATTGAGTTCCCAGTGCACGTAGGTGTTGTCTTGTACAGTTTAACTTATGGAAAAGTAAATAGTAATTCAGTAAGTCAAGTTAGCTGTATCTCAACAGGAATAAACTGCGTGCAGAGTTCCTTGGCATCTATGTCCACTATGACACCACTAACTTTTAGTGCACATAGAGTTGTGCCAGTGGCCCAGACAAATGCGATCAATGTGTGTATTGGCTCCAAAGGTAGACCTCCGTCAACTTCTGCCCAAGTGCAAACACATCAACTCTCTATAAACAGATAAATAGATAGATGCATGCAGGTCAAAGCCATTTTGATGTCCTGAACTCTGTCATGGTCAAATATGCAACTGGGATCAAATAGTATATTCCATGCAGATTGCAAATCTTCCTTTCCCATATGTACAGTATATAGTAAAGACTGGCTCCTATTTCCCAGAGGGCTTTTGTGTAGCTGTACTCGCTGCACCATTTGTACAACGTATGTCTACCCCTGATTGGCTGCTTGTGAGAAGGTCATTGCTGAACAGTGAGTAGGGTCACCAGTGGGGCAGCTCCGGCACAGCTCATCACAACAGTTACCAAGAGAGTCACTCCACTTTCCTCACACTAAAGTTCTTTTCCCCAGAAGATCAAGGAAGTCAGAACATTACTGTATTATGCAGCTGCACCTAGATGTTTAGATCATTCTTCATCCAAATTTCAAGCAATATTTCATTTATTTGATGGCTAAATTATTTTTATTTAAAGCATTTCGAAACGTATTCCCAGTGTGCCAGCCAACTAATCTTTCTTTGGCACTGTTTGCGTCTACCCTACTAAACAGTTACTCTAGCAATCCAAAAGAATCTGCAGCTGGTGTGGCTCCCCAAAGGGGGAACTAAAGACCAAATACATTGTGACTTGAAACTAAACTGCTATTGCTCTTGACAATAAGGACAGTGCAGTGTTATTATAATACTGACACTTGCATATATAGGCCACTAGGAGAAGTTCCAAGGACATAGCTATTCTGAGTCCTACAGTACATAAAGTGTCTACTAGCACGCAGACCTATGCTACAATCCCTAAAATCATGTCTGTCTCATTTCTGAGCAGGTGATATTTACACTATATTGCCAAAAGTATTGGGAGGTCTGCCTTTACACGCACATCAACTTTAATGGCATCCCAGTCTTAGTCCGTAGGTTTCAATATTCATTTGGTCCACCCTTTTGCAGCTGTTAAGCTTAAAATCTTCTGGGTAGGCTGTCCACAAGGTTTAGGAGCGTGTCTATGGGAATGTATGATCATTCTTCCAGAAGTGCATTTTTGAGGTGAGGCACTGATGTTGGACGAGAAGCCCTGGCTTGCAGTCTGCTCTAATTCATTACAAATGTATTCTATCAGGTTGAGGTCAGGACTCTGAGCAGGCCAGTCATGTTCCTCTACCCCAAACTCGCTCATCCATGTCTTTATGGACCTTGCTTTGTGCACTGGTGAGCAGTCGTGTTGGAAGAGGAAGGGGCCATCCCCAAACTCTTCCCACAAAGTTGGGAGCATGAAATTGTCCAAAATGTATTGGTATATTGATGTCTTAAGAGTTCCCTTTACTGGAACTAAGGGGCCTAGCCTAACCTCTGAAAAACAACCCCACACCATAATACCCCCTCCACCAAACTTCACCCTTGCCACAATGCAGTCAGGCAAGTACCATTATCCTGGCAAACCCAGACATGGATTGCCAGACAGAAAAGCATGATTAGTCACTCCATAGAACACGTCTCCACTGCTCTAGAGTCTAGTGGTGGCGTGCTTTACACCACTGCATCCGACGCTTTTTATTACACTTGGTGATGTAAGGCTTGGATGCAGCTGCTCGGCCATGGAAACCCATTCCATGAAGCTATCTATGCACTGTTGTTGTGCTAATCTGAAGGCCTCATGAAGTTTGGAGGTCTTTAGCTATTGACTCTGCAGACAGTTGGCGACTTCTGTGCACTGTGTGCTTCAGCATGCGCTGACCCGCTCTGTCATTTTGCATGGCCTACCACTTGGTAGCTGAGTTGCTGTTGTTGCCAGTTGCTTCCAGTTTGTAATGATACTACTAACAGTTAACCGTGGAATATTTAGTAGCAAGGAAATTTCATGGATGGACTTATTGCACAGGTGGCAACCTATCACGGTACCATGCTTGAATTCACTGAGCTCCTGAGAGTGACCTATTCATCCACAAATGTTTGTAGAAGCAGCCTGCATGCCTAGGTGCTTTATTTTATACACCTGTTGCCATGGAGGTGATTGGAACACCTCAATCCAATGATTTGGAGGAGTGTCCCAATACTTTTGGCAATATAGTGTATGTATGGAAATAGGCAGCTTTTATTATTCATCCTTACAGAAACTCCATTTAGAACTGAAAGCACAACAGAAAAGGATCAGCACTTAGAACAGCCATTTGTGGCTTATTGTACTCAGGTTTGTGGCTTACAAGCCCTGAAAGTCCATATGGTTTGAAATGCAGCAATGGAAATTTTTGATAGGGCTGTCAATTCATGTTGAATTTACCGTTATTGTATTAGGGAAAAGAGCTCTGCTCGTATGTCATCTGCCTATCACAACAGGTTCCTATTGGTTAGTGTGTTAGTTTAATGAAATATAACCTAAATGGCACAAAAATGATAGAAATGGTAGAATGTCAATGGTTTTTAAGTGGAACTCTATGCACTAAAAATCTTGTTCACCCCGGTTGGTGCCCACCATTATTCATCTGCTGCAAATGTTTTTTGAAGTTCCAACAAATTGAAGTTGAAGTCTGTCTCTCTCACAAGGGTGACCATAGAGGGACAGTGTAATTGGCCAGTTATTCCCAGCAACATCTGGCTGGGCTCTGCAACTTTGGATTGAGGGGCGAGCTGAGAGAAGATGATGAAGACCAAAGGGAAAACTCAAATAAACGAGACCCATATACACTGGACTAAAAGGAAAGCAAAAGACAAACCAACAGGATAGCAATAGTAAGGGAAGATGGGGGGCAATAGGTATGTTTACAATTGTATTCAGTCAGTAAAATTGAGTTATCAGATCCATAAACTATAGCTGTTCACAATGCAAGACAATATTAATGAACAACTTTCTAACACATCTGAAATATATGATGCATCCATGAGTATACTAAAAGTGGATTGTACTGATAATTTAATGGTCCAAGGCCTCACCTGAGGCCAGTTACTTCACCAGGTATAGGTAAGGGTTTACAACCACTTTAGGCAGGTCAACTATACCTTCAATGAATTCTGAATGGTCTCAAACTGATGCAAAAAGCACACTGTAAATGCTCATTAAAAGTCTACCAAGTCCTTCTTGTTAGGACAGGGGATAGGAGCAACCATGACCCAGAGAAAAACTCTTTTAGTACAGTGCGCAAGAGTTTTTATTGTTGTCCTAGAGACAAATGTACTCACATACATTTCTTGTATAGGTTTCACAGGGATAGAAAGGAGAGGAAAATATCCACAATGGTGTCACTGAATCAAGCAAAATTATAATGTGATCATATTACGTGATATACCATGTTCAGCAAAACATATGTAGCACTATCTCCTTAGGGGGCGCTGGATTTGATTTGGGTTTGCTCTGCCTGGCCAGGCAACATGCATTTTCCACACTTTGCACACTGGAGTTAAAGAAGATGGAGTCTAGGGGTATATGGGATGCCCAAGGAACTGTAGAATTTGAGGACAAACTCCATAGCATCTATGTACAAAAATGAGGAGAGCAACTGTCTCTTCTTAAAGAGCACCAAAGGCTCTTTCTAGTGTACCTCTTCAGACCATGAATGAGTTCTCCTCTTCACCCAGCTGCACTGAGTGTATTCCCTGGGCAAGGGGGCCCAAGATTTGTTAATTTAGAACAGATGAGAAGCTAGTTGGGTCTTGCACCTGATGTCCTCTCACCTTATCCAGCCCAGGGGGTGTAAGAGTACTCACACTGTCCTCTCCTGTAAGCTTAGTAGGTTGGTGGCTGCCTTCAAGCCTTACACTGGGCTGGCTCCTTTCCTGCTATACAAGCTGTCCTCTCTAGGAGACGTTGAGGCAGTGGAAATCCTCTTCTCCAGTGGCCTGCCTATAGGTGATCTCCCCTCCCTGGGGCCCCCTCCCAGGCTCCACACTCCAGCCTTCCTCAATCCGTTTTCCAGCAAACACAAATGCTCCTGCACTTGGGGATGGACTCGATGCAGGCTACAACCACATTAAGAATGTCCTGGAACATGCACACCTTGCTGCCCTCAAATGGACCAGGGAAATCCAAATATACTGAATGAGGAAAGACAAAACAGAGGGTGCACAGGGCTAGTGCATTACCATAAAAAATGTTTAATACAAAATAAAGTATGTGTTGTACTCACAAACGACAATATAGTCAAGGCACATCATAAAGAACAGCTGGGTCAACACCGTGCTGAGTAACAGTCCGCAATAGGGAGTTTAGACATCCAAAAGGCTGACGCGTTTCGAGGACTTGCCTCTTCCTCAGTGCCTTGACTATATTGTCATTTGTGAGTACAACACATACTTTATTTTTTATTAAACATTTTTTATGGTAATGCACTAGGCCTGTGTGCCCTCTGTTTTGTCTTTCCTCATTCAATCCGTCTTCCACCTGACACTGCCCTGCTGCTCAGGCGTTATCACATTTAAGAGTTGTCTTGGCATCATGCCCAGCCTCCTGCCAGGGGATTGGCCACAGTTCCTCAAACATGCAGATGTGGGCCTCCTCCCTTCTTCCACCCATCCTCCAGAAAGATCTCAAGTTTTTGGAGAGCTGGGAGGACTCCAGAAGCTCTGACCAGATAGATACTCCCTGCTTGTCCTGAGGTGACCCCACTACCTCACTCCCAGGCTGACTCATCCCCAGGCTGTTACTCAGCCTCTGTTAAAAAAAAAACTATCTAAGTAACCTGGATGGCATTACAGTTACATTATATTGTAGATTGATGAAACAGGTCCCCTGCCTCTTAACACTTGTTCACAGTGTGTCTAACTTGACAGTTACTGAGTCAATGCAAATAAACAATGTAAACTTGAAACATTTTCATCTAGTCAGGAGCATAAAAGGGATCTTTACAAATTACCTGGTGTGGGATCATGGGAGGCAGGTATATAATTAAATTCTCCTTTAAGATTCTCTGAAATGTCCTAACTGTGGGCTAATTCTGATAAAATTGTTGACATTGTGTAGTACCTGAAATGTTTGCAGGTCAATTGAGCAAAAACCTCACCAGCTAATTTAAAAGGAAATGTCGAGCAGAAGGAAACTCATGGTGATAGTTAAGTGGACTAAATTGTGCCCTCAAGATAAGAGCAGCACCAGAGGAGGAATTTGGTGAATAAATAATTTCTGAACATGCAAACCATCTAGAGCAGGGTTTCTCAACCAGAATTCCTCTATAGGTTGCTAGGGGTTCCTTGAGCAATGATCAATTTATGCTGTTCAGATAGGTTCCCATTGATACCATTAATTTCTTTAGTTATCTGTAAGAGGGTAATTCTCCCCAATGACCATAAGTGTAAGGGGCATTCTTCCCACAGACCATCACACTAATGTATCATGAGTTGTAGATATAGCAATTATTGGCAGGGGTTGCCTGAGACTGGAAAGTTATTTCCAGGGTTCCTCTGTGTTGAAAAGGCTGAGAAAGGCTGATCTACAGTCTAGGGTAGGGGTGCTCAACTTTTGAGCGAGGGCCACTTAAGTGATGTGGTAACCCTGTCGCGGGCCTAAACGAAATGAAATGGTTCAGGATTTTGAATTTTTTATTGTGAATAGCATAATGAACATTTTCCTCATGCAGCCGCTGAATGTCAGCCCGAGGGAGAGAAGGAGAAGCTGCTTTTTAGTGGTTGTAGGAGGAAAATGCAGATGATTAGTTCCTGTATATGTTGCCCCAACTGCCCCTTCTGTCCAAGTGTAAAACAGAATGTCACTGGGAGGCTACACGGGCTCCCTGGAGCATGGAGTGGGGTCACCACTGTGACCCCCTGATGCTACACCTGTGGTTTGGGGGGTGGGATAAAACACATCTCAACCATGGGGTTTTACTGCCCCACAAACTGAAAATGTAAATGAGTCCTTACTGTCCTGAGCTCCTATAAGGCTGCTTTCACACTGATGTGCTGCGGTTTATCCACACCACAAGTGCAGCGCAGTAAACCTGCAGCTTTCCTGTGGATTAACTGCACTTTGCCATAGACTTCTATTATATCTTGTGGGTGTGGTGCATTTTCTGAAAGCACAAAAATCCAGCAGGATATAATAGATGTCTATGGCTCAGTGCAGCTAACCCCCCGAAAAGCTGCAGCCGTGGATCAGTGTGAAAGCAGCTTAATAATTGTTAACCCTTTTATAGGCTAATATGCCCATTGAAAAAGTGCAAGTGTTGTTTAATATGCTGGTCTTCTTTTCTTCTTCCAGCTTTTGCTGACATCGCTCACCAGGCTGCTAGAAAGGACCCCGGTGAAGTGCACTTGCTATCACTCCACCTGGGACAGGAGTCGGCTCTACAGAGGAAGCATCATCTTATGCAGCTCCTGCTCCATCCACAGCCGCCTGCTTCCTAAGATGTCAGCTCAATGCACTCTGATGCTCTGGGATGGTGAGTAGGCAAGCCCAGTTGCCTACCAAAGGCATGCGCTTCCCTGGTTTGAGGTTGTGGGCCACATCAGAGAGCTCTGGGGGCCACAGGTTGAGCACCCCTGTTCTAGGGGAATTTGGATGATGACCATAACAGGCAAACTTTTGATGAAGAAAAAAGGGTGGATATGTCCTTGCTCACTCAAGCCACCACATATAAGACATTCAGAAAACTCTGTTCTCCAAATCAGCCAACAAACGGGGATAGTACAGGGCAGTGAAAGGTTTTTATTCTTTCTTCATACAAAGGAAGCAATGGCAACCCGTTGCATAGAGAAAATCTCTACATGCAGTAATGAGTGCTTCCGATGCTTGATTTTATGTTTGTTATTGCTCTACTGTTAACTCCTACGTGGCCCAACTCCCACCAATGAAGCTTGAATCTGCTGCATCGCTTGTTTTAATCAAAGTATATACTGTATTCCCAATGTTACATTTTTTCTGTTACACTCCTAATGCAGACTTCAGATGTAAAAATAAACATCTGCAATTCTCATTATATAAAAATACTCATTTAAAAAAAAACCCAAAACTGATAACTCTACTTTCAAAACACTTTGGGGGTATTTTTTTTTTACTGGAGAAAAGAAAAACAAAAATTGGAGTTTTTATTCCATAGTGACCAAATCAAAATTCTAGCATCATTCCTTTTCCACAAAATCAATCATGATTCCCGATAATTGCTATTGCAAACAGTTTTGTGTTTGGTTTCTTTTTGGCCAGTTTTAATGAATCAGGCACATTAGCTCTTATAATATATCCAGAGTTTTTAAATGATTAGCTCCTGTGTCTGCCTTTACTTTTTCGTTTTTCATATTCAGCCTGTCTGCATTGTAACAGCAGACTGTGAGTAAGAACAAGAAAGCCATCTAATATGCACACCTATTTAATTCATTGTCTATCTTGTCAGGGACCATAAATGGTGATTTCTATGTTGCACTACAGTCAAATAATCCCTGGAGATCACAAATTACTTCACACAGTTTAACCCCTTCACTGTTAGGTCCATATGTCGTACGGACCTGACAGCAGGGGGTTTAATATACAATACAGTGGCTGCATCCACCGGGATTGTGTATAATACTAACAGTCAGACTGTTAGTACTATACATTATCTACCTGTTAGGTGGAAGCAGTCGGGCGGCTGCGCTGACTTCCACAGCCCTTGGTACCGACCCCCCCTGCGTGCACGTGCTCCCGCCATATTTACGGCTCTGCTTGCCCATCTGCAAGCCCTGGGAACGTCATGGTGGGTGCTGTAGGTTGGAGAGGAGAGAAGAGAACGGATAAGCGTCCACTCTCCTCCCCTTCTTTCTGTGACCCAGAAGGCCACATGTATGTCACTTCTGAGTCACAGCTGTCACTTTCCCCAGCTAGAATAACCAGGGATACATGCATTGCAATGTGATCTGCATTGCAATACATCTAGTGGAGACCAGAGAAGACATGCAGAGTGCTTTAGACCCTGCATGTCTACATAAAGAAAACCTGTCACCTAAAAATCATCACATAGGGGACTATGTGATGAAAAAAGTTAGGTAAAAAAAATAATGTTACACCCAAGCGCACAACATCCCCCCCAAAAAAATCTTGAGACCCCCCCCATTCCCACATGTACACAATTAGGAACGTAAATGCACATGTCAGGGTGCCTACGAGTGAAAACGTTGATTGCGATACACAACTAATTGCAGCGCATACCGGAGTGAGAGCAATAATTGTAGAACAAGACCTCCTCCATATCACTAAACTGATGACCTATAGGGGCTTTTGAAGCGTTGTCTATGGAAAATATAGGGTGCTAAAGTTTTTCACCAGTTCATAAGCGCACACAAATTTAACGGTTGGCATGTTGGGTATCTATTTACTCAGCGCAACCTCATCTTTTATATTGTACCAAAAATGTGGGTAATTTATTGTGTTTCTTTGCCCTAAATCACTTTAGTAGGTTTTTTACTGAAATTTTGCATTTCCTAGACCTTTGAGGTACTATCCGGTGACAAAAAAAATTAGAACTACCACTATTTTATTCTTTACGGTGTCTGTGTTCAGAAAAGATTAATTATTTGGGGAGTTTGTGTAATCTTCAGGCCTAAAATAATTTTTTAAACATGTGTGCGAAAACGGCTCTGGCAGCGAAAGGGTTAAACCCCTTTTTGTTGGAAAAGTTTTGTGTTAGGATCCAGGTTCAAATCCAGGGCCTCTGCTGATTCTGGCAGTAGTGCTTCCTACTGATCCACTTGAAGAACTGGACAGCACCCTGCCTAATCTCTTGGTCAGTCTTCATAGATATCCCACTTTCTTGATGAACATTGAACTCCTTGCTCCTTTCCCAAAATTTAAAAAATATCTCTGCACTTCCTGTTTGCCAAATTATTGTGCTTTAGCCAGCATTCTTGCTCTTTTTTTTACTACTGCTATGCTATGTTTCTTTTTACTACTGCTTGTGAACCATTTGGTTGCCGAATCACCAGTTACTCTTCATTACTCCTCACTCAACTTTGGCTTGATCTCCAGCTCTGCTTCTGCATGCTTCTATACTGTTAAAACCTCCTTGTGTACTGAAGCTGCCCTGCTAAGAACCAAGAACTTGGACTCCAAGCCTGACCCCAGATTGTGACATTTTGAGGGTTATTTACTAAAACTGGAGAGTGTGAAATCTGGTGCAGCTCTGCATAGAAAAAATCAGCTTCCAGGTTTTATTGCCAAAACTTACTTGAACAAGCTGAAGTTTGAAGCCAATTGGCTACCATGCACAGCTGCACCAGATTCTGAGTACTCCAGTTTTGGTAAATCTATCCCTTTGTGTCACAATTATGTTGTTTGGCATTTTCAAGCTTGCAGGTATATGATAAGTATGTAGTCCTTGCTTCATAAGCCACTTATAGACCGGGGCAGGTGCCATGTTTTACTTTACTGTTGTTTTTAAGGTGAGTGAGTGCACTGGGCGCCCTGGCTGCCATTGTGCTACATGCTGGGTGATCTTTGCACTCCTGTTCCTTTAAGAGGGGTGGGCTCCCTTTATGTGCACCTGCCCTTGGTCTATCCTTTAAATGCATGTGCCTCTACTATGGGAACTCAAATTTATAGAGTTAGGACCACAGAATATCAGGGTGCCGTGATGTGGCTCTGTGGCTTACGTATGTATTTGCAAATGTGTGCTAACTAAACCCCTGTTTTTAACGCATACTGTTTGACAGGTTAATTTGGTTGTTGGCAAGCTGGCTGGCGAGTTGATTTTTGAACCCCCCTTTTTTATTTTTCCTTTATTACTGACAGGTACAGTTGCAAGAAAAAGTATGTGAACCCCTTGGGATTACGTGGAGTTTTGCATGAATTGGGCATAAAATGTGCTCTGTACGTCATCTAAGTCACAACAATAGAAGAACACAGTCTGCTGAACATAATACTACACAAACATTAGATGTTGCCATGGTTTAATTGCACATAACATGTAAACATTCACAGTGCAGGGAGGAAAAAGTATGTGAGGCCCTAGCTTAATGACTTCTCCCAGAGCTAATTGGAGCCAGGAGTGAGCCAACCTTGACTCCAATCAGTGTGATGAGATTGGATGTGTTGCTGACAGCTGTCCTGCCCTTAAAAAACACACACCTGTTTTGGGTTTGCTGGTTTTAAAAAGCACTGTCTGATGTGAACCATGCCTTGCAGAAAAGAGCTCTCAGAAGACCTACGATCAAGAATTGGTGACTTGCATGAAGCTGGAAAGGGTTACAAAAGTATCTCCAAAAGCCTTGATGTTCATGTGTCCACAGTAAGACAGACTGTCTACAAATGGAGAAAGTTTAGCACTGTTGCTACTCTCCCTAGGTGTGGTCATCCTGTAAAAATGACTGCAAGAGCACAGCGCAGAATGCTGCATGAGGTAAAGAAGAATCCCAGAGTGTCAGCTAAAGACCTACAGAAATCTCTGGCACATGCTAACATTTTTGTTGACACATCTACAATAAGGAAAACATTAAACAAGAATGGAGTACATGGGAGGACACCACAGAGGAAGCCAATGCTGTCCAAAAAGAATATTGCAGCACGTTTGAAGTTTGCAAAAGAGCACCTGGATGTTCCACAGCACTACTGGCAAAATATACTGTGGACAGATGAAACCAAGATTGAGTTGTTTGGGAAGAACACACAACACTATGTGTGGAGAAAAAAAGGCACAGCACACCAACATCAAAACCTCATCCCTACTGTAAAACATGGCGGAGGGAGCATCATGGTTTGGGGCTGCTTTGCTGCCTCAGGGCCTGGACGGATTGTTGTCATTGATGGGAAAATGAATTCCAGAGTTTATCAAGACATTTTGCAGGAAAACGTACGACCATCTGTCCGCCAACTGAAGCTCCGCAGAGGATGGGTGATGCAACAGGACAATGACCCAAAGCATACAAGTAATTCAACAAAACAATGGCTGCAACAGCACAGAGTATGCCTTCTAGAGTGGCCCAGTCAGAGTCCTGACCTCAACCCGATTGAAATGCTGTGGCATGACCTTAAGAGAGCGATTCACACCAGACATCCCAAGAATATTGCTACACTGAAACAGTTTTGTGAAGAGGAGTGGTCCAAAATGACTCCAGATCGTTGTGCAGGTCTGATCTGCAACTACAGGAAATGTTTGGTTGAGGTTATTGCTGCCAAAGGAGGGTCAACCAGTTATTAAGTCCAAAGGTTCACATACTTTTTCCTCCCTGCACTGTGAATGTTTACATGTTATGTGCAATTAAACCATGGCAACATCTAATGTTTGTGTAGTATTATGTTCAGCAGACTGTGTTCTTCTATTGTGACTTAGATGACGTTCAGAGCACATTTTATGCCCAATTCATGTAAACCTCCACGTAATCCCAAGGGGTTCACATACTTTTTCTTGCAACTGTATATGATAAGATCAAGTCTAATCAATCCTTCCTAAAGCTTTTGGTGACCAGAAAAAAAGAGTAACTGGGTAAGGGGTGAACAGATACCCAAACTTTAGACACATTGCAATTTTATATAACTAATCAAAAAGTGAGATTGTGACTTTTTCCCTTTGAACAGCACATAAAATCTTTATACTGTACAGTAGCTATTTTCTATAGCTCTGTTTATCTCAGCAATACCACCTCCCAAGATCTGGCACTAGTTTCTTGGACTCTGAGCACCAGGCTGCTGCATACAATGCACAGATGCCGACCCCAAAATCACACTTATGGCTGGGGAATTGCAGCCAGAAGCCACAAACAAGCTTTTTTTAATGAGCAGAGAGAGATAACGAAAATGATTTCACTTAAAATGTTCTAAGCAGTCAAATGTGAACAAATATATTTAGAGTAGGGAGACAGAAGGAAAAAAATGTATGCAGATATTGCCTTGTTGGGAACAGACCCAATACCCCACTGCAGTAAGACCAAACTCTTGCTCCCAGAGCCACTGAGAATGTACGTGAGTCTTAGTTGGAACTCCAATGATACAAAAACTACACTTCTCTGACAAGCTGGAGACCTCATTATAAGTTAGCATGGCAAATAGCACCATCTGTAAAAATGAAATGAAAGGGTAACAACGTCATGTGCCCAGTAATGTTTGATGTTTCAGATTGGACACATGCTGCTTCAGTGTTTATTTTATTATATCATAAACCATGAATTAATAGTGAATATCCCCAGTAGTAATAATATTAAACACCAAAAGTCCGTGCATAATAAAAATCAGAAGTTCCAAAAATTCTTCAAATACAAGGACAACTTCCACCTTCCAAAGGCACATTTATTGAGTACAATAGCTTCCAGATGGAGCACGAGCATTTTACAGCCTCCTCTTTCAGGAATCTCACATCAGCCACAGGATAAAGCAGAGAATCCACAAAACAGACCAACACAGCTCCCAAAGATGGCCGCTGGAACGCACCACTCAGCGTGCGCTCCACTCACCGGAAGTGACGTCAGACGTACGGAGTATGGACCGGAAATGCGTCAACGCGTTTCGCCCCTCCCATCGGGCTTTCTGAAGATGGGAGGGGCAAAACACATTGACGCATTTCCGGTCCATACTCCATATGTCTGACGTCACTTTTGGTGAGTGGAGCGCACGCTGAGCGGTGCGTTCCAGCGGCCATCTTTGGGAGCTGTGTTGGTCTGTTTTGTGGATTCTCTGCTTTATCCTGTGGCTGATGTGAGATTCCTGAAAGAGGAGGCTGTAAAATGCTCGTGCTCCATCTGGAAGCTATTGTACTCAATAAATGTGCCTTTTAAAAGTTGCTGACATGTGAGTGGCCTTAATCTTTGCTTTTAAATTCTATCATTGTTTGGCAATATTAAACTATTTGAGATTTTTTTCTCCTGGTGATTGGTGGAGCCTATTAGGACGGTGAAGAATTCTATGGAGTGGATGCTAAAGAGGGTTTAGGATCCTTTTAATATCCCTAAAGGATTTTCACTCACTAAGTTCTGGTGAGTGTAATTGATGTTGGTTTGCACGGGTGGAAGGTGGAAGTTGTCCTTGTATTTGAAGAATTTTTGGAACTTCTGATTTTTATTATGCACGGACTTTTGTTGTTTAATATTAATACTACTGGGGATATTCACTATTAATTCATGGTTTATGATATATTTATTTTGCACTTTATATAATAATTTTTTTGATTGTATTGTTGCTGTATTGTCTCCCATTATATTGTAAAGCGCTGAGCAAACTGTTGGCGCTATATAAATCCTGTATAAAAATAATAATAATAATAATATTAGCAAAGTTGAATACAAATAGCAAAATGAAGACAAACTGCAGTTCACACTTTATATTCAGCTACAGCAATCATTTTTGTTTCCTTTTGGGATGAAGGTTTTATATGAATGAATAAAAGATGAACATTTTAATCACCCCTGCCAGTGTAAAATGGATTGTCTCATCCATGTAAACTGATACTGTACATTCTGCTGAGCGTATGCTTTTGAAAGATAACAGACTTACAAGCTGGATCACCAGATGAAAATAGAAGAAAGAAAGCCTAAAAAAGGAAACTAATGCAGCATTCACATCAGAACTGGTAGGCTGCAATACAATAATAATGTTTGCTTTTGGGTTTAATACTGTTTAAATTCTGGCAATACTGTCTACAATGCTTTCTCACACTGCAAAATTCTGCATTTCCTACATCTGCTGTTAAATGACAAGTATTCTAGACTGCATTAAACCAACTAAAGCAGTTCTGCACCTGTACCCCAGGAGTCTATCCATGCAGACCAAATTTTGACAAATTTTTTGGAATACCTGCAGTTACGACAAGTGAGCTTATATAAAGGCAAAACTGTATTGAGGGTATTACACCAGGAGGCCACAATAGGTGCCTGAGCTCACGAGTATTTCCCTATAAGCATAAAAGGAGGCATAGCAAATAAACAGTTTGATATATCTGTCATAGGAAGGTCCTCAAACACATTCAATAGCAAACTCCTGGGGAGCAACACGAGAGTCCGCCATAACCTTCGTCCAAAATAGTTGGAGGGAAGGGCATGACCAAACCATTTAAAAAAATATGCTTCGGTTGCCTGGAAACGTGGGCAAGCTGAGAAGACGGAGAGATAGATGGCAGCCAAATGCTGAGGTGTACAGTAGGCCCTTTGAAGAAACCTAAGTTGGATAAACCAATCTCTTGCCGAGTTCATAGTGGTTACATAAAAACCTATACAATCCTCCCAGTCATCGTCCTCTAGGTCAGGGATGTCTGCATGCCATTTTTGATAGACTTGGTCTACTGTTGTTGCATATGCCATCAAGAGACAAAGGTAGAGGGAGGACAGAGGTTTGTCCAGTCCTCAAGACATCAGCAGCATCTCCACTGGATAATATTCCAACATGATCTGGGTGGAAAACTGCCAATGAATAGCATGACTGAGCTGCAGATATCTAAAAACATCCAACTGGGCAGATTAAAGGAAGCTTTAAGGTCAGGATATGTTCTCAAGTGACTCCAGCAATTATATGTTTTAGACCCACCACTCCTCTAGTAGCCCACTCTTCAGGATCCGGGATACTAAGGGAGGGATGGCTTACCCCACAGGGGAGTATGAGGGAAAAAGGATTCTGGTGAATGATACTTAATCCTAGCCCTATGCCAGATCAGTACAGTAGTTTTCATCAGAGTTGTAATCTCAGGGTGAGCTCTAGGCCCCCGAAATACAAGATTGTAAGTGTAGAATAAGAGCCCACAATAAGAACCTCTAGGATCACAGCAGGAGTATCCTGAGGCTGAGAAAACCACCACTGGACTGTGACGAGCACAGCTGCCCAATAAAAGAGTTGAAAATTCAGGAGGGTTAACCCACCCTGACTAAGGAGAAGTCAACAGAGTCAGCCGGGGAAACGTCCCTGACCACACAAAGCAAATGATAATGCTATTCACCTTAGTGAAAAAGTATTTCAGTAGGAGATCAGAAAAATTCCCCATAAAATATAAGAATTTTGGCAGGTACACCATCTTAATAGGATTGACCCTAACCACCGATGTGAGAGGGAGATACCTTCAGGATTTACACTGCTGGGAGAAACTCCATAGTAAGGGCGACAAATTCAGCTCTGATCAAAGCAGCAATTGGCTCAACCACCAAGGCATAAAAGCCAGGTGACAAGAAGCACCCCTGCTGAGGGCGAAGACAAAGAATTGTTAATGCAGATTCCAGCCAAAGTTACAACATTCCTATCCAGGCAATAACACTAGGACCAAATCCAAACTTCCTGAGGACAGCTCAGACCAGGCTGTGTGTGATGTTAGTTCCTCTTCCCGTCATGAAGCCGGTTTGATCCGCATGTACCAAAGCTGTGATTGACTTTATTTAAGCAGAGAGACAAGACCTTAGCAAGGATTTTTGCATCTACATGAGCAAAGATATAGGTCGATATGAGGAACAAAAACTTGGGTCTCTGCCAGGCATAAGAAGAACCACCACCCCCACCACCACTGCCTCTCTTGCCTCTCTCATAGATAGCCATAGGGAACCCGACTCCAATGAGCCAATCAGCAGTTTATGAAAAACTGGAAGGAGTTTATTGGCATACATCTTAAAGAATTCTGCCGGAAAGCCATCCATGCCAGGAGTTTTCCCAGACTGGAGAGACTTTCTGTGTAGGTAGAAGTTAACCTGGGCAGGTCAACATCTATTAAATATGCAGACACCTCCTAGCTATAATGGCTGCTAGCAATAATAACATGTAAAATCTGGCACGCTGGTTGTACCCAGGTTGATCGATCGATCAGCTTGGGTACATTCAAGCTGCCCATACATGGTTCTAATCTTGGCCGGCTCCTGCTGCAACTGCCAACATTCAGAGGACAGGGGAACAGCCAATATGTTGAGACCCTATGAGAGCTGTCTTAGCCCACAGCTTCCTCTGGCACTTACACACCAAAAGCACACAGTCGCCAGGGATCAAAATTCAGGGGCATTACTTTCAAGTCCCCAGGACAGCTGTACACCTTCCAGCTTCCTTGGGCATTGTCCATTGATGGAGATGATACTTTTCCAGACCCTTATAGTGAAGTCCAACAGCCAGCTGTTCAGAAAAATCACTTTAGGTCTCCAGCTCTGCAACAGCTACACAGTCCACAGGCTGCCTCAGAATGCAGCAGACCCAGAGGCTTTGGAACAAACAAAGAACAATCTCTCTAGGGCCTCAGATTTCATTTATCACCTCCCCAGCCACCTTCCGGACACTCCCCTCAAAGGATTGGAATGGGCATGAAAAATATTCAGTCTGGTCATTTGACTCCCCCAACTCCATATTCTGAAAACGTCTTCCAGAATATGTGGGAAAACAAACTCCCAGCCACCGAAACCCTGAACAGACCAGAGCAATCACCGCTCCCTTGAGTACAGAAGAAGCCAAAAACTAAAGTTGCCTAGCATCCTATGCTAGGAGGCTGCTAAAGAGGTTACATTAGGTACTGGAATGAGCATTTCAGCACTCAACAGGAAACAAGACGCAGTCCAAATCTGTAGGATACCATGATTCTGTTAAAATTCAGGTATAGCCTTACACAATCTGGGACTGTTAATAGGTATTCTGGTTGTATGCTTGACTTGTATACAGCCATATATTATAGTTTTGGTTTTGAGTTTAGATGTACTTTAAGGCAAACAGAGGGTCATTGTCTGATACACTTCTGAATATTCATGTGAGTCAGTCTTCTAGAGCCTGGAAAGGATGCAGGATAGGACGCATCCCTGAAGCAGGTAGTGCCCCCACATGTCTTGTCGGATAGTTTCAATGAACTCACCTGTACCCCGTTCTTATCACTGGTCTCAACCTCTTATTCCTCAAAACCAGCAGACCCCCCCAGACACCCCAGAAAATGTGCAATGAATAAAGCTAAATGCTGCAATACTGTGCTGCAGCTCATATGTCCGAGGGACAGGAGCCACACTGTCCCCCAGGACAGCTATTCATTGCTCTCCAGGTCAAGAGGTTGCTGATTCCACACTATCGTCAGTGAAACAAGGTCATGTGTGACAACAGTACTAACCTAACGTCTATTCTTGTACCTTGCCAGGCACCTCCTCAACTTGGTTCACTGTGAAGTACCCTAGTGCCAACATGAGCTGCCTACCAACTTCCCTATCTGTGACACCCCCAGGCTCTGGAACACAATGTTGCCCATGCCACCAGGGCTTATGGATTTGGTATGAAGATTACAGTACAAGGAAAGGCGGTAAAGTTCTTGTCACCATGTCAGTGGCTCATTATTCAGGATGCATAAAGCATTTCGAAACGTTTTGAAGAGCTGTCTAAATTGGTGAAGCATGACAGGATGAGAATTAGTGATACATTGTATTCTTATATCTCCTGTAACACACACTCAGTAACCTGATAGATTGAGCACTGGGGTGCAGCAGCAGGAGAAAGAGGAGGACTTGCTGTTGTTTTAGGGCCAGCAAGATCCTTTGTCTGCATCCATTTCTGCGAAGCAGCAGTTTGAAAAGTTAGCATACAAGGAAGAAAGCTGGGATCAGGGGCGGACTGACAACTCATGGGGCCCCCGGGCAATAGGGGTCATGGGACCTCTGTGTCCTTACCCAAACTCAAAAAAGCCTATGAAAAAGGTACCAGGGGCATCTCATGGGGCCCCCTAATGACCCCGGGCCCTCGGGCAGTGCCCGAGTTTCCAAATGGTCAGTCCGCCCCTGCCTGGGATGTTGGAATGGTGCAGGTTTCAAGAGGTATAGTTCATCCCCTCCAATCCTGTAGTAGGTGAGTGGGTGAGATTTGAGTGTTGCCACCAATGACACAAGGACTTAGGGTCCTTTGTTGGAGCCAGTTTGTGGCGATTGGGTTTTTAATGCTCAAATACATGCTCATGGACACCAGGATTGGGGGTCAGCAAAGAGAGGGACCAACAGTGAGATGCCATTCTATTATACCCATAATGTAAGGTAAAATCAATAATCTACTGCCACATCCCAAAATACAGTATTTTTAGGAGGTGTTGCATATGAACTTCTTCCGATACCGGTGTTTTAGCCCTGTAGCCCAACAGTTTTCTGCAGTTGGACCTCAGCTGCCAAATTTCTAATGTTTTCTGTAGGGTAAATCCTGCTTTGTGTTTCAAAGTTTGTGGCTTATTTCAATGTTCCGTCACTGTTAAGGTGCCAAACAATATTTTCATAGCTGTCTCGAAGTTTGTGGCCTATTTCAGTGCTCAGGTAATTTTAAGGTGCCACACAATGTTTCTGCAGCTGGATCTCAATTGCCAAATTTTAAATGGCTGCAGGTTAAATATTCTGCTGCTTCAGCACTTTAAAAATATATGTGGCTATTGCCTCTCAAATAATACACTCTTATGTTATTTCAAGACAAAACCTACCTAATCAATTCCTCTTATATTGCAGCTCAACCATTATGCTTACATACTGTCCAGCCACTATATAATATTTGTGGCTGTTGTTTCTGGAATAATTAATTCTGTTAAGATAGAACCTGCCTTGTCTCCCTTTTATATTGTGGCATAATTAAGCTGCTTGCATACCGTCTAGCCACTGAACAATATTTGTGGTTATTCTCTCTCATATAATACACTCAAAGTTTCATTTCAAGATAAAACCTGCCTTGTTTCTCCCTCTTGTATTGTGGCTTACCCAAGCTACTTTTCTCTTGTCTAGCAACTAAACAATATTCTTGTTTCACAAAATACACACTATTTTATTGCAAGATAAAACCAGCTTTCTCTCTTTCTATTTGTTGCCTTATCAAGTACTTGTGTTCTGACACTAGCCAACTTATACTTGATGTCAATATTTTTAATATTTTGGGAATAACTGGGTATATGTGGATGGGAGGGGTTCTGGAAATATAGGATTGTGGTTTTGAAATGTTTTTGTGCACTCAGTTTTCAGATTTAAAAAAAAAATAATATTAAATAACATTAAAATACTACAGTATGATACTATAAAAAAACAAGATTACCAATTATACTATCAATGGTTTTTCCAATGGCCAAATTTATGAAGTTGAGGGCTTAAGAATTGTTTTTTAAGAATTAACTTTCCTATAGCTTTAAATCTGTTTTTAATATAAAAAATAGTGAGCGCTCTCATAAATATCAGCAGCTAGAACACTTTAGGCAACCATAATGCCTCAAACATTAACAATATAATCTAAAAACAACAGAGTGCAGCGCTTAGTAAGATGAAGAGTCAATAAGGTAATAATCAAGTATCCACAATGATTCACTGTAGAAATACGAATTCCCACGGCCTCCACTCTGTCAAAATAACAGAAATGCGCACTCACCGGAAACGCATGGGTTATGCGCATGTGTGATCATGCATCACAGGCAATGGATATATCAGAGGTTAGGCAGCCAGGTATCTCCCTCACGGTGGGTCATCACAGACTCTTTAGTCAGGTCCAGAGGGTCCCCTTAAGGTCAGCCAGGTGCTTCATGAAAAAACCTCCTCTCAGGGTGGCAAAGTGCTTTCTCTGTGGGAATGATAGCTCCAAGCAGGAGCCCCAGAAAACAGATGCCAGAGATAGTGTAGTATGTCCAAAAGGTAAATGTTTATTTATAAAAGCAACAGGGCAGTATGCATGTTATACATCATGTAAAAACATATGCAGCAGTACTGACCCCAGTTATGATGGCCGCCGGGCCTCCTCGTGGCTCCGGCGGTGGAATGACGTCACGCTCTGCACAGCTCCTCCTTAGGCCTTTCGTGCTACAGGCACATCATCAGAGGGGAGACTGTACAGAAGCGTGACCGACGTCAGTGCCAAAAGTAGGGAAATTGGCACATGCGCAGTTAGCCGCGGCCATTTTCCCGAGGAAAGTGAGCACTGCGCATGCGCGAGCACGACAGCGCCATTTTGCCGTGGATCCGCGATCTAGCACATAATAAGGAGGAGACAGAGAAGTCTCATTACACAGATCCCCAGTACCGATTGCTGACTATGCCACAGACCCCAGGGGATTTACTGCAAACACTATATCCCTAAACAAAGTGGTAGTGCAAAATACATAGCAGTAACAGTGCGCATAATAATCTATGGGGTACAAAGATCCCCTCGGTGAATGGCATATGATTATATTAACGGACCACGGCAAGATGAAAAATGCAAATTCATAAATGTCACAAACTTAAGTCATGAAAGACTTAAATAAAAACACACAAGAAAATTAAAACGTTAAAACTTGGCAGTGAATAACATATCTGGTATTATACTGCCAGACCATATCAAGGTACGTATAACAAATATGTGTCCCAAAAATACATAATCAATAAATATAGAAAAAAAGGGATAAAAAGAGGTAAAAAACCCAGAAAAATTCTAAAACCAATCCATTAAGATTTTTTAAAAACGTTATGATCCTTCCTCTACCCGTCTCCTGTATTGGGAGGTAAAAACGGGGCAGGAGGAAACATCTAATAATAATAGGACTGGTAAACATTAATCAGGGTGGATAAATGGTCAAATGTAAGATCATAAAAATGTCATACACCTGGAGAAAATACCCCACGTGTTGGAAATAAGAAAACATGCTAAGAATGTAACCCAATATAGAATATAAAAAATACTCAATGATACACATCAGATAAAAATGAGCCCAAATGTCATATAATGGTAGTGAGAAGGACAAAAGACCCGTCAACTGTTAGCAATAAAGCAGTTGACGTCTACCTCAATATTATGGCCTAAAGGGTGTAAGGTATGAAGCTCAAACGCCCATTTTGTTTCGGCTTGGGAAACTGTCCTTGTCTTATTAATACCCCTCCAATGGTTACCGATCACATCAATACCTATGAATTTTAACAAAGATGGGTCATTATTGTGGTGAAGGCGGTAGTGATTTGATAATGAGTGCTCCCTGAACCCCTTCTTAATATTTGAAACATGTTCACGTAACCGGTCACGCAGACGTCTTGTTGTCCTGCCAATATACTGTTTACGACAGGGACACTGTAGCAAATATACCACAAATTTACTGTAACAGGAAATTAAATGTTTGATATTATAAGTTCTGCCAGTAACTGATGATTGAAATGTGTCAACTCTCCTTTTTCTTGTATTATCGCACTTGCAAATGATGCACCTATTACAGGGGTGAAACCCTTTCAGATCATTAAACAGAGATATGTTTTTAGGAGGATCAACAACATTTGGTGCAATCATATGTCTAACAGCGGTTGCCTTCCGAAATACAATTTCTGGTTTATCCGGTAGAATTGCTGTTAAGATTGGGTCCATTTTTAAAATACCCCAATTTTCATTCATTATTTTATTGATCGTCTTATATTGGGTCGAGAAGGATGTAATGAAGGGGCAAATTTTCTTTTGATTATTCCTTGGTTTATCCATCAGCATGGTGTTTCTATCCATCTGCGCCACTGTCCGAATAGTGTGATCAAGGGTTGCCTCATTATATCCCTTCTCTAGAAACCTATGTTTTAAAATATTAGCCTGAATATGAAAAGTTCCATCATCCGTATAGTTACGCCTAATCCTCATCATCTGTCCTTTTGGGATATTGGACAGCCATTTGGGATGATGACAACTCCCAAGAGGGATGAAACTATATTAAGTTCATTTATACCATTATCAGTTTGTAGCTGCTCTAAGTTTGATCTTACTTATTATCCATCTGTAATATGGGGGATATCTTTGACCTCAGATCCTCAAGGTGTGCCATCCCTGAGGATTTCTATACATTAGACAATGATGACAATGATGACTTAAAGGGACTCTTTGTACATTTAAAAAATCTAACCACTGCTGAAATTAAAACTTTATGGGATGTATCTTTCCTGGAAAAGTATATAAAAGAACAAATGGTTCCCAGATCACTTCGGTGGGATATACGCCCAGATTCGGAGGATCTGAGTAGTCATCTTGAGTGGTACCAATTTTTCAATAACACTGGAATTGATCTTTTAAGATTTCTCATTATACGTAAAAAGAAAAAATTAGCATACTTGGATAAAGAAATTAATTTAGTACGAGAGAAATTAACCCCCTTTAGAGATAATGAGAAATATAAATTTGAATCTGATAAACTAAAGGTTCATATGGAAGGGGTAGAAAAAGAACAAAAAATTAAAAAGAGGAAAAAATACAATAGAGATTACAAAGATTACTCTGATAAAATGGTTTTTGATTGGCAGAAACAGATTGACCCTGTTAATCCATTGGTCCCCAATCATATACCCCCTATGACGGGACCAAATAAAAACCTAAGTAGACCTAATATGAGAGAATGCAATTATCAGCATTATGACCTACCTACCTCTAACAGGTATGAACCTTTGCAGAATATTCATGATGACAATATTGGATCACGAGATTTCCGCTGGTATCCAAATACCACTAATACTCCACCTAGAAACCATCACCCTTACCTTTATAACGAATGGGAATAATTACCCCTCTGGTTTTCGTAATCATGATCAGTACCAACCTCAACAGTATAAATGGCAACATAAGAAACAATATTCATCTCCCAGGAACAATAAAGGGGTTAAAAATTACAAGAAAGGTACTTACCATCAACCTAAACAGGATAATTCCCGGCCAAGGCCACCCAATCACAATAGTAATAAGAATAATAACAAACCTTATAACAATAACTCTAGGGCACCACCTAATTCGGATTATTACTATAACCAGCAACAAAATCCGGATTATTACCAACAAACTACAACTTATCCCCGGCAGCCTTTTTTAGGGGTAAGTACCACACGCAAAAGAAGAGACACCGGAGGGGAAAGAGAGGAGGAAAGAGAACAAATGGACACTCCCAAGAAAAGGAGGGTGTAAAGGTACAAGGTATTTTTAACCTTAGTGGAACTAGTCTTACAGAGAAAGAGCTTCACTTGCTTGATAAAGGATTGAAATATGCCCCATCAAAAAATCTGAACAAATTTGAAACCTATATGGATATACAGAAGTTTGCACGACAATTATCCCTGAAAAGGTATTTTGCGAATAATCCTATCACTAAGGATGCTCCGATTGATAGATACACTCATTCCAACCTGCATAATGCGTCTACTTATAACCCTCCTCCACAAACTCACACATACGTGAATTTATTTAGAGATAAGGTCCTGAAAGAGTTTAAATAATTACCATATAAGAGATCTTTTGATAGATCAGGTGATGCAAAAGCTATTAAATCATTATAAGAAAGGAATAATTTGGTGATAAGACCAGCCGACAAGGGTGGTGGTGTTGTTCTCAACAAAGAAGACTATATTAACGAGGTCAATCACATTTTGAGTCACAATACCACTTATGTCCATTTACTTAAGGATCCCAAAGTAGAATACAAACGTTCTCTTAAAATTATCATCAATAAGGGGTATGAAGAAGGGATTTTGAATAAATAAATACCCCAATTTTCATTCATTATTTTATTGATCGTCTTATATTGGGTCAAGAAGGATGTAATGAAGGGGCAAATTTTCTTTTGATTATTCCTTGGTTTATCCATCAGCATGGTGTTTCTATCCATCTGCGCCACTGTCCGAATAGTATGATCAAGGGTTGCCTCATTATATCCCTTCTCTAGAAACCTATGTTTTAAAATATTAGCCTGAATATGAAAAGTTCCATCATCCGTACAGTTACGCCTAATCCTCATCATCTGTCCTTTTGGGATATTGGACAGTCATTTGGGATGATGACAACTCCCAAGAGGGATGAAACTATTACGATCTGTTGATTTAAAGAATGATTTGGTAATGATCCTACCCATGTGATTGACAAGTGTCAAATCTAAGAAATTAATTTCTTCACGGCTATAAACATATGAGAGTTTAATATTGAGACTATTATTATTTAATGAGTTAAAAAAGTTCTTAAGAGACTCCTCCTCCCCATTCCATAAAAGCAAGATATCATCGATATATCTTTTGTAAAACAACAACTCCGGCCAATCTCTGGCAAAAATAAGGTCCTCCTCCCAACGGGCCATAAACAAGTTTGCCAGGCTGAGGGCAAACTTTGCCCCCATTGCCACGCCTCTAATCTGCAAGTAGTACTCTTTGTTGAACCAAAAATAGTTCCTATACATCGCGAATTCCAATAGGTCTAAAATGAAATCCTTCTGGGTGATAGGTAGGGAGCTGTAATGCGTCAAAAAGAAGTCAGCTGCTTCCATACCATCATTATGATTGATATTCGAATACAAGGAAGCAACGTCAGCTGTTACTAAAAAGGTTTCGGGAGAAGTGACTAAGGAGCTGACCTCGTTTAGAACCTGTTTAGTGTCTTTTAAATATGCTGCAGTTTGCAAAACGAGTGGCTGGAGAAAAAAGTCCACATATTCACCAATCCTAGAGCACAATGAACCAATACCGCTTATTATTGGCCTCCCTGGTGGCTTTATGGGGTCCTTATGAACCTTTGGTAATATATATAGGACTGGTAATTTAGGTGCTGTTGGACATAAGAAGGCTTTTTCTTTTTTATTCAAAATCCCTTCTTCATACCCCTTATTGATGATAATTTTAAGAGAACGTTTGTATTCTACTTTGGGATCCTTAAGTAAATGGACATAAGTGGTATTGTGACTCAAAATGTGATTGACCTCGTTAATATAGTCTTCTTTGTTGAGAACAACACCACCACCCTTGTCGGCTGGTCTTATCACCAAATTATTCCTTTCTATTAATGATTTAATAGCTTTTGCATCACCTGATCTATCAAAAGATCTCTTATATGGTAATTATTTAAACTCTTTCAGGACCTTATCTCTAAATAAATTCACGTATGTGTGAGTTTGTGGAGGAGGGTTATAAGTAGACGCATTATGCAGGTTGGAATGAGTGTATCTATCAATCGGAGCATCCTTAGTGATAGGATTATTCGCAAAATACCTTTTCAGGGATAATTGTCGTGCAAACTTCTGTATATCCATATAGGTTTCAAATTTGTTCAGATTTTTTGATGGGGCATATTTCAATCCTTTATCAAGCAAGTGAAGCTCTTTCTCTGTAAGACTAGTTCCACTAAGGTTAAAAATACCTTGTACCTTTACACCCTCCTTTTCTTGGGAGTGTCCATTTGTTCTCTTTCCTCCTCTCTTTCCCCTCCGGTGTCTCTTCTTTTGCGTGTGGTACTTACCCCTAAAAAAGGCTGCCGGGGATAAGTTGTAGTTTGTTGGTAATAATCCGGATTTTGTTGCTGGTTATAGTAATAATCCGAATTAGGTGGTGCCCTAGAGTTATTGTTATAAGGTTTGTTATTATTCTTATTACTATTGTGATTGGGTGGCCTTGGCCGGGAATTATCCTGTTTAGGTTGATGGTAAGTACCTTTCTTGTAATTTTTAACCCCTTTATTGTTCCTGGGAGATGAATATTGTTTCTTATGTTGCCATTTATACTGTTGAGGTTGGTACTGATCATGATTACGAAAACCAGAGGGGTAATTATTCCCATTCGTTATAAAGGTAAGGGTGATGGTTTCTAGGTGGAGTATTAGTGGTATTTGGATACCAGCGGAAATCTCGTGATCCAATATTGTCATCATGAATATTCTGCAAAGGTTCATACCTGTTAGAGGTAGGTAGGTCATAATGCTGATAATTGCATTCTCTCATATTAGGTCTACTTAGGTTTTTATTTGGTCCCGTCATAGGGGGTATATGATTGGGGACCAATGGATTAACAGGGTCAATCTGTTTCTGCCAATCAAAAACCATTTTATCAGAGTAATCTTTGTAATCTCTATTGTATTTTTTCCTCTTTTTAATTTTTTGTTCTTTTTCTACCCCTTCCATATGAACCTTTAGTTTATCAGATTCAAATTTATATTTCTCATTATCTCTAAAGGGGGTTAATTTCTCTCGTACTAAATTAATTTCTTTATCCAAGTATGCTAATTTTTTCTTTTTACGTATAATGAGAAATCTTAAAAGATCAATTCCAGTGTTATTGAAAAATTGGTACCACTCAAGATGACTACTCAGATCCTCCGAATCTGGGCGTATATCCCACCGAAGTGATCTGGGAACCATTTGTTCTTTTATATACTTTTCCAGGAAAGATACATCCCATAAAGTTTTAATTTCAGCAGTGGTTAGATTTTTTAAATGTACAAAGAGTCCCTTTAAGTCATCATTGTCATCATTGTCTAATGTATAGAAATCCTCAGGGATGGCACACCTTGAGGATCTGAGGTCAAAGATATCCCCCATATTACAGATGGATAATAAGTAAGATCAAACTTAGAGCAGCTACAAACTGATAATGGTATAAATGAACTTAATATAGTTTCATCCCTCTTGGGAGTTGTCATCATCCCAAATGGCTGTCCAATATCCCAAAAGGACAGATGATGAGGATTAGGCGTAACTATACGGATGATGGAACTTTTCATATTCAGGCTAATATTTTAAAACATAGGTTTCTAGAGAAGGGATATAATGAGGCAACCCTTGATCACACTATTCGGACAGTGGCGCAGATGGATAGAAACACCATGCTGATGGATAAACCAAGGAATAATCAAAAGAAAATTTGCCCCTTCATTACATCCTTCTCGACCCAATATAAGACGATCAATAAAATAATGAATGAAAATTGGGGTATTTTAAAAATGGACCCAATCTTAACAGCAATTCTACCGGATAAACCAGAAATTGTATTTCGGAAGGCAACCGCTGTTAGACATATGATTGCACCAAATGTTGTTGATCCTCCTAAAAACATATCTCTGTTTAATGATCTGAAAGGGTTTCACCCCTGTAATAGGTGCATCATTTGCAAGTGCGATAATACAAGAAAAAGGAGAGTTGACACATTTCAATCATCAGTTACTGGCAGAACTTATAATATCAAACATTTAATTTCCTGTTACAGTAAATTTGTGGTATATTTGCTACAGTGTCCCTGTCGTAAACAGTATATTGGCAGGACAACAAGACGTCTGCGTGACCGGTTACGTGAACATGTTTCAAATATTAAGAAGGGGTTCAGGGAGCACTCATTATCAAATCACTACCGCCTTCACCACAATAATGACCCATCTTTGTTAAAATTCATAGGTATTGATGTGATCGGTAACCATTGGAGGGGTATTAATAAGACAAGGACAGTTTCCCAAGCCGAAACAAAATGGGCGTTTGAGCTTCATACCTTACACCCTTTAGGCCATAATATTGAGGTAGACGTCAACTGCTTTATTGCTAACAGTTGACGGGTCTTTTGTCCTTCTCACTACCATTATATGACATTTGGGCTCATTTTTATCTGATGTGTATCATTGAGTATTTTTTATATTCTATATTGGGTTACATTCTTAGCATGTTTTCTTATTTCCAACACGTGGGGTATTTTCTCCAGGTGTATGACATTTTTATGATCTTACATTTGACCATTTATCCACCCTGATTAATGTTTACCAGTCCTATTATTATTAGATGTTTCCTCCTGCCCCGTTTTTACCTCCCAATACAGGAGACGGGTAGAGGAAGGATCATAACGTTTTTAAAAAATCTTAATGGATTGGTTTTAGAATTTTTCTGGGTTTTTTACCTCTTTTTATCCCTTTTTTTCTATATTTATTGATTATGTATTTTTGGGACACATATTTGTTATACGTACCTTGATATGGTCTGGCAGTATAATACCAGATATGTTATTCACTGCCAAGTTTTAACGTTTTAATTTTCTTGTGTGTTTTTATTTAAGTCTTTCATGACTTAAGTTTGTGACATTTATGAATTTGCATTTTTCATCTTGCCGTGGTCCGTTAATATAATCATATGCCATTCACCGAGGGGATCTTTGTACCCCATAGATTATTATGCGCACTGTTACTGCTATGTATTTTGCACTACCACTTTGTTTAGGGATATAGTGTTTGCAGTAAATCCCCTGGGGTCTGTGGCATAGTCAGCAATCGGTACTGGGGATCTGTGTAATGAGACTTCTCTGTCTCCTCCTTATTATGTGCTAGATCGCGGATCCACGGCAAAATGGCGCTGCCGTGCTCGCGCATGCGCAGTGCTCACTTTCCTCGGGAAAATGGCCGCGGCTAACTGCGCATGTGCCAATTTCCCTACTTTTGGCACTGACGTCGGTCACGCTTCTGTACAGTCTCCCCTCTGATGATGTGCCTGTAGCACGAAAGGCCTAAGGAGGAGCTGTGCAGAGCGTGACGTCATTCCACCGCCGGAGCCACGAGGAGGCCCGGCGGCCATCATAACTGGGGTCAGTACTGCTGCATATGTTTTTACATGATGTATAACATGCATACTGCCCTGTTGCTTTTATAAATAAACATTTACCTTTTGGACATACTACACTATCTCTGGCATCTGTTTTCTGGGGCTCCTGCTTGGAGCTATCATTCCCACAGAGAAAGCACTTTGCCACCCTGAGAGGAGGTTTTTTCATGAAGCACCTGGCTGACCTTAAGGGGACCCTCTGGACCTGACTAAAGAGTCTGTGATGACCCACCGTGAGGGAGATACCTGGCTGCCTAACCTCTAATGTATCCATTGCCTGTGATGCATGATCACACATGCGCATAACCCATGCGTTTCCGGTGAGTGCGCATTTCTGTTATTTTGACAGAGTGGAGGCCGTGGGAATTCATATTTCTACAGTGAATCATTGTGGATACTTGATTATTACCTTATTGACTCTTCATCTTACTAAGCGCTGCACTCTGTTGTTTTTAGATTATATTGTTAAATCTGTTTTGGCTGCTGTTTCCATTGGTCAAATAAGGCCTAATACTGCTGGAAAAAAAAATCAGATGTCACAGTTAAAAACTAACTAAAAAGTTTTGGGTTTTTTTACCCCAAGTTAAAATGAATGTGATTGGGGTGCTGCTGCTGTATTTAAGCTAGCTAAATTTAATCAATTATACATCCAAAATATGTGATGCCAGAATACGGTGTCGCTGATGCTGTCTGTAGAGATCGTAATGTTCTGTAACACCACATACAGTTGAAAGTTAACTCCCAAGCATGAAATGTAAAGGTCTAGTGTTTTTAATGTCACCCTCAAGGTCACATTAAAATTATCCTCTTGCTGTGTTTTTTTTTGCTAAATTTTTCCAATGGCAGTGCATACCTTACCATGCCCCTTTCTTTACAATAGCTTATCCACTAACCTTGAAAACCTTGAAAATGGCCAGTATTTAGTATCAAGATTCTGACCCATGGATTTCAAAAGGATACCTTGCTACGTTCATGTTTAAGCAAATTTCCAACAGGATTCAATCTCCCAAAAATAGAACCCAGGTAGATTTGCCCATGCCTAAATTTCTTCTATTTTTTGTTACTGCTTAGCCATTGTAGTGCTTTGATGTTATTGTTTCTGCAGCTCTGTAGCTCTCCATGCACAAAGACCTGCAATCAGTATTTACAATGATTGGTGACTCAGGTTAAGTTTTTATGTTTCAAAAAGTCTTTATTAATATAGAGAAGTGTGGGATTTCAAAATATTAAACAAACATACTCACCTAGGTGGATACAGCATCATTTCCGAATCTGTCCTCCACTGCCTCTAAGAATGACCAAAAGACCACTGATTGCTCAGTTCTCTGGTCTATTCATTGCTTAACCATTTCCACGCTGCCCTATAGCAGAAATACTGCTACAGGGCAACACGGGTGTGCAAAATCATGTATATATACGTGATTTTGCATTTCTGGGTAGGGGGAATGGCCGTGGCTGTCAATCACCGGGTCATGGCCGGTGATTGCTCACCGGTGCCTGGTGATTTCCGACTATTTCCGACGATCTCCAATGGGGAGGAATTAACAGTTCTCCTCCTTGTCAGCTCGGCACACTGCTTTGGATGGCTGTGCACAGCACAACCAACCATAGCAGTGTGATTACAGTGAAGCACACAGACACCGCCCCCTATGTAAAATACTCCCAGCGCACAGTTAACCCTTCGATCACCCCTCATGTTAACTCCTTCCTGCCCAGTGCCATTAGTACAATGTCAGTGCTTTTTATTAGCACTGATCACTGTATTAGTGTCACTGGGGATGTCAGTGACACCAAGTCAGTTCCCCCCAGTGTCAGAATGTCCACCGCAGTCCCGCTGATTGCTGCCACTACTAGAAAAAATTAACAAAAAAAAAATTCCAGTATCTATACTATCATTTGTATATGCTAAAACTTTCACGTAAATCAATTAATTTACACGTATTTTGATTTTTTTTTAGTAAAGACATGTAGCAGAATACATTTTGGCCTAAATCTATGATGAAATTTGATTTTTTAAATTTTTTTACTGGACATGTAATAGCAAAAGTCAAAAATATTGTTTTTTTTTCTCAAAATTGTTGGTATTTTTTTTTTATAGCGCAAAAAAACAAAAAAAACACATAGACTATCAAATACCATCAAAAGAATGCTCAATTGGTAGGAAAAAAAGATGTAAATTTCATTTGGGTGCAGTGTTGCATGACCACGCAATTGACGGTTAAAGTAATGCAGCGCCGTATCGCAAAAAATAGCCGGGTCAGGAAGGGGGGTAAATCCTCAGAAGGGTAAGTTGTTAATGGAGCTTCGGGTTGGGGAGGGGTGGTAATGGCTGGCTCAGGCTCTCAGCGGTACACTGGGAGGCTGGCCAGTTATCGGTAAGGTATTTGGGTGGATTCCAACATGAAAATCGGGATCCCTGCAAAGCCTGGAGTGACTCAAGGTGACAGCAGACTTTAGCCCACTGTCGGCTGAATACTGGTCACAGGAGTGCACTCCTTTGACCCACAGGAGAAATATGACCAAAAGAGCTTTAGCCCTACGTCTCCTTTAAGTTGCACAGAAAAACATACAGAGAATGAATGTCAGAATCTGAGAAACAATCAATCCGGTAACTTGGAAATGTTGTACCTGTATAATAAACATGTATAAACATGTCAAAAAAGAATAGTGAGCAGAGTAATGAACAGAAGAAATACAGTAATAGAGAACTGCAATCTGTACTGCACAATAACAATAATCCACAAGTATGAGACTTCTGAGGAACAAATTGAGAAAGCTGACGGTTTTAGGTGAAACAAGCTTTTGAAACCAACCATGTAGGATAAGAGAAATATGAATACATTATGGGTGGGCACGTCTATGAGGGGCAGCATTAGATTGTGTCAAGCAGTATGGAGATGAGTAATCCACAAATTCAAAGAGAAACTAAATTTAGATACAAAGTTAGTCTTCATAGCAAATATACAATCATGGTTGTAATTTTGGTTTACTTCTTTAATAATATTGGGCACTCTTAATAAATAATGGAGGTGTTTCAATGTCTCATAATATTGAGTTTAGTGGAGAGGAGAATATGAACAATGACTGTTCAAGTTGTAGAGGAGATGGTGTCTATACTAAGATGTAGAATTGCCAGTTCAATAGAAGGGGGTAGGGGTGAACTTGCAAGTTCTGAAATTAATTTGAAGACCTGATTCCAGTAAGCAGGGCTGCTGTTATGTCAACCTGACAGGACCCCCCAAACTACAGGGCCCCATACAGCCAACCTAACAGGACCCCCATCCCCACAAAAAAAAATTGTTTACTATGCTTCAGTTATGAATCAACACAGTGAGCGATGGTTACCGATCACTCATTGTGCTCATTCAGGAAAGGAAGGGGCTGGTAAATTACTGGAACTGACCCTCTGTATGTCTCTCTCTGCAGCAGCTGGGCCCCATACAGGAGGACTGGTGGTACCCCCTTTTCCAGTAGGATCTAAGAAACTAGGCAAAAAAACCAGAGAATGCGGATTAATGAATCCACAGATCAACAATTCCTCCAACCCTGTGTACCTCCGGTGTAGTATTATTTTAAGTAATTGCCAATGATCTGCACAAAGTGTAAAGCTATAAGACAACCTAACAGCTGCCTGACATTTGGCATCTTGGCAAGCTTGGCCTAGGTCCCATTCCCAGTTTAAAATTGTGGTAGCTTTTGGCAAATCTGTGAGAATTGCTCAATTTATGGTAGAAAAAGAAAATACCTATAATTGAGAGCAAGGAGTCATAGAATCAGGACAGGTCCACATCCATAGAATATGTTGGTAGATTTAGCTGCTAATACTTTTTTTTTAAGGTCAAGGTTTTTGTTATAAACAGTCTCTTAAACAAGGGGCATACTTCTAATAAAGCAGACATTGTATGGTGTCTGTTTAAAGGAAGGACTTTTCTAAGTTTTAAATGAAGCACATGTTTACTTTACCTCCTTCTCGAAGGCCGTACGTCTATATGCAACCTTTTGGCGGGTGGACCTTACCGGGAGAGGCCTCATAGATGCGTACATAAAGATAACCAGAACTGTGCCGTGCATACTCAAAATAATTTTCAGGTCTCAGGGAACTCCTTGTAAAATCACCAAATGTATGGTCATTGGGGAAAAAGTGCCTTTATATTGGTGGCCAGTGGGAAGAATGCAACCCTTACAACTAAAAAGCTCACTGCTATCCTGCAACTGGCTTTGCCAAGTAGCATTGGCCCTGGAACTATGTAGGCACTGTCAGATGTGAGATCACTCAGCCACAGCTCAAGGAACCCCTAGAAACCTGTTAAGGAACCCTAGGGTACTATGGAACCCTGGTTGAGAATGGCCGCATTAATCCATCGCCCCAGCAGTACATATTCATCTTTTCATCTCTATCCCACATCTTTTTTTTGAGCTGCCAGGAATGATGACTGGAATCACCATGTTGGCAGTTGCACAGGGCTAATGGCTGATTTCTCACCATCATATGACAGTGCTGGGCCAATTACTCTCAGTGCTCTTACATGGGAGTGAATCACATGCTCCTTCATACCTAGAAGTAACTGGTATTTGCATTATTCCCAGCAGCTAAACAGAGCTGCAGGGAAGCGAAGGAAACAAAGTATGTGCTTCTGGAGGATTAGCAGTTAAAGAGGGCCTGTTGCCTTTTTCTGCGTAGGCAAAACACCCTTCTGCAAACTAAAAGCCTTAGTTTAGGATCACATCTATATGTATCAGCAACATTCACAAAATTGTGCACCTTTCTGACACACACACACTGGGCTGCCACTAATTCTTAATCTGCAAACTCGCTAGTTTTCGCATGTGCCAAACTACAGCAACACCATGAGCTTCAGTGCAACGTAATTTTTCAAAAGGGTAGGGGACTACTTTCCCTGCATGTCTCATCAGGTAGACCAGACTATTGCTACGAATGGGCTGCTCTACAAATGACACACTGGAATATGCGTAATATGCATGCACGCATGCTGTAGTATGAACCAAGCCTTAGTAAATTTGGCACTGTTGTAATTCTTAGATAACATTTACAGCTCAGTTAATGATTTTACATGTTGCCCGGAGTTGTTGTTTTTTTAAGTACCCTATTTAAAAGCTAATTAGCAATGATTTAGTTACTTTTGCTTGGTGAAGCCCATGGGTGTAAACTATGCCTGGTACATTTTTTAATATGAGTTGTGTTTTCTTTAGTTTATTTGAATATGTCTTTGTGCAGAGGTGGATTCAGAACAGAACCGAAAAACAGTGGAATAAAACAAGAGTTGCAGCCTAAGGCATAACTATAGGGGATAGAGAGAGTGCATCCCGTCTCACGGCTCATGAGGTCAGGGGGCTCAAGCAGAGATGCTATTCCCGTATGCCAACTGTGTGCTCACATTATTTTATAATAAAGATGCATTTACTCTTTCCTACGCCTACCTTCTTTTCTATCATCTGCTGTTTGAACCTGGCTGTTAGGCTTCTTAAAAGAAAAATGTTATAACCCATTTTATTAGAAATTAGCAGTGTTAGGTCTGAACAGTAGCAGCATTAGCAGTGTAAGGTCTGAACATTAGCTGCATGATCTCCAAAGGCTCTTGTAATTAATATATATATTACTGTACAAAAGTTGTAGGCAGGTGTGAGAAAATGCTGTAAATTAAGAATGCTTTCAGAATTAGAAGTGTTAATCATTTATATTTATCAATTAGCAAAATGGAAAGTAAATGCACAGAAGAGAAATCCAAATGAAAACAATATTTGGTGTGACCACTCTTTGGTTTCACACAAGCATCAATTCTTCTAGGTACACTTGCACACAGTTCTTGAAGGAACGTGGCAGGTAGGTTGTTTCACACATTTTGGAGAACTATCCACAGATCTTCTGTGAATGTAGGCTGCCTCAAATCCCTCTGCCTCTTCATGGAATCCGAGACAGACTTGATGACAATGAGATAGGGCTTTGTGGGGGCCAAACCATCACTTCCAGGACTCATTGTTCTTCTTTATGCTGAAGATAGACCTTGACATTGGTTGTATGCTTGGGGTTTTCATCTTTCTGCAAAATAAATTTGGGACCAATCACACGCCTCCCTGATTATATGGCATGATGGATAAGTATCTGCCTGTATTTCTCAGCATTGAGGATCATCGCTACTCTGGCTACCTTCAGGCCAGCCCTGAAAACTCATCTCTTCAGGAAAGTCTATCTCAACTCCACCTAACAACTTAGCATTTAATTCTTCCATCAGTGTATCCCTTTCAGTTATTACCTTTTGTAGCACTTGACCCACTCTATTAGATTGTAAGCTCTTATGAGCAGGGACCTCCTAACCCTCTTGTATTTTATTGTATTGTAACTGTACTATCTCCCTTTATATTGTAAAGCACTGCAAAAACTGTTGGCACTAAATAAATCCTGTAAAATAACAATAAAGTGGTTTAAACAAGATCATGGTTGTAGCATGTTTTTTTTTTAATCCACCCATCTCCCTACAAACATGAATGCCAACACGAATATGATGTGGTCAAAGATCTTCATTTAAATAATGAAAACTACTTAACAAACAGCAACTGTTAGGACAATGAACACTTTGGCCAAGGGTATGTAATTTACAGCAGTCAGCACTTTGTTGTGTAAAACATCAGTCGGCAGTGTCATGGTGCCTCTTATATTGCTGGTCAGCAGGAAGAAAGGATGGCCAGTGTCTGGTCAATGGAAAATAAAAATGGCTGGCATCGCTGATTAGCAGGTGAAATGCCTGGCATTGATGGTTGGGGTAGGAAATGTGTCTAATATCGGAGGCCAGTGGGAGGAAGAAAATTCTTGGTAAACAAGGTAAAATGACTAAGTAAGTGGAAACTGGTACTCAGTGGAGAGAGAGGGAGACCAGCATTTCACACTGCTTCCTTACTCTGCCAGAACTAAGAACTTAGCCAGGTAATAGCCAGACCGTTATCTCTAATTTTTATGCATAACTTAAGGACTGAAATGGTACCAGCTGATTGGCGAAAAGTCAACGTGGTACCAATATTCAAAAAAAAGGTAGAGATGTATAACTGGAAACTACAGGCCAGTTAATCTAACATCAATAGTTTTTTAACTATTGGACGGGATGATAAGGAAATCCAACAATTTCCAAGAATTTGCACATGAAACAGTACCATTAGTAGTAATCAACATGGATTTATGAAATATCGTTCATGCCAGATCAATCCACTAACATTCCATGAGGATGTAAGCTGCCATCTAGATAAAGGAAGGCCTGTGGATGTGATATATCTGGATTTTGCAAAAGCATTCAATACAGTTGAGGTCTGTTGGCTTAGACCATAGGGTGTGTACCTGGATATAAAACTGGTTACATGGGAGCGTCAAAAGTGCAGTGATAAATAGCGTGTACTCTGAATTGTCTGGAGTGGTAAGTGGGGTACCCCAAGGCTCTGTCCTGGGACCAATTGTGTTTAATTTATGCATAAATGATATAGGAAATGGAATAAATAGCTCAATCTCAGTGTTTTCTGATGATACAAATCTAAGCAGGACAATCGCTTCAAAGCAAAATAAGGAAGCCTTACAAGAAGACCTCAATAAAATAAAGAGGTGGGCAACTACATAAAATTTAATTTGAGGTTTAATGTCGAAAAATGTAAAGTAATGCACTTGGGGCTAAAAACATAAATGCAAGTTACTCGCTAAGGGGACAACCTAAAAAACGCTCAATTTCAAGCGAGCTAATTTTCCAAGGCTGAGAGTGCTCTCAAAGCCTTAGACTGGGAGGGAATATTGGCATTGATGAACACAACACAGAAATGGGAGTTCTTCAAGACTGTATGTGAACACACTGCAAAATATATTCCCATGGGCAACAAGTTTAAAAGGCTGAAAATCAAACCTCTTTTGTTTCTTATGCCCAAAGTTAAAAAGGCTATAGATAACAAGAAAAGAGCTTTTATTCAATATAAAAATGAAGGAACGCTATCATCGTTTAAACATTACCAAGAATATAACAGAATATGCAAAAAGGAAATAAAGGCTGCAAAAATTGAAAACGAACGACAGACTGCAAACATTCTTCAAATATATTAATAGTAAAAAGGTCCTGTCCGAGCATGTAGGCCCTTTACAAAATAATCTAGAATGAGTAACTGGGGGCAAAGAGAAGGCAAATTTATTAAACACCTTCTTCAGCTCTGTGTATACAAAGGAGCTCTTGTCCATAATGGGCATGGTATTGACACAGCTCCAGATGATCCACATTGGCTCACAATTGATATGATCCAACAATATTTAGACAGTATAAAGGTGAATAAAGCACCTGGACTGGATGGCATACACCCACGGGTCCTTAAAGAACTGAGCTCTGTCAATTCAAAGCCATTGTTTCTCATTTTTAGTGACTCTTTAATGACTTGTATAGTACCACTGGATTGGCGTAAGGCCAATGTGGTGCCAGTATTTAAAAAGGGGTCACAATCTTTACCAAGTAATTATAGACCTGTTAGTTTAACTTCTATAGTTGGTAAGATATTGGAGAGTTTAATAAAAGACCACATAGATGAGTTCTTGCTGGAAAAAAAAATATTTTAAGCAACAGACAGCATGGATTCATGAAAGACAGAAGTTGTCAAACAAATCTGATTTCTTTTTATGAAGGGGTGAGCAAGAAAGACCTTGGACAGAGGAGTGGCAGTGGACGTGGTATATTTGGACATAGGGGTGGCGGTGGACGTGGTATACTTGGATTTTGCAAAAGTGTTTGACACAGTTCCCCACACACAGCTAATGTGTAAGGTAAAGTCTACGGGCTTGGAAAAATCTGTATGTAAATGGATAGAAAACTGGCTAAAAGATCGTATTCAAAGAGTAGTGGTTAATGAATCATACTCTGAATAGTCTGGGGTCATCAGTGGTGTACCCCAGAGTTCAGTGTTGGGACCCTTACCTTTTAATATATTTATAAATGATATAGGGTCTGGGACTAAAAATCCCATTTCAGTCTTTGCAGATGACACCAACCTGTGCAGTGGAATTACTTCCTTACAGGATGTCTTCAATTTAAAAGTCGACCTCAATGCACTGTTTACTTGGGCAACTATGTGGAAATGAGGTTTAATGTTGATAAATGTAAGAGTATGCACTTGGGGGCTAAGAATATGCATGCATCATACATACTAGGGGGGTACAACTGGGGGAATCAATGGTGGAGAAGGATCTGGGAGTTCTGGTAGATCACAAGCTTAATAATGGCATGAAATGCCAAGCTGTGGGTTCTAAAGTGAGCAAAATCATCTCTTGTAGTAAAAGAGGTATAGACTCCAGAGAGAGAGATATCATTTCCCCCGGTACAAATCATTAATAAAACCTCATCTGGAATATGCAGTTCAGTTTTGGGCACCAATTCACAAAAAGAACATTGGGGAACTGGAGAAAGTACAGAGAAGGGCAACCAAACTGATAAGAGGCGTGGAGGAGCTCAGGTATGAGGAGAGATTAGAGGAACTGAATTTATTCTCTCTTGAGAAGAGGAGATTAAGGGGGGATATGATCACCATGTATAATACATAAGGGGGGATATGATCAACATGTATAAATACATCAGTGGTTCATATATTGAACTCGGTGTAGAGTTATTCACCCTGAGGTCATCACAGAGGACAAGGGGGCACTCTTTACGTCTGGAGGAAAAGAAATTTAATCTCCAAACACGGAAAGGTTTCTTTGCAGTGAGAGCTGTGAAAATGTGGAATAGACTCCCTCAAGAGTTGGTTCTGGCCAGCTCACTGGATTGCTTCAAAAAAGGCCTGGATTGTTTGTTAGATACACAGAATATAACTGGATACTAACATTTATAGGTAAAGTTGATCCAGGGAATATTCGATTGCCTCTCGAGGGATCAGGAAGGATTTTTTTTCTTTTTTCAGCCAGACAAACTATGTAACTATGTAACCTTTATGGAAATCCAGGATAGAAAAAAGGCTTAGTCATCCTAGCAGATCACAGACTCAGCAATGGCATGCAATGCCAAGGTGCAGCAAGTAAAGCAAGCAGAATATTAGACTATAATTCTACCACTTTACAAAACTCTGGTTTGGCCACATCTTGAGTAGGCCGTCTATTTCTGATCACCAGTCCTCAGGAAGGATGAGCTGGAACTGAAGAGATTCTAGAAAAGGGCGACAAAGCTAATAAAGGGGCTGGAGGACCTCAGTTAGGAGAAACAACTACAAACATTAAACTTATTCACCCTGGAGAAGAGACACTTGAGAGGAGATAGGATAGCAATATACAAATACCTCAATGGTGATTTTAGCATAGGGAGGAAACTATTCAGTTTCAGGGAACTTAAGAAGAAGTGGCCACTAAATGAAATTAGAGAAAAAATGGTTCAACCTTAAACTTTGTAGGGGAGTCTTTACTGTTAGAGTGGTAAGGAACTCCCTTCAACAATCAGTGGTGTCAGTGGGAAGTATTGATAGTTTAAAAAAACTCTTAAATACAGCGATATGGGAAATAGTATTGGCAAAAACACACACACATACACACATCTACACAGGTTAAACTAGATGGACCATTGTCTTTATTCAACCTTACCAGTGATGTAACTTTGTAACCAGGGGCGGACTGACCATTTGGAAACTCGGGCACTGCCTGAGGGCCCGGGGTCAGTAGGGGGCCCCATGAGATGCCCCTGGTACCTTTTTCATAGGCGTTTTTGAGTTTTGGCAAGGACACAGGGGCCCCATGATACCCTATTGCCCAGGGGCCCCATGAGCTGTCAGTCTGCCCCTGTTTGTAACTATACTGTTTTTATTAAACAAGAGTTTATTCTTCCCAGCAAAGCAGCAAGAGAGCTGAAAATGGAGCATTTCAGCACTCAGCAGTCATCAGGACACAGTCCAGATCCGAGGGAGACATCAGGATTGTGTTAAAATCCTAGTATAGTCCCATGGATCTAAGACTGTTAATAGGTATGGTGTTTGTAAGCTTGATTCATAAACAGCCATTTATTGCAGTTTTGTTCTTGGGTTTAGATATACAGTACTTTAAGACAAACAAAGAGGCATTGTCTGATACATTTCTGAACACTGATGAGGTTCCACGTTTTGAAGTAAATGCTTAAATTTTTTTCAAAGAAAGTGTATGCCAACATGTTGTTTTAAGTGTTCAATTACAAAAGTGCTGCAATAGTGCAGAGCCAGAATATAGTTTGTGTGGTCAAGTACATAAAAAGATTTTATGAACCTTTTTTGCTGTAATTTTGATGGTATTGATGAAGTTACAATGTACAATTTTAAAAGCAAAGTAAACATTTAAGCTCCATTTACTAAATGGGAACATTCAGTACTGGAATGCACAATATATCCCTGGTTCTTTTTTTACATTTTTTATTCCCAGAACTCTTTGGTGTATTTGTTTAATCAGTTCATTTTTTTTCATGAGTTTCGAAACAACCACTTGCCAGATCAAATTATCTATAATAGCTAACTTTTTCGCAAAAATTCTAACATTCTTCCTCTGTTGGAGGATACTTCTTTTTTGACCAGACATTTAGTATGACATTACTCAGTTCTAATAGTTGAGGGTCATTAGTTGTCCCGTATTATAGTTGTTTCATTTTTTAATCTGAAATGGGAAAACTGGATATAATTAAATGCCCTTGAGTCTCATATGCACATTAGTGGTTCCCTTGGCTTTGAGCTGCAGCAACTGGAATAATGTTCTCTGGTTTGTAAGTCAGTACAACCATAACTTTGTAGGTGTAGCATCACCCATTGCAACTTAGCTAGGATGGGTTTTGGTTAGATATGGAAAATTTATTTTATTTTTTATTTATTTTTCTAATTTCTGGTGTTTTTTTTGAGGAAATTTTCCTTTTTTTCCTGTCCCAGTGTTTTATCAAGACGTAAGAGGGGATTCCTCAAAGTTAAGAGATATTCTCTCCTAAACAGTTGCTAGTTTTCCCCACTGGAATAATCCCCTTCACCTTCTATTTTTGTAATAACAAAAAATGTTTTATTTCCCTTCACTTTCTCTACCAGAGACAATGACCACAAGGGCATACTGAAAGGGTGAAAAAGGCCAGAGAGGACTGAGACAACAATAAAACCATAGAGTGGTTACAACCTATCCACATTCTATCCAAAAGTGAAAAAAGTTTTGGCATTGCATTTACTAAATTTGAAGATTTCCCCGCTATCCATGTTCTGGCAAAAACTGTAAAATGTCTGATTTCCTATCACTTCTGTCTCAGAGACAAAAGTCACCAGGGTCATAGACAGTAAAAAAAAAAAAGAGTTTCGGCTATAGATACACTTTATTCCAAATACATCTCCTTTTCTATTTGGCCAGAGCTGATTTGTCTCATTGACCTAGAGGCATAAGTGAGGCTGCTACTACTATGATCACAGGATGCTGTGCCTGCTGCTATGTTATTTAACCGCCAAGCTGGCATAGCAAATACTTTGGAGGGAAATCGCTTTTGTTTAATTTTTCCTTTGATTAAAAATAAAACTTTGTAGGTTTACGAAGTGATATTTTATAAAAAAATTTTTTTATAAAATGTTACTTTATTTTAACCACTTGCCGCCCTGCCACTGTATATATACGTGTGCAGGGCGGCACTGGGGAGCAAAACCACGTTTTAAAACGGGCTCCGTGCTCCCGACATTTTCGCCGGCAGGGGGCGCGCGTGCTCCCGCCGACCCGCGGGTGACACCATTCGATCCCGGAGGGATCAATCATTTGATTTTGATCCCTGTCCTATCCTGTCCTGTGTTGACATTTACACAGGACAGGATATGATGTCATTCTTCTCTGCCTGGACACATTCCGTTCCAGACAGAGAAGAAGACATCCAAACAGTGAGTAAAACAGCACATACCCACAGTTAGAACACACCTAGGACACATTTAACCCCCTGATCGCCCCCCCCCCAGTTAACCCCTTCACTGCCCTGTCACCAGTGTCACTGATCAGTGAACTGATTTTTACTGATCACTGTACCAGTGTCGCTGCGACTTCCGATAGTGTTAGCGCCCCTCCCAGATAGTGCCAGATTTCCCGCCAGTACACCAGTAATCCCGTTTAACCCCTTGATCGCCCCCCCCCCCCAGTTAACCCCTTCAATGCCTTGTCACCAGTGTCACTGATCAGTGAATCGATTTTTACTGATCACTGTATCAGTGTCGCTGGCGACTTCCGATAGTGTTAGCGCCCCTCCCAGATAGCGCCAGTTTGCCCGCCAGTACACCAGTAATCCCGTTTAACCCCTTAATCCCCCCCCCCCCAGTAAACCTCTTCACTGCCCTGTCACCAGTGTCACTGATCAGTGAACCGATTTTTACTGATCACTGTATCAGTGTCGCTGGCGACTTCCGATAGTGTTAGCGCCCCTCCCAGATAGCGCTAGATTTCCTGCTAATACACCAGTAATCCCGTCTAACCCTTTGATCGCCCCCCCCCGAGTTAACCCCTTCACTGCCCTGTCACCAGTGTCATTGATCAGTGAACAGATTTTTACTAATCACTGTATCAGTGTCGCTGGCGACTTCCAAAAGTGTTAGCGCCCCTCCCAGATAGCGCCAGTTTGCCCGCCAGTACACCAGTAATCCCATTTAACCCCTTGATTGCCCCCCCCCAGTTAACCCCTTCACTGCCCTGTCACCAGTGTCATTGATTACAGTGAACAGATTTTTACTGATCACTGTATTAGTGTCACTGGTGACTTCCGATAGTGTTAGCGCCCCTCCCATATAGCGCCAGTTTGCCCGCTAATGCACGGGATTTTTTTTTACCAAAAACATGTAGCAGAATACATTTTGGCTTAAATTTATGACTAACTTTGAGTTTACGATATATTTTTTATAGCTGAAAGTAGAAAATATAGTTTTTTTTCAAAATTTTTGTGTTTTTTTTGTTTATAGCGCAAAAAATAAAAAGCGCACAGGTGATAAAATACCACCAAAAGAAAACTCTATTTGTGTGAAAAAAAGGACGTAAATTTCGTTTGGGTACAGCATTGCATGACCGCGCAATTATCATTTGAATTAGTGCAGCGCCGAGTAGCAAAAAAAGGCCTGGTCATTAAGGGGGGTAAATCCTCAGGAGCTCAAGTGGTTAATCAGTGCCACCCTAGAAACTGGTTTTGCATCACATTCTGGGCTTTACAAAGAGAAAGGCCAGCATTAGGTGTACACTTTTTGATCGCCACATTCTAATTGGGAGTCAAATTGGGATGTGCCGACTGAAGGCAGGAGGGTTTTTTTGTGTCATTCAAATGTGTAATTAAAGCTCAGCTCCAAGCAAGCAATAATATAATTGAGTTTCGATATTGATTTATCTATTATAATTGATTTTCCCTATTATAGTAGGGAAGAAATTAACTCAGAACAGACCTTAGTACTCTAGTATTAAGGAAGACAGGTGTCAATCAAGGGAGTGGGTGTTAAGGAGCAGATTGCAATAGCATGTAACACCGACTTGTGACACGGCCACTGTCATAATGACAATGATGGAAGCTGTAGGCAAAGTATCCTTCACAGCCAGGCCACAGAGGAATGGGCAGAAGTTGGACAAGTTACCCAGCCACCATGGACAAGAGGACAGTTCTACTCTCCTTCTGTGTGCAGGGCTAGGCAAACTAGGCAGCAGTCTAAGGTGCACTCTCTCTGTATGGAACGCTGCCACATCATGAATGATCTTTAAGGTGAGGGGAGGGGCGGCAGAGGGGAGGAAGAAAAGACAGAGGTAGATGCCAGGTGTCTGGGGTCAATGAAGCAGCTGAGCTGCCACTCCTTCCTGTGTTCCTCTCAGACTCAGTTTCTTACTGCAAGTTGGCTGGCGGCTGATGATTGCTGTGGAGTTCCAGCCCTTCTCTTCCCATTCATCAGCAGAGGTGGAGCTTCACCTGCGGAGGAAGGTAATGTCTGACTTTGATGTCTTGTGTCTGTTTGAGTGTGACCTGGACAGTTGGGTCCATCCATCACATGTGCAATGTGTCAGTGAGTGATGACATTATCACGATCCCACAGCCTGCTCTTCTAGTGCCTGCTGGGCCTGCTGATCTGCGTCAGCATTGGTGGTGGTGTGTTGTGTCGGATCCGTCACTCTGTGGGATCGCTCAATTCAGGTGTTCTCTCTGTGTGTGTGGACTGGGCTGCTGGCTTTCACAGCCTTTTATCTCCCCTCATTGCCTGGGGAATTCCAGCCTGGGATCTATCAGAGTGTGGATCTATCATCCTCCACTTACTGTCACCCTAACACTGTCAGCCACAGATACAGTCCATCAGTGACACTGATTTTATCTTTAATATTGGTGCTGGTGGCATCTTATGGCACTTATGTTTGCAAATTAAAAGACATTTAGCAGTTTCATGTTTAGTTGATTTAATATTTTCTACCTTTTTTATAACATTTTTATTTAATTTTTTTTTTTGGGGGGGTGGGCGCAAGTAGCTGCTCTTGCCTAGGGAGTAAAATAGTCTAGCACTGGCCCTGTCTGTGTGGAACAGACAGCACAGAGGGAGAAACCGACAAACATACCATGAAATGAAGACTGAATGCTACAATGAGGAAGAAACTAAAGCATAGCACAAAAACCCTATTCTTCTACTGCATTGGTCTCCAACCTGTAGCCTGGGGACCAAATGCAGTCCTTTGCTTGCCTTTATCCAGCCTTTGGGGCACATTTACTTCCACTGATACCAGCGATGAGGCATCATTCCTTCCAATGACACCAACAGTGGGGCATAATATCTCTCACTGACACCAACAATGGGGCACTCATTATTCCTTCTACTGACACCAGCAATGGGTTCTAGTCCTCCCACTCACACCAACAATGGAGCACTACTCCTCCCATCTGTACCAGCAATACTCCTACTGACCACAGGCACTATGCAATCTTTTTACTCCCACTGACCACCAAGCCTGAGACATTTACTCCACTGACGTTGGGTATTTTCTGTTCTCACTGGCCAGAGTTTGGCCCTTAATGTATGAAGGACAGTAAACTGGCCCTTTGTTTAGAACATTTAGAGACCCCTGCTTTACTGCATAACATGCACTGTATATACCTAAGTATAGATGTTTATTCTCAGTTCCACTTTTTCAACCTATCACTGCTTGTTTCTTGAGTCAAGAAAAGTATATTTTGAAGATATCAATATAGACCTGGAAAATATGTTTCCTGCATCATGTTTTACAGTACCTGTTTGCTATTGGTAGCGTGTCTCATTTCACTGTGATTTTAGGCAGTATGTCTGGCAAGCTAACTCCTACAATTTTGTGTAATTGCTGCCTGCATCTTAGGGCAATTGCAGTGCTGAACTCTTTATCCACAAAATGTTTGCAGATAACTGCAAAGACATTTGGAGGAAAAAAAGGATGTTGTTGTTCTCCTTTACTTATTGCTGTACTTGTTTGGCTGGTAGGTCATGGATGTCCATTCCCCTTACTGAACGGCTGGGAGAGGATTTACCTCTTCTATGTGTTCCAGTATGAAAAAACAGTACCCACAGCAATTCCATCTGTCTCCAACTGTGTCCTGAGCCACACTGAACTTTCAGTTGCCCAGAAACTCACAAAAACACAAGCTCAAACACATACAAACCATTTGTCACCCTTCCAAGATAAGAAGAAACACCTGTCAAGAAACACCTTGTAGCCCAAAATATTTAGGCGGTGGACACAAGGGTAAACCTCTGATCAAGTGGACCAAGATACAAAATAACCCTGCCACTTTATAAAACTCTGGTTTGGCCACATCTGGAGTATGCTGTCCAGTTCCGGTTACCAGTCCTCAGGAAGGATGTGCTGGGAGTGGAGAGGGTCGAACGCAAATGACTGAAAACATTAAACGTATTCTCTCTGGGGAAAAGACGCTTGAGAGGAGATATGAAAGCAATATACAAATACCTCAATGGTGATTCTAGCATAAAGAATAAACTATTCTGTCTCAGGGAGTATAAGAGGACACAGAGCCACTCAATGAAATTGGAGGAGAAGCTGTTTACCCTTAAATCAGGTAGGGTATTTTCACTGTCAGAGTGGTAAGTGTGTGGAACTTCTTTCCACAATCGGTGGTGTCAGCAGGAAGTATTAATAGTTTAAAAAAACCTCTTAGATGGGCATCTTAGTGAATACAATATACAGGGATTTGGGATTTGATTTTTGACATGAGCACACCCACATCCTATAAGTCGCTGATCAGTGCCATTACCAGTATGAAAAATTAAAATAAATAAAAATTCCAGTACATGTACCATAATTTATAGATGCTATATTTTTTGCACAAACCAATCAATATGCACTTATTGGGATTATTTTTTTTTTTACCAAAGACGTAGCAGAATACACTTTGGCCTAATTTATGAAGAAGATTAGATTTTTTTAAATTTTTTTTATTGGACATGTTTTATACCAGAAAGTAGAAAATATTGTGTTTTCCAACTATACGTCGCTGATCAGCACCATTACCAGTATAAAAAAATAAATGATTTTTTATTATTCAGGATTTATATAGCTCCAACAGTTTATGCAGCGCTTTACAAAATGAAGGCAGACATTACAGTTACAATACAATTTGGTACAAGAGGAAACAGAGCGCCCGGCTCGTTAGAGCTCACAATCTAGGAGGAAGGGTTGAGTGATACAAAAGGTAATAGCTGTGGGGGGATGAGCTGATGGAGGAAATAAATGGCAGTTTACAAGTTAGAAGCAGGATAGGCTTCTTTAAAGAGAAAGGTTTTTTAGGGATCGTCTAATGGTGGATAGATTAGGAGATAGCCGGACAGATTGGGGTAGGGAGTTCCATAGGATGGGAGATGCTCAGGAGAAGTCCTGCAGGCGAGCATGGGAGGAGGTGAGATGGGAACTAGAGAGCAGGAGGTTTTGGGAGGATCAAAGAGAGCGGTTTGGTTGATATTTTGAGACCAGGCTGATGATATAGCTGGAGGCAGAGTTGTGGATGGCTTTGTAAGTTGTTGTTAATATTTTGAAGTGAATTCATTTGGGTGAGTGGAAGCCAGTGGAGGGATTGGCAGAGAGGGGTGGCAGACACTAAACAGTTGGTAAGGTGCATGAGCCTTGCAGCAGTATTCATGATGGACTGGAGGGGGGATAGCCTATGCAAATGTAAGCCAATGAGAAGGGAGTTGCAGTAGTTGAGGCGAGAGCTAACAAGGGATTGAATTAGAAGCTTTGTGGTATGATTGGTTAAAAAGGTTCATATTCTGTAGATGTTGTGGAGGTTGAGGCGGCACGATTTGGACAAGGATTGGAAGTGGGCCTGAAAGGATAGTTCAGAATCCAGGGTTACCCCTAACACCCTGGCATGCAGGAATGGGTTGATAGTGGTGCTGTTGATCCTGACTAAGAAATCAGGAGAAGCGGCACGTGGGGGAGCAAAAATTATGAGCTCAGTTTTAGATAGATTGAGTTTTAGGAAGTGGTGTGACATCCAATCTGATATGTCTTAGTAAATCGGTGATATGTGAGGAAACTGATAAGGTGAGCTGAGGATTAGAGAGATAGATTTGTGTGTCATCAGCATAGACATGGTATTGGAAACCATGGGAAGATATCAGCTGACCCAAGGAAGAAGTGTAGATCGAGAATAGGAGAGGTCCAAAAGTAGAACCTTGGCGGATCCCAACAATAAGAGGAGTAGGAGGAAGTAGAGTTGTAAGTGACACTGAAGGTGCAGTGAGATAGGTAAGATTTGAACCAACATAGAGTACAGTGACGGAGACCAAATAAATAAAAATTCCAGTATATACTGTATATACCATAGTTTATAGATGCTATAACTTTTGCACAAACCAAAACCAAAACTTACTGTTTTTTTGTTTTTTTGTACCAAAGACATGTAGCAGAATACACTTTGACCTAAAGTTATGGAGAAATTAGATTTTTTAAAAATATTTTTATTTAATGTATTTTATACCAGAAAGTAAAAAATATTTTTTTTTCAAAATTTTCGGTCTTTTTTCATTTATATAATAAGAAATTAAAAACCCAGTGTTGATCAAATACCACCAAAAGAAAGCTCTATTTGTGTGAAAAAGATATGAATTCAATTTGCTTAGGCCCCTGAGTTTATCTTATAAATAGACAACTAGGTAAAGCCAAAGCAGGAGAGTTTGGCCTGCAGTGTGAGCAGCAAGGGATCCTCATGAATGGGTTAGAAACACTGGCTGTGAGTACCTTAGCTAGAAATATGTTCTAGCAAATGGCTAGAGCTGCATGAGGAAGACTTGTTAAGAAGAGACTTACTGAGCACTGGAATGCCTAAAGAAATTGAAAAATGTTTGTTTCCTGCAAAAGGCTCTGATGAAAAATATTTAATATCGCTATTGTGTTAAAACTCATTTGGAGTAAAGTTTAGGTTTCTTCAGCCAAACCCGACTAGACATTCTTGTATGTGGGCTGGAATATGAACTAAAGTGGGCTCTGTCTGTACTTTTGAGGTGGTGTACCTGGTGTCTAACCTGTCATAGGCTCTGCCTGGGTAACATGGGACTTAGGGTTCCTATAGTGTGTATAGGATGAATCAGCAGAAGCCAGCTCATGCGTGTGTGTCTTTTCTTGAAGGAAGGAGCTCCCTTACAGAGACTGTGCCTGTGTTAGTAGTGAAATTTGGTGTCACAAGTTGAAGTCTCTGACCACCTGTAACTCAGAAGAGTCCTGAAGCTACTGGAAGTGAGACTGTCAGCCCAAACGCTATAGCACATAAGTCAAACACAAGGCCTGTGGGCCAAACCTGGTCCACCAGGCCTTGTCATGTGGTCCTCGAACCCAGTTTTGCAGCCAGAACATAGCAGAAATCCATACTGCCACCTCTAGCTCTCACCCTTCACTTCTGCTCCCCACTGTCATTTGTAAACACAGAAGCCTTCTGTGTGTTCTAGGGACAGCATTGCTCTCAGTAGCTCCTGGAATTAACAGATCCCTGCATGTACTCATGGTGGAGACAGATCTCCAGAATCTGAGAGAGAACGATATCCCTGCAAGGCAAGGCAGAGCTTCCCACACAGGGAGGTACTAGAGCCGGGCCAGGTAGGAGAGAGAGATGCGAGGAAACTTTTGGGGAAGGGGTTGAAGTTACACACTGTGCATAGAGCACCCCTAAACCCTGCACTCTGCACACAGCACACCCCTGAACTCTGCACTTTGTGCATAATGCACCCCTAAACTCTGCACATAACGCACCCCTGAATTCTGTGCTCTGTACGCAACATAGTCCTGCACTCTGTATGTAGTGTAATCCTGAACTCTGCACTCTGCATAATGCATTCCTGAACCCTGTACGCAGTGCACCCTTAAACCCTGCATGGAGAACCCCTGAACTGTACACATAGTGCACTCCTAAGCTCTGTACTCTGTACACAGCGTAATCCTGAACTCTGTACATAGAGTAATCCTGAACTCTGTACACAGTGTAATCCTGAACTCTGTACATAGAGTAATCCTGAACTCTGTACGTAGTGTAATCCTGAACTCTGTACATAGAGTAATCCTGAACTCTGTACGTAGTGTAATCCTGAACTCTGTACATAGAGTAATCCTGAACTCTGTACACAGTGTAATCCTGAACTCTGTACGTAGTGTAATCCTGAACTCTGTACGTAGTGTAATCCTGAACTCTGTACGTAGTGTAATCCTGAACTCTGTACACAGTGTAATCCTGAACTCTGTACGTAGCGTAATCCTGAACTCTGTATGTAGTGTAATCCTGAACTCTGTATGTAGTGTAATCCTGAACTCTGTACGTAGTGTAATCCTGAACTCTGTACACAGTGTAATCCTGAACTCTGTACGTAGCGTAATCCTGAACTCTGTACACAGTGTAATCCTGAACTCTGTATGTAGTGTAATCCTGAACTCTGTACGTAGTGTAATCCTGAACTCTGTACGTAGTGTAATCCTGAACTCTGTACGTAGTGTAATCCTGAACTCGGTACGTAGTGTAATCCTGAACTCTGTACGTAGTGTAATCCTGAACTCTGTACGTAGTGTAATCCTGAACTCTGTACGTAGTGTAATCCTGAACTCTGTACGTAGTGTAATCCTGAACTCTGTATGTAGTGTAATCCTGAACTCTGTACACAGTGTAATCCTGAACTCTGTACACAGTGTAATCCTGAACTCTGTACGTAGTGTAATCCTGAACTCTGTACACAGTGTAATCCTGAACTCTGTACGTAGTGTAATCCTGAACTCTGTACGTAGTGTAATCCTGAACTCTGTACGTAGTGTAATCCTGAACTCGGTACATAATGTAATCCTGAACTCTGTACGTAGAGTAATCCTGAACTCTGTACGTAGCGTAATCCTGAACTCTGTACGTAGCGTAATCCTGAACTCTGTACGTAGCGTAATCCTGAACTCTGTACGTAGCGTAATCCTGAACTCTGTACGTAGCGTAATCCTGAACTCTGTACGTAGCGTAATCCTGAACTCTGTACGTAGTGTAATCCTGAACTCTGTACGTAGCGTAATCCTGAACTCTGTACGTAGCGTAATCCTGAACTCTGTACGTAGTGTAATCCTGAACTCTGCACTCTGCATAATGCATTCCAGAAGCCTGTATGCAGCGTACCCTTAAACCCTGCATAGAGCACCCCTGAACTCTACACATAACTCACTCCTGAACTCTGTACTCTGTATGCAACGTAATCCTGAACTCTGTACGTAGTGTAATCCTGAACTCTGCACTCTGTATGTAGCCCACCTCAATACAACTGGCCCTTTGAGGGCAGCCATAATGCTAATGCAGCCGGCAATGAAATTGAGTTTGACACCCTTGCTCTATAGGGACCAAGCCAGCCACATGATTTATACTAATCAAAGTGTATGTCCAGCCAAAATGTTTTCTTTCTCTCCTGCTGATAATGATTTACCAGACAGGAATTGAGGGCAACACAAGAACAGCAACAGAAATAAAAATGCTTTTGGTTAGTAGAGTAGGAGAAGGCTAAAACCCTTGTCAGACTTGCAATTCTCTGTGCATTGCTGTTGCATCTTTTCCTTCACTTCCACTCTGGTGAAGTCATTGTCAACTGGACAGAAAGCAAGAAGAAATCTCTCTAATGGAGCTTTTAATAGCAGTAAACCCTGAAATAAGTTTCCAATTCTTTCCCACTCCACCCAAAACTATAATAAAAAAGTTTTTTTGGCTTGACATACTCCTTAACCCAGAGGTGTCCAAACTTTTTTCAAAGAGGGCCAGATTGGATGAAGTGAACATGGTGGAGGGCCGAACATTTTTCCGAACATTCTTTGAACCATTACAATTAAATGCAAATAAATTATTTTATGCCAAGTTAATTGCAAACGACATACTTTTCATTTCATAACATTAAGATCAACTGACAGCTGAGTTTTCACAATGTATTGAAAATAAATTTAAAAAAAAAACTTACCTGCACTAATGTGAAGGGTGAAAAAGGTAGCTGGAGCTGAAGTCTCTGCTCGGCAGCCGGGAGGGGAAGAGAAACACACTTCACGCTGGAAGCCCGGCCCTGACGTCACCGCCCTCTGTCGCTCCCAGCGCAGCGCAGTCACGCATGCGCACTGCTCTCAAGCAGAAGACTGTCTGCCACAGAAGGGAGGGCCGTGCGACAGCCGCATTTACACAGACCAGGGAGAACGCGCGGCAGTCAGGCATGCGCACTGCCCTCTGCTCTCAAGCAGAAGACTGTCTGCCATAGAAGGGAGGGCCGTGGGAGGGCCACATTATACAGAGCAGGGAGGGCTGTTGGAGAGCCGTATTAAACCGACCCCCGGGCCGTAAATGGCCCGCGGGCCGGACTTTGGACATGCCTGCCTTAACCACTTCACTTTTCACACTTGTTTACCCCTATGGACCAGGGCAATTTTTACAATTCTGCTATGGACTTGTTTGTTCAGCAACAACTTTGTCATTACTTATAATAACAAGGTAATACATATATTGCTTTTTAAGGGCAAACAAGGCTTTCTTTTAATTTTCTTGCAACAAATAATATTTTATTTTGCAATCCTTAACAATAAAATGTAACAAAACTAAACAAAACACACTTTCTCTTTTTTTTTAACCAGTGTTATGTTTAAAAGAAATATTATTACTTAATGTAAAAAGAGTACATTTTATTCTGCAATTTGTCCTGTTTAAAATGGCACCAATATTATAATTCTGGTACAAAGCATTGCAAAGTTATTTACAGATGAAGTAACACTGTCAGACTTTTTGTTTTAAAGCTGCACTGTGTATAGAGCAGTCATGGCTTTGATAAATCAGAGCCCAGAATTGCTGGGGAGTGAGAGGGGGGGTCCCTGTAGCAGGACAGACAGACTGGACGTGCTACACATGTCCTGTGTACAATGAGTCCTCATGCACATGGGACGTTTTTACAGCTGCTGTTTTTGGCTTTTGACGTTTTTTTCTACAGCTAGTAAACCCCCCAGCATGTTATCCTATGTGTCCATGCACACATAGATTGTAACCAACGTTTTTGGCAGCGACGTTTTTTGGCTGGGACATTTTTTGGCTGGAAAAAAACCCAGGACTAGTGGGTTTCTAGAGGAGTTTTTTAGCTGTAAAAATGCTTGAATGCTGAAAAATGCGGCAAAATGCTGCAAACCAGCGTTTTTGGACTTTTTTGGACCAAAAAAAAGCGCTACAAAATGCAAACACGGGAAACCGACGTATAACGGGGCAAAACAGTGCTAAACACTAATGTAAAAATGCTAAAAACGCTGAAAAACTCACGTTGTTAACGTGTCTTTACACAGCTAGCATTACCAGCGTTATCAAAACACCCCCTGTGCATGGAACCTGATGATGTCCTTTTGGATGTGTATAGCTTGCCAAAAGTCTAGAAGTAGTTAAATGGGAAATCAACTGTATCTGAGCATCACAAACTTTTAATACTCAAAGCAAACTTTCCCAGCCATTTATATCCCCATGCTTTATTTTGTTGAGAAACCACTTTGAAAAACACCACCATGGCATTTCTAGATGTGATCATCTTAAGTAAGGGAAGATGATTCATATAGGGTTTACTTCCTGCAATCCATCTGCCCTTAGCTCAGGCATGCATGCAGGCAGGAGGGTGTGCTTAGCTGAGAAAGCTCCTCCTCCCCTCCTGCAGATGAAAGAAAAACAAAATGCCCTTGAAGACCCCTGAGATGTACAACATCATTTTTGGCCTAGACCAGAAACAAGGAAGCATCTGTAAAAAATGTTTAAAAAGTTTAAAACAAGTACATATATTGTACCTTCCTATCTATTAAGTATTGCTAGCTTCATAAGGATTTCACATAGTTAATTTTGATTGAGAGAATTTAGTTTTGCTTTAAACACTATGGTGAGTCAGCTAACATATCTTATATCTGTGCACTAAATACACCTGAATACTGCATGTTGGGTACATTCAGTGCTTTAGCATAACTGCATCCATTTTTATATGAAAGAGTATTTTTTTCAAAGTTCATTCACTGGCAAATGCGCCCAAACGCTGGACAAAGACAGCGAGAGCACATTTTGTCTCCAGAACTCTCCTGCACAATTCCCTTGTCTGCATGAGGTTTATATGTTTCCCATTCATTGTCTAGATTTTCTATGAATATTCTTGTTCCCTTCTACAGCATAGTGTTCATTTAACTGGCTTCCACCTAAACAATGGCCCCAGATTAAATGTGTCCTTAAAGAACTGTTTGGTTTTTTATAAGACACTGGGTTTCACACCGCTCCGAGACAAGCACAGATGATGGTTCTATGTATCCGAATGTCCTGTGCAATATGTCGTCACTATATATAAAGTATAAGAATCCCAAAGAAATCTTTAACTTTGATAACGGAACAAGTTGATGCACTCGTTTACAAGTCTGTATGTATACATTTTAAAGAAATCCTGCAGTCACTTCCAGATATTCATCAATTGCAGAGTAAGCAGCCTAGTGGGAAATTAAAGATTAAGCAAGCTTTGGAGGAAACCACAGACGCGACAGCTGCCAATTCCAAAATGCAGTATGTCAACAATGGAAATGGAGTGGGCACATGCAGAACGTGTTGTCACCGCTACCAATCAGGAAGAATCTAAAAAAGAAAATTCAAAATAAAATATAAAATTACAATCAAGTCGAATTCAATTCATGATCTACATAAAGCCTGTAATGATAACATTGCAAAAAAGATTGAAAAAGTGAAGCAAGAATTTAGAGATGTGATTCGGAGTTTGTGAATTTGGGAATGCAACCACATAGAAAGACAGAATCTAGAAGGTTGGAATTTGTTAACCTCCTTGGCGGTATGATTATTTCCGATTTTTTTGTGCTGAAAGCGGTACCATTTTTTTGCATGGAAATATGTAGTTTTTTATTGTAGGCTGTAATTTTTAGGAATAACTCACTGAAATCTGTCCGAACAAGAGTCTATTAAACATTCCGGATATGATAAAACTTGAAACACTAAATCATAAATTATAATTTAATAAATAATCATAAAAAATAATAATATAATAATAATAAATTTAATTCAATAATATAATCAAACCAAAAACACTGAAATTTGAAATACAGAGGCAAATTCGCACATCGCTGAGCAAAGTCGCAAAATCATTTTCAGTGTCTGATGACGAATTTTTGCACACATCATTATCACTCAATTCTGCAAGTGGTTCTGATTTACTATCGCTGTTCTGTAGCCGGTCTAAAACTGCTTTTGACATAAAGGGACACTTTTTGGACGCCATGGACTTTTCTAAGTTTCCAGGCAGAAAGAACAGTCAAAATGCAGGCAGGGCACAGGACAAAGCAGTAGGGACAAAATATATGTGAAATGCATTGAAACAGCAATGTTTTACTATATAATAACCATTTTTAAAAAAATGACATTTTTAAAAAATTTCAAATTTGTGCCCGTACGTCCCGACGTCACAGGGACCGGAAAACAGAAGCCGGATGCCGGCATCGGCCGGAGGAGATGGCCGGGGACGCTGCAGGGGACACATCGCGGGAGCGAAGAACAAGGTAAGTGCTGCAGGGACCCCCTGATCAACGCCGCAGGGTAAGCCCGAGTGTAGCTCGGGGTTACCGCTCTTGGTACTGAAATTTTACCCCGAGCTGCACTCGGGAATACCGCTAAGGAGGTTAAAGGACAAATGCAATTACAACCGTGTTTTGGTAGTTTAACTACTTCCCAACTCTGACATCCCCCTCCTACATTTGAAAATCAGTATTTGTTTTGCTAGATAATTACTTAGAACTTCAAACATTATATATAAATATATATATATTTTTTTTCCAGAGGCCCTATAAAAAACAAAATATAAAAGATGATGATACACCAAATAACTAGATACCTAACACGTCACACTTTAACATTTTGTACACCCATTGCACAGGGCCAAACTACGGTACCTAAAAATCTCCATAGGCAACGCTTTAAAAGCTTTTACAGGCTACCAGTTTAGAGTTACACAGGGGGTCTAGAGTTAAAATGATGATACCTAACAAGTGTGGTGCAATTACCATTTACATATGTGTGGTGGACTTAGGTATGCATTCATATTTGTGCGTAAGCCCAGGGGGAGATGGTGCTTTAAATTTTTTTTATTATTTTTATTATTTATTTTATTTGAAACATTTATTTTTATATTGCCAGTTTAATTTTTTTTTTTAATCAACTTTATTGCTTTCACAAGGAATAAGCAACATCCCTTGTAAAAGCATGGGCCATAACAGGTCCTCTTTATGGAGAGAGCTGGGGTCTATTCCCTGCTGAACTAGCCAAGATTCCATCCATCTATGGCTGGCTTTAGCATACAGTTGGGTGGGACCTGTGATGTTCTGACACATAGGGATTGATTTACTAAAGGCAAATAAGCTGTTCAATTTGCAAGACAATTATTCCCAGAGTTTATTGAATGTGGTCAACTTTCACTTTGCGAAGAACACCTAGTCACGTTTAAGAAAAATAATAAAAAAGCATTTTTGCTTGTACATGATTGGATGATGGTAGTCAGCAATGCTCCACCTCATTCAATATGTTCTGGGGAAAATTCCCTCACAAAGTTCATCCTTTCCTTGCTAAGAGCAAAGTTGCTTTGCTTTTAGAAAATCAACTCCATAGTGAAGAATCTCCAGCAGACCCTGACAGATTAAATCCTACTTTCCAAGTGCATGCAATGATTGCTCTGTTCTCTTCCTATCTGGCTGTTAGCAACTAGGCTGGCCAGCTCCACATCAGTGTTTATGCTGCTTGCAAGGGGCATTTAGTTATCATTACTTCTATTTAAATAGTTTATATACTCAGACCCTCATAACACTGCACTTTTGTTTTTTAAAGCACAGCTTACCCTTCTCCCTGTTTTTTAAAGCTGAAGTTTAGTGTAGCGCTGAGATTATGCCCAGGTCTCCCTAGTACAGAGGCTGCCTGTCACAGTCACAGTTCCAAGCACACTGACAACACAGGCTCAGTCTAGGGGATGTCATTTGTGGATTCTATTTCCAGAAAGTTGAACAGGAGGGGATTTAAATTGATACTAAATGTCATTTTTTTTTAAAAAGTTGACAAACATGTCATACTTACCTGCTCTGTGCAGTGGTTTTGCACACAGCTGCCCCTATCCTCTTCTTTTAGGGTCCCCTCCAGTGCTCCTGGCTCTTCCCTCTTGAGCAGTGCCCCCAGAGAAAGCTACTTGCCCTGGGGGCACCGCTGCATGCTCACTCCTGAGCTACTGCTTTATGTGTCTATAAAACACATAGAGCTGTGGCTAGGCCCCACCCACTTGGTCTCTGCTGATTGGCTCACGGGCTATGATTGAGCAGCAAGAGGCAATGGGCTCCCACTGCTGTCTCAGCCAATGAGGAGGTAGAATCCCATACAGCCGAGGCTATTGTGAATAATGCTGGATCAGAGAGGGCTCAGGTAAGAATTGGGGGGGGGGGTCGCTGCATACAGAAGGTTTTTTACCATCATGCATAGAATGCATGAAGGTAAAAAACCTTGAGCCTTTCAAACCACTTTAAGGCTAAGTCTGATAAATATTTATACATCTGTGGTTTACCCCCCCCCCCCATTCCATTTTCTGGAAGATTCTTCCAAAAGCAGACAGGAGCAATCAACCATTGACCTTAAGGAAACCCTGACCAGACCAAACAACAGATCATTTATCCACGGAGCACAGTGAAGCCAAAAAAGAAGAATTAGCCTTATTTTTGGCAGGGTGCTACTTTAGGTATGATTTTTATTTCACAATCCAACTTGGATCAATGTAAGTGTATGCATATCTCATATATGACTGATCCCTCTGTAAGCTGCATATCACTGACGTAGTTTCTGCCACTACCATGTGAGCAGAAATTTTCTTAGCCCAATGCCGTGTTGTTGCAGTTCTGCATTATAACCACAGGGCATCATTTGCTCAGTACTGCCACCATTCAGAGAAGGCCTTATAGGTTTTCAATGAATGTAAGGTGTTCTCTGATTGGACCTTCACTCCTCTGGCCTCTACATAGTATATTGTGTAAGGACGTGGGGAAAGGAGTGTGGGGGTAGCTTGACCAACACAGACAATAATTAGATAGAAGAGGTGAGGGATATATTAAAAGATGGAGAGAGCTGTGGTAGGATTATACATCTTCTGGAGTGTCAATTCCCTAGCAAGATTTATGAAAAAGAAAAAAGCTGAAAGCTGCATTAAAAATACGTGATTTCTCTGTTTTTTGTGCAGTTTTTTAAGGTTTGTGACAAGGTCTTTCATGGTCGAGGGAGTAAAATGCAATATTTTGGAAAACAGGCAGTACCTTTTGCCCTAGACTCCCTTTGGAAGCCAGTCCTGGGTCGCATGGTCATTATAAATGGGCAGGAACAGTAGATTCTGTGTATAATGAAGTTAGATTTAGATGTTGTGTCCATTCATACAGATTATAGAAATTTTATTGTCAAATATGTTCAAGGATGCTGAAAAACAATCTACCCTTGCAATTCTGCCATAGTTCTAATATGAGCCCTCAATTTAGTCCATGTACAGCTTCTTTGGCATTAGGCCCAGACTGTACAGGACATCCACCAATGATCTGGCATTCCATATTTAAAGTTGTTTTACCACCTGCAACCCATTGGGGAAATTACCATTAACCTCCTGTTCTGTAGACCCAACAAGAACTGAAAGGAAATCTCTTCACAATGAAAGAAGTACCCTCTTGTCACCAGAAAAGGTGGCTCCATTGGAAGATTTCCCCTCATTTTTGTTCTGGTGATGATTCTAAATTATGAATGTGCTTTCTCTTTCAGTACCAGTGAAAATGGTCACCAGGACAAGTAGAGAGGGTGAATTTCCCTAGTGGGGACACAGGCTGCAATAAAACAGGTTCTAACCCTTCACCTTTCTATCTAAAATTGAAAAAAAAAAGACTTGGGACCTGTACAAGGGGGGCTGGGGCGAGATCTCAAGCACCCATATACAGCTTGCATCTGCAGTACTGTACTTAATGCATGCCATTCCAGTTAGCACAGGTTTTGCGCACCATTAATAACCATGATGAAAGCATTTTCTGAAAAATGAAGGTAAAAAGCTGCTGGGTACATTTTGCTAATCCTCAACACATAGAAATGCATACATTGGAAACTGAATGACTGAATACAATGGTGCAGGCTTTTCTTGCTTTTTAATTGCAGTTTGGTTTCCTTCCAATATGCTGGCCAACCTAAATGTGGAAAAGGGTCCTAAATATATTTCAAAACCACCTATAACAACTGCTAGCATGAGTGATAACGACCCACATTATCTATTATTACCAAAGTGTTGAAGAGTTGCTATTTTCAAACATATTAACATAAAATATTCATATGTAATGGTTGTAATCTGTTGCTAAGAAGTTAATATTTCCAAAATGTGGTCAACGTGCTTATAGATCTTCAGAAATTCTGGCCAGATATTCTTTACATTAATGTTCTCAACTTTATGCACCACTTTATAAAACCTATTGCTCTATAAATACAGTATGTTCAGGTGTGATTTACCTGAATTAGCCATTTTCTTCACCCGTGCAGTGAAGTTTTTGGTGCTGGTCTACAAACTTTTGGTGCTCATCTCAGCACAAGACAGTTTCAGCTCAGGAGAAGGAACCTGCAAATCTGAAGGGGTTAAATTAATGTTAAGGTTAGTGTTAGGCATTAGATTACAGCTTCATTCACTGCTATATAAATGTGCTACTTTAGGGTTCATTTAAAATTTCTGCTTCAGAGCTAAGATTAGAGTCAAGTTATAGGTTTAAGTGTGTCTAAAACCAAATAAACTAAATTTTTTTGATTATGTGGTTAAGTCAGGTCTGTGTCCCCAGGGGAAATTTACTTTATCCATCTGAGTGATCATTGTCATCAAGGCTGGAAGGGAAAGAAAATTCATAATCTTACAGTCTCAGGAACAAGAGGTGAGGGGAAAGCTTCCAGTGAGGACGCTTGATAGATACCCTCACTTCCTGTTGTGTCTTCAAGCCAAGTTTTGGCTTTAGATATACTTTAGGTGTTAGAGTCACATTATGACTATGACAAAGGCTTAATTTCAGCTTAACCACTTGCCCGACGCCCTATAGTAGAACTACTGCTACAGGGCGGCAGGGCTGCTCAAAATCATGTACATATACGTGATTTGCATTTCTGGGTAGGGGTTGCGCGCCCTGCCCTACCCGTGCCGCCGTTGATGGCTACAGATGTCAATCACCATGTCCCAGCTGGAGACTCCCGTCCGGCACCCATCAATTGCTGAGTAAAACTGAAAGGAGAGAGACCTGTGTGTAAACAACACAGGTCCCTCTCCTGCCAGCAAGGACATGCTGCTGTGTATTTCTCTGCACAGCAGAGAAATACACAGCAGCATGTTTCCCTAGTAAAACACACACAGCACATTATGTAAAACAGCACACAGTTAACCCTTTGATCGCCCCAGATGTTAACCCCTTCCTGCCCAGTGTCATTAGTACAGTGCCAGTGCTTTTTATTATGTATTAGTGTCATTGGGATGTCAGTGGCAGTTAGTCAGTTCCTACCCAGTGTCAGAATGCCTGCCGCAGTCCCACTATAAGTCGATGATCCCGCCATTACTAGTGTAAAAAAATTTAAATAAAAATTCCAGTATATCTGCCAACATTTGTAGACACTATAACTTTCACGTAAACCCATTCATTTACATGTATTGAGGTTTGTTTTAGCAAAGACAAATTTATGACGAAATCTGATTTTTAAATTTTTTTTACTAGATATGTTTTATAGCAAAAAGTAAAAAATATTGTTTTTTCAAAATTTGCAGCTTTTTTTTGTTTATAGTGCAAAAAATAAAAACGCCCAGGTGATAAAATACCACCAAAATAAAGCTCTATTTGTGGGAAAAAAGGACATAAATTTAATTTTTGTACAACGTTGCATGACCGCGCAATTGTCAGTTAAAGTAACGCAGCGCCGTATCTCAAAAAATGGCCTGGTCAGCAGGGGTGTGACTCCTCTGGAGGGCAATAAAAAATCTGGTGAAAGATTCCAAGTTGGGGGAAATAAAGGGTTTTAATTTTAGAGGTTAGGTTAAAAACCAACTCCTGCTTTTTCTGAATCTTCAGCATAATTATAATTCATTGACGGTTGACGGTTGTTCTACATCTGCAAATGAAATAGTTGAATGCTGTTTCTGGTATTGTGGCAAACTTTGGAAAAAAAATCACTAAATGTTCATTTAAAAAATAAAAAGATATATTTACTGTTTATTTATGTACAGCATCTATCTAAAAAAACTCACAATGAATGCTTAAAGCTAAACTCCACCTTTCACTATACTTTCACTTTCACTATACCAGCTTGGCCCACATGAACTGTGCCCCCCCACTAACCTGTGAGGCTGTTGGATGTGCAGTATAAACTGTACATAGCTGCAACTACACCCAGCATACCACACTGTGTCCTGGGAGCGAGCCAAGACATCCAGTCTTTAGACCTGGAACACAGTAAAGTCTATCACAGCAGTGATCAGCCATTTAGAGTAAGCGGTGTATTCTATCAATTAATACAAAGCTTCCTCTGATTGGCTACGTCAGAGAGGTGGGCTGATGATGTCACAACCTCTGTCTCAGCCAATCAGAAGAAGCTTTGTATTCATTGATAGAATACATAGCTTACTCTAAATGGCTGAACGCTGCTTTGATAGACTCTACTGTGTTCCGGGTCTAAGCCTGGAAGTCTTGGCTCACTCCCGAAACACAGTGTGGTATGCTGTATGTAGCCACAGCTATGTACAGTTTACATCGCAAATCCAGTGGCCTTACAGGTTAATGGGGGCCAAGCTGGCCCAAACAAACTATGTAAAGTATAGCGTAAGGTGGAAATTAGCTTTAAAGCATATGAACAGCCAATACCTAAAGCAAAAATTGGATAGAGTAAGCTATGGGTAAGAGCTATCAAATTTATATTGCTCTCTCTAAACATACTAGTAGATTCACCCTCTCTATTTCATCTACTGAACATTGTCACCAAAACAGAGAGTGATGGGAAATCCAACATTTTAGAGTTGTCACCAAAATTGGAGCTGAGAGTATATCTTCCAGTAAGTGACACCTGCTCCAGTGACAACTATTTAAAGTTGGCCATAGATGGATCAAAATTTGGCCAGGACTGGCATGTATGTCCTCATTCAACAGAAGTCAATATACCAATTGACTTTTGTCGAACAGGAATGTTAGATAACTTTTGACAATCAGTGGCTACAGCCAATTGACTGCAGCCACTGATTAGGGTATTCTAACAGAGGAGGAGGCCTGCTGTCAGAATACAATATCCCGGCACAGAGGATTTCTCCATCCATCTCATTTGTGTAGATGGGGGAATCAGTTTGTTTGTTTTGTGGTCAGCTCGCTGGCTGCATGAAAAAAAAAAAAAAAAATCTATGGCCAGCTTCAGAGTGAAATTTCTATTACTTTATGAGATTTACTTACTTTCTGTTGATCTCTGAATCAGTGAAAACAACTCTCTCCAACAGCGCACAGACAGGAAAAAAAAATTAACCCCTCACAACTATATCCAAAATGAAAAACCAAAAAAGTTTTTAAAATTAAACTACATTTTTCATAAACCTTTACTGCAGCTCTGCCTATAAATATAAGTGTCTAGCTCTAAATAATTCACAGACAACTTAGCACCAAAGATACTCAACTTCACAAGGAAAATCTACATCTAGCTCTTCAATGAATAAATCAGAGTATCTTGACTAAAATCAAGTCCTTTTATTTGACTTAAAGCTCAACTCCAGTGCAAATATTTTCATTTTAATATACAGTACATTGCCAAACGTATTGGGACGCCTGCCTTTACACACACATGATCTTTAATGGCAGTCCGTAGGGTTCAATATTGAGTTGGCCCACCCTTTGCTACTAGAACAGCTTCAACTCTTCTGGAAAGGCCATCCACAAGGTTTAGGAGGGTGTCTATGGGAAGGTTTGACCATTCTTCCAGAAGCACATTTGTGAGGTTCAGGCACTGATGTCGGACGAGAAGGCCTGGCTTGCAGTCTCCGCTCTAATTCATCCCAGAGATGTTCTATCGGGTTGAGGTCAGGACTCTGTAGGCCAAGTTCCTCCACCTCAAACTTGCTCATCCATGTCTTTATGGACCTTGCTTTGAGCACTGTTGGGCAGTCATGTTGGAACAGGAAGGGGCCATCCCCATTTCCTGGCAACCGCCAAACCCAGACATGTCCATCGGATTGCCAGACAGAGAAGCGTGGTTCTTCAGTCCAGAGAACACAAATCCACTGCTCTAGAGTACAGTGGCGGGGTGCTTTACACCACAGCATCTGACGCTTTGCATTGCACTTGGTGATGTAAGGCTTGGATGCAGCTGCTCGGCCATGGAAACCCATTCCATGAAGCTCTCTACGCACTGTTGTTGTGCTAAACTGAAAGCCACATGAAGTTTGGAGGTATTGACTCTGCAGACAGTTGGCGACTTCTGCGCACTGTGCGCTTCAACATGCACTGACCCCGCTCTGTCATTTTATGTGGCCTACCACTTGGTGGCTGAGTTGCTGTTGTTCCCAGTTGCTTCCACTTTGTTATAATATCACTAACAGTTGGCCTTGGAATATTTAGTAGCCAGGAAATGTCACGGATGGACTTATTGCACAGATAGCAGCCTATCACGGTACCACGCTTTAATTCACTGAGCTCCTGAGAGCGACCCATTCTTTCACAAATGTTTGTAGAAGCAGTCTGCATGTCTAGGGGCTTGATTTTATACACTTGTGGCCATGGAAGTGATTAGAACACCTGAATCCAATGATTTGGAGGGCTGGCCCAATACGTTTGGCAATATAGTGTATTCCTCTATAACCACTAACTATATGAATGCACTTTGTGTGCACAATGTGACATTGCAAACCCATTTTCTCTTTAAAGTAGCAGTGACATCATAAATTTGCTGTACATAGTTACATAGACTTTCCAGTCACATACTGGGATGGGTCCCGATGACCTGGGCTTAGAGGAATAGGTTAAAATGATGCTGGTCATCCAAATAAGAACATAGAGCAGACTAAGAGCAGAAAAAGTACTGTAGGAAAACTTCTAGGATGAAGGCAAATATTGCAGCAAAAGCTTTACATTGTAGATTGTACATTTACAATATAGATGCAATGGCTTACACAGTTCAGAGATAGAGACAAGTGGAGTTATTACAGTATAACCAACACAGTTTGTATTTTTTTAGAGGACTTTCAAAATGCACAGATGTTACAATAAATTGTGAATAATATGGCACAGAAATGTAGTTGGTAAGGGAAGGACTCAATAGGGGCAGACAGTTAATGAAAAGCAAGTCCTCTGGGCAAGTCCATGGTGTCATAAATCCAGTAAACTTTGCTCGGTCCCTCTCAGAGACTGAAGGATTCTCTAAAATAGTAAGCAAACACAGTAGAGTGTACAGACTAAGTGTAGTAAATGCCACAAAAATTATTAAAACAACAACAATTACCAACTCTCATAGGGATGAATGTAAAATGCTTGTCATCTCAGTCAGGAAGGGGTCTCGTCCAGAAAGGGCATCAGTGTATAGGTGGAATAAGAACACTGGCTTGAGAAAGAGGAAATCAATGTCTTAAAACATGTAGCCATGCCCACAGAAGTCAGGTAGTGATGGGCATAATGATGTCACAAGGGGCTGGGCATTCCCACCCCCTTGTGATGTCATCACCATATTTAAGAACTGTCAATGTGGTGCAGCTGTCAGATGGCCCGGAGACAGCGTCGAGAGTGGAGTGGATTTTTTTTTTTCGGCTCGGCGGTGGTGGCAGGCATCGTGATTAACGTTGGATCTACTTCAGGGGACTTTTTTATTTCTATTTTTAATAAAGGACATGTCAAAGACTGTCCCCTCTCTTTTTTGACACTACACTTTTTTTTTTGTGAATGGGTAGCGGTATCATGTACTGCATGCTCATTCACATGGGGGGGGCCAGAATCTGGGGGCCCTCTTGTTAAAGGGGGCTTTCAGATTCTGATAAGCCCCCCACCCGCAGACCCCCACATCCACCGGTCAGGGTTGTCTGGAAGAGTCCCTTGTCCTGACCTCTACTGAGAGGTATCTTACTGCATACTCAGATGCGGTAAGATACCGCTCAGTAAATTGTCCCTGTTCGAAGTTCACAGTCAAACTTTCGATAGATTCGAATGTTCGACAGCGAACCGAACTGGGGGTTTCCAGCCCATCAGTAATGTCAGATTTGCTCCACTGATCTCAGCATTCTGCTTCCTGGTTCCTCCCCAAGGCTGCCTGGTCTTCTAGGACACCATACTACCATATCCCCGTGTTTACCCCCTGGATCGCGAAAACACAGTAGTAGACTGACAAAACCTTCATAGGACTACATACAAGAGATCTTTACACAATCCAAGTGAGTTGCCAATTGCCTGGTGTGAATTTACTTTCCTTACCCACTGCGCTTAGATTGGTGTCCTCTTGCTGTCTTTCTAGTTACTACAGGTGTCTATCCTACCAGTGTTCCTACTCCAACTCTTCACTGATGCCTCTTCTGGATGAGACCTCTTGCTGATATTTTTTATGTATGCAACTATGTATTTCATAGCCTAGGACCATTTCCTGAAGTATAACATTCAGGTGGATAAAACAATTAGCCCAGCAGTGCCTATTCTTTGCAGAGCTCTGGTCGCAATAAAAAGAAAAATATTTTTAATTAAAGGAACGGTAAGTCAGTAATGGCAAAAAGATCAGCTGCAGGGAACTTACAGGATGCTTACAGGAACACTGGTGTTGACTAGCACTTTGCCTTCTGCTTGTCTTTTTTAACACAAGTTCAACGGCAGAGGTCTTATTTAATAGCCATAGTTGAAAAACCACATACAGGTGAGCTGTGAAATTGCCTGCACACCACAGACCTCAATAAAGCTCTATCTAATACCTACACTCCTAGATAGAGCCAGCAAGCTGTCAAATTACCTCAGTGTCCAGGATGCGTGGTCAAGATATTGGTAGGTAAAGCTAGACAAGTCTGGTTCCATTATATTCCCCATCCGTCTTGCAAATTATGGGACTGTGCTGAGGTTTAAATAAAGTCAGTGGAACACTTCTTTCAGCACTGGATCTCTGCTGGGAATGTCTCATGGAATAATTTGCACCATGGTACCTCTATTGTTCCGGTGCTGAATGAAAGTAGCAATGTGCAACACTACTTAAGTAGGTAAGTATAACCCACTGATGCCTCCGCTGACACAAATGTTTTCGTCTTCCACTGACATCAACTTTTTCCATTTACAATGCCCTGGCCTTTCTTCTTGCTGACTGCATTCTATACTCAATGTTGTATATAACACCATCCTGACTGATGCAATCTTCTAAGTTAGTTAAGTGCCATCAACTCAAGTCCAAATCCAACGTCTTGAAAGTTGGCTTTTTAGTAGTCTGGTTTGATCCTTCAGTGTCATCGCCACAGCTGTGCAAGGTAGCCAAACATCTTCTAGCTTCTAACTTCAGCTTGTTCAGTTACGCTTTGACACTAAAACCTGCAGGCTGATTGGTTTCTATGCAGAGGTGCACTAGATTTTGCACTCTCCAATTTTGGTAAATAACCCCCAATGTGCTCAACCACCTAATAGTCTGTCTCCCTCTTCATCTGGTTCCTTCAATCTTTTCCTCCAAATCTGATTTTCTTCCTCTTCTGACAGTTTGACCAAAATATTACAGTCCTAATTTAATCATTGGGGTTTTAGTGACATAGCTGGTCTGATCTGCAAAATCGATCTATCAGTTCTACGGGCTGTCCATGGTACACACAAAATCCTTCTCCAGTGAATCAATCTTCTTTCTATCCTGTTTCCATAGTGGCCAGCTTTCACAACTGTAATTGAAACTTGAGAAAATGATTACATGGACAAGTCTGATCTTTGTTTTGGGTGTAATTTCTTTTTATTTGAATACTTTGTTGAGAGCTACCAAGTGCTATTCTGCGGAGTATTTCGTCATAGGTAGTTGCTTCTTTGTTTATGAAAGAACCCAGGGGATTAAAATGCTTTACAGTGTCTATTCCATCACCATCAATCTAAAAATCATCATCATGTTCTGTGTTTGTGATCTTCGTCTTGTTGATATTATTATTATTATACAGGATTTATATAGCGCCATCAGTTTGCCCAGCGCTTTACAAAATGAAGGTAGACATTACAGTTACAATACAATTCAGTACAAGAGGAAACAGAGGGCCCTGATCATTAGAGCTTACAATCTAGGAGGAAGGGTTGAGTGATACAAAAGGTAATAGCTGGGGGGGTGAGCTGATGGAGGAAATAAATGGCAGTTTACTAGGTAGAAGCAGGATAGGCTTTTTTTAAAGAGAAAGGTTTTCAGAGATCATCAGTTCTAATCCCATGTTACAACTTCCAGTTTTACCTTTTCTTAGCAGGTACAGCATATCTTCTTTGCTGATGGTGGTGAGCATTGTGTCGTCTCCATATCATGGGCTGTTTATGTTTCAGAACTTTCGCAACTAAGGTGAACATTATATGGTCCCTACCCCTGTAAGGGGGGTAAGGGAGTCATCACAGTAACAGTTCAGGTAAAACAGGGAAAAGCACATGCCCACAGATCTGACAGGGTACCTGGTCTCCCAGGGATACAAAAGTAGGACACAGGTACCTGTTGGGGTCCGGAATGGGCAAGTGGTCTCTCCCTTTAGGCTGGGCGTCTCAGGCAGCTGGCAGGCAATCTTCCCCTCGGCTGGGGTCTCAGGCAGCTGGTAGGCAATCTCCCCCTAGACTTGGGTCTCAGGCAGCTGGCAGGCAATCTCCCCCTAGACTGGGGGTCTTGGCAGAGTCTAGCCACGTGGGTCCCACCACAGCTGGGCTTCCTCGGTGCCTGCGCAGCGGAGAAGACTGACAGGGGAGCCCGGCATCAGCCTTCTTAAGCTGGTGTAGGACACTTCCAGGTCGCCCTGGCAACCAGGGGCAGGCCATGGGCGGTGTGCCTCTTTGCTTGGCAATGAGGTTCGGCTTCAAAGAGCCAAGGCAGGACGAGAGACAGCAGGGGGCCAGTCATCCTGAAAGGGGGGAAGTGGCTAATGAAGTTTGGGCTAGAATATACAAACAAATACACAAATGACAGAGAGGAAATTGTCTAAGGAAGTTTGGGTTGGAATGCATTATTGCAGGGGAGGAAAGGCATTAATTGAATTTGGGAACATAAAGCAGGATGACAGTGGAGGAAATACATTGATTGAATTTGGGAACATTTGGCAGGATGACAGGGGGGAAATGCATTGATTGACGTTGGGAACATTTGGCAGAAGAACGTAAGGAATTAATTAAGGATGTACTTCTGTACTTTGGGCACAAGGGATTAAGTATGGGATTAAGGAAGAAATTATTAATTGTGGCTGGCAGAGCACCTATATTGTGACATGGGGGTTCTTCAAAAAGACTGTATGTGAACTCACTGCCAAATGTATTCCAATGGGCAAAAACTTGAAAAAACTTGGGCTTACGGCCAAAGTTAAAAAAGCTATAGATAATAAGAAAATAACTTTTATAAAATATAAAAATGAAGGAACGCTATCATCGTCTAAAAATTACAAAGAATATAAGAGAATATGCAAAATGGAAATCAAATGAAGGAACGCTATCATCGTTTAAAAATTACAAAGAATATAAGAGAATATGCAAAATGGAAATCAAGGCCGCAAAAATTGAAAATGAACGGCAGATTGCAAAAGATAGCAGGACCGACCAACCCAAAAAAATTCTTCAAATATATAAATAGTAAAAAGGTCCCGTCTGAGCATGTAGGCCCTTTACAAAATAATCTAAAGTGGGTGACTGGGGACAAAGAGAAGGCAAATTTATTAAATACCTTCTTCAGCTCTGTGTATACAAAGGAGCATGGGGGAGCTCTTGTCCATAATGGGCATGGTATTGACACAGCTCCAGATGATCCACATTGGCGCACAATTGATATGATCCAAAAATATTTAGGCAGAATAAGGTGAATAAAGCACCTGGACCGGATAGCATACACCCACGGGTCCTTTAAAGAACTGAGCTCTGTCATTTCAAAGGCATTGTTTCTAATTTTTAGGGACACTTTAATGACTGGCATAGTACCACTGGATTGGCGTAAAGCCAATGTGGTGCCAATATTTAAAAAGGGGTCAAAATCTTTACCAAGTAATTATAGACCTGTTAGTTTAACTTCTATAGTTGGGAAGATACTGGAGAGTTTAATAAAAAATCACATAGATGACTTCTTGCTGGAAAAAAATATTTTAAGTAATAGACAGCATAGATTCATGAAAGACAGAAGTTGTCAAACAAATCTGATTTCTTTTTATACGGAGGTGAGGTGAGGTGCTTCATATAGTGAACTCGGTGTAGAGCTATTCACCCTGAGGTCATCACAGAGGACAAGGGGGCACTCTTTACATCTGGAGGAAAAGAAATTTAATCTCCAAACACGGAAAGGTTTCTTCACAGTGAGAGCTGTGAAAATGCGGAATAGACTCCCTCAAGAGTTGGTTCTGGCCAGCTCAGTGGATTGCTTTAAAAAAGTCCTGGATTCTTTCCTAGATACAAGGAATATAACTGAATACTAAAATTTATAGGTAAAGTTGATCCAGGGAATATCCGATTGCTTCTCGGGGGATCAGGGAGGATTTTTTTTCCCTGCAGGAGCAAATTGGATCATGCTTTGCTCGGTTTTTTTGCCTGCCTCTGGATCAACTGTGGGTATAGGATTATAACTATGTAGCTATGTATACGATTAAACTTTGCCTCAGGGTTGGTGGTCAGTAGGCGGAGGAGTAGTTCCCTATTATTGGGGAGGTATAGTACCCAACCACTTGCATCAATTAAGGAAATAATGCCCCATTGTTGGTGTCAGTGGGAGGAATAGTGCCCTAGCATTGATACTAGTTAGAAGAATTGTGCTCCATCATTAGTGTCACTGGCAGGAATTATGCCATTATGCCATACTGCTAGTGTCAGTGGGAGGAATAGTGCCTCATGTCATTAGGAGGAATCTGGCCCTCAAGCCACAGTTTGGTGACCACTGGTCTGCATTGCTGACTGCTAGGTAGTTTCCAACTGTTTTAATGAAGCACTTCTATAAGGTAGATTAAGGAAAAGTCTTAGCTCTTTGTTTATATTTCCTATGCAGAAAAGCATATGTAATAGAAGAAGTTTTTCTAATGATCCTTGATAGTTATTTGTGTCTGTAAGACTTTTGTTTGTGGCACTATCATAAAGGATTTTGTGGGCACAAGGACTGGGGCATATGTGTGCAGTTTAAAATTTCACTAGGCTCGGACTCTATTTAACCAGGTTCCAATAAGCCATGCCCAATAGTTAGCGCAATGTAACATGCCTATTCTACTGTGTCATGCTGCACACCCTGCATATCATCTTCCTGTTAAGGATTCCCCTTCTTTTGAAGTTGGGAGGTAGGAGTATTCTCTTCACAACATTTAGCACACCGCTACAAAGTTACCACTTTATCCACCTACTACTTAGCATATGATCTGCGCAGAAATGTTCCAGTGGTAGATGTGCAGGACCAGGACCCTGTTATGTGTTTGGCAGTGCTATTGAAGAACATGATACCAATGTGAAAGCCATTCTTAAAAAAAAAAAGAGAAAAAAGAACTGAAACTTAATGTGTAAAAACACAAACCTCAAATTAGCAAAGACAAGTATTGTGGCCACATTTTGTAAAACGATACCCAGATAAAAGTCTAGCAATCTCTCACATGATTCCTCCTCAAAATTGGAGCTGGCAACAGTTCTAGAGATGGCCAATTACCAGCCAAACCTCACCACAAGTCTTGCTGACATTTTCTGACATCTAAGAGAACTTTTAAAGAAAACCTATGATTTTCAAAAGGAATCTCAAAAGAATAATACATTTGATAAAACGAAACTCATTGCTAATGCTGAAACATTACCATACTATGAAATGTCAAAAGAAAAGACATTTCAGACTAATATCTCAAAACAAGGGTTTTGATGCTGTGTTTCTGTAAGAAGGGAAACAGGTGATTTATGCCTCTAAGTCGCAAACAATGACAGAGGTTAGCTATGTCCAAATAGAAAAGTAGAAGGGTGGAACATTTTCATCTGTCCACATATGGTTTACGACTTATCATTGAATCACATCAAAAACCTAAGGCAATAATCATGAAGTGTCTTGTGCCTGCCCAAATAAAGCTACAAAAGATGATGTTAGGCCTACAAAAATATAACTGTGTAGCGGCTTACAAGCCTGGCAACCTAATTCTACTTTTGATACGCAAAACCAGAATATTTTAACTTAGAATCATGTAACTTAGAGACAAGACTGAGGGTAGAAAAAGACTAAGTAGCCAACATAATCCTTTTTTGAGTGAGAATAGACCTCTGTTTATCCAGCCATGTTTAACCCCTTGACGCCAACGTAACACAAATATGCGGCCTTACAGAACTGGGCTTTTTTCCGTGGGGCTGCATATTTGCGTACCTGCGTACCGTGCGGCACGCTCCCAGCACAAAGGCCGCAGTGTCACTGAGAGCACCCGGGACTCCCGATTCTGGGTCAAGGTGATCAGTAACTGTACAGCCGGGTCCTCTTGTTTTTTTTCTCTCTCTATGAATGGAGGAGAGAGATACATTGTATCTATCTAACTCCTGGCATAGAGGGGGGGGAAAAATGTTTGTGAAAAAAAAAAAAAGATAAATAAATATTAAAATATAAAATACCTAGATCAAGGTTTGATCTAGTTCAGTGCCAGGGTTAGTATTTGGGTCACAGTCATGGTCAAAGGTCAAGGTCAGGGTCAAAGGTCAGGATTTAAAAAAAAATTGGTATCAGTGTCAGTTAGTGTCAATGTCAGTGTCAGTGTGTTTTAGGTAAAAAAAAGACAAAAACAAAATGTGCACTATTGTTTCTGGGCTATACTATGGGTACAAACAACAAATAACATACACATATATGGTATTGCTGCAATCATCAAGAGCTGGAGAATTTATCTTGGGTTGTTCTTTGGCGGTAGGTTATAGTAGTAACAAGAAACACACAGCTAAATAAAAAAAAATATTTTTTTTTTACTATTTTGGGCCCGTTTTCCTTTGATAATAATAAAAATTCATGAGATATCCATTACTATTTACCACCAAATGAAAGCCCAATTTGTCCTGAAACAAACGCGGTATAATCCACCTGGATGTACAAAGTAGTTGTGATGATATGTACGGTTTTACTAACACATGTCAACGTTGCAAAATTGTGCTTAGGCATTTAGATTTGTTTTACCCTTAGGAGTGACGGGGTTAAAGTCCCATATTCTTGCTTGGCACAGTAAAAGAATGCTTTCTAATGTTACTTTCAAACTTTCAACCCTTTTCGATTGAGGCCATGCCCCTGTTTTCTTTATCTCAGCTAAGTATTGAAAATACTGCCTTCCTTTAGTCTCTCCCAGGGCTTTTTTGATCTGAAACATGGCAGGACACTGTATCACCACCTCCAACACTGACCCTGTGCTCAGTGACTTGTGACGGAAGCCGGCACCACTAGATTCTACCAGCTTCTGTGCTTACCAGTGACACTTTGCTTCTTCATGCAGCTCAGACACAGATACCTCCCTGTCCATATGACACAGAGGAGGAAGTCAACAACATCAGCTTCACAACAGTGGCTCCTCTTGCAGCCCCCAACCCCCCAATTGGTGCTGAGTACTTCTCCCTGGCTCTCAAAAGTAAGTACTAGCTACTATTCCTCAGTAGTCCCTCTATGTGCCACTTTGTACTGGGAAGGGTAGGGGGCTGAGGGGGGAGGAAGTACTCTGTACTAGGAGGGGAGTTTGGAGGCTTGGTAGTTTTGATAATTTTTGGTTGTACACTGGCCTGTGTTACCCACTCCTGAGCACTATGCCCTGTGAAACACTCACGGAGGAGCCTTGTACCCTGTGCAATATGCACTCCTGAGCACTGTACAATTGGCATTTCAGCAATGGAGAAATGATCACTGTGCTCTATGCGATACACACTCCTGAGCCCAGTGCCCTGTGAGATATGGACTCCTAAGTTTGGGGAATGTGAGTACCAGCACCTATTCTCTGAGAAAAAAAAGTCCCCTGGTCTCTCCTAATATTGTAGACTATTACAACCATTTTTATGGATATATATACTATGATATTCACTTCAACCACTCACCTTACCCCGCGACCATTGTGTCTTGTGGAATATGGATCCCCATACTCGGAACCCAGCGATCATGATGGCTGTGCAATCACATGATCACAATGTCAACAAAGCTGTTATGAATCAATATGACCCTTTACTAGTGAGCTGTGAGTGGCCCACAACTATCACATGGTTCCTGGGCCAATCACAACACCCTGTACCATGTGATTACTTGTAGCCAATCATAGATCACTAATATTCACAGCTGTCATGAATGTAACCAATTCATGACAGTTCAAAGCATTGCTGGTACAATCATCTCCATTGTACCAGCAATAAAAATATCCCTGATCACCCCCCCCCCCCAGAATACTACAACGTTACTCTGGTAACATTGAACTACTCTGGTGAAAGTATTTTTTACAAATAGTAAAAAAAAAAAAAAATAATATAAAAAAAACTTAAATAATGAATAAAAGATTATTTGCATTTTTTTTTAGTTTTCTTTTAACATGCTGCCATCAGACAGTGTCCCTGATCACTTTCACACCAATCATATCATGACTGGCGATGGTATGTAAAAAAAATAGTGACAAAAAATTTCAACTTCAAAAAACTTGCCATGCCTCTTACTAAAAATCTCTACTGTCTTCATCCCAAAAAGGTGTAATTTGGGGGATATTTGTACCATCCTGCCATTTTAAGGGCCTGGAGAAATTAGATCGGCCATCATTACATCAGGATTGATACATTTTCAAATATATATCCCATAGTTTGTGGATGATTTAACTTTCATACATACAAAGACATGTAGCAGAATACATTTTTGCCTAAATTTATGAAGAAATTAAATTTTTGTACTTTGATTTTCTGTCTTTTTATATAATAAATAATAAAAGGCCCAGTGGTGATCAAATGCCACCAAAAGAAAGCTCTATTTGTGTGAATTTTTAAAAATAAATTTCATTTGTATACAGTGTTGCATGACCGTGCAATTGCCATTTAAAGTAGCGCAGTGCTGAATAGAAAAAAAAGGCCTGATCATGAAGGGGGTAAAATCTTCCGGAGCTGAAGTGGTTAAAGAAAAAACCTGAAAGTGACAACAGTCAGTGGAAATTAGGCACTACAAATATAAAATGATTCTACAAACATTAATGCACTGTCATTAGAAAACATCAATACATGTATACAAAATCTTGTCTACAGGTGAAGGCAACACAATGAGGCTGAGTTACCTAAGGGATTTGAAAATGTTCACACAATAAATTGTGAATATTTACTTCAAATATTTATTCATGTGTAGAAAAAGATAAACAGGAGTTTTCTTTTCAGATGATTGCAAAGCTGAAGTAAATGTTTACACATTTTATTGTGTGAATATTATCAAATCCTTTAGAAAATCAGCCTCAATGTGTTTATTTATAGATATGACTGTGTTGTTTTTTTTTCTTCTTTTGCTTATGTTTAACTTGAGTTGCCTCTTTGCGAGTTTTTTCTTTCTGGTTTTGATTTTTCTTTTGAAAGAAGAGAGACATAATATGGTGAGCACTAGGTAGCACTGCAACTGTCTTGTGCTATGTTGTCAGTTGTTTTTTAAATATGTGGCTGACCATTCTCATGGTCAGCTGTTAACGTTTAAAAAATAAATAGTAGGTACACCTTTATGGATTTGTAGTATTTCCTGCCTGCCAAACATGTTCAGGCATGGCAAAAAAACTGGGTATGGCCAAAAAGTGTGTGCTGCTTCATGGCATTTGGCTTAATGAATAATAACTTTCACCCTTTGCTTTTCTATGTATTTGAAACAATAGGACCTTCACGTACACTGAAGAGAAAGTAGGAGTAAAATATGCCCAACATTGGGTACAGTGCAGGGGTGGACTGACCATTTGGAAACTCGGGCACTGCCTGAGGGCTTGGGGTCAGTAGAGGGCCCCATGAGATGCCCCTGGTATCTTTTTCATAGGCTTTTTTGAGTTTGGGCAAGGAAACAGGGGCCCCATGATCCCCTATTGCCCGGGGGCCCCATGAGTTGTCAGTCCGCCCCTGATACAGTGGCACTAATAATACCAACCAGCACTCTTGTCAGTGGCAGCAATAATAACCCTCAGCATTCATGGTCACAATAATAAAGATCACAATTCATTGGTGTCAATGGCAGCAAAAAAAAAAAAAACCCCTTCATTGGTGTTAGTCGCAGCAATAACAAACCTCCTTCACTGCTGTCCAATGACAGTAAAAATAATCCCCCTCCAGTCTTGATGTCTGGAACTACAGTCATGTGCAAAACTAAGTACACCCCATGGAAATTGTTTACTTTCTCAACAATTTGAAAAGGCAAACATTAGCTCTTTCAATAAACACTATCTACAGATAAAGGTGATCTCCGCGAGTAAGTAAACTGTCAGTTACAATCAATTATTTAACAAAAATATCAATAAATACAGTGTATACTGTGTAAAAAGTATATACATCATAGACTTCTATTACCCTCTTTAGCAGAAATGACTTCCTGTTAGCATTTTGTATAATTGCCCACTAGTCTCTGATATTGACATAAATTTTTGACCACTTCATTTAGTTGCAAGATATTTATGGGCTTCCTTGAATGAACTACCTATTTCATATTACCCCACAAAATGTCAATGGGATTCAAATAAGGCCCTTGACTAGGGCAGGCTATAACCCTCTATTTCTTTTTTTGAGCCATTGCTAATGTGCTTCAGAAACTTATGTGAATATATATTTAATGGATAAGTTCACCTTTGTACAAAAAATAATAAATGCACATTTTTTGCAGGTAAAAAAATGAAAAAATGCAGATCGCTGGTGCCATGGAGGTCTCCTACAGACTGTCAGTATATCTGCTCACCTTAATGGGAAAGCCTGTCAGGAATAATGAATGGACTACCATGGCACTCCAGAGCGCCGTCGTAGTTCACTACAAACTACAAGCCGACAGCCGCTAAGACTGTTGGGACTTGTAGTTTCTCATTCACAGAATACCGTTTGCCTGTACTGTAATTTTTAAAAATTTGACTACTAGAGGGAGGAGAGGAGATCCCCTGCTAGCTGTCAGAGCTGGGGGGAGCAGGGGCACCCTGAATATGGGTGTAGCATGTAACATGTTGTGTAATTGTGAAATGTGAACTTATCCTTTAACGCAAAGACTATGAATTTCCCTGGCCATGAAGCAGCAAAGCAAGCCATAACATTTCTACTACCATGTTTTACAGTTGTTATGAGGTTCTTCTCCTGAAATACTACCTTCAGCAAACATGTCTACTGATACTGTGACCAAACAACTATATCTTTGATTGATCGGTTTTCCATAAGGCCTAGTCTTTGCCTATTTGTTCAATGAGAGACTGTAATCTTGCCCTAATGTCCTTTTTGTAGATGCGCTTTCTTGAAATTAAATTTTAGGGTTCTTTTTTAAGCATCAAAGGGTGAGCTCAGGGTTGCCTCCTGAGTATGGGGATACCACATGTGTGAGACTTTTTCAAAGCCTAGATGCATAGAGGGGCCCAAAATCCAAGGAGTACCTTTGGGCTTTCAAGGAGCATAAATTACGCAAATAAATAATGTAAATACATTTCCTGGCGACCTAACACATTTGTGGAGGCCTTGGAGAACCAGGACAATGGAAACACACAAATTACCCCATTTTTGAAAGCAAACACTGCAAGGTATTTCTGAAAGGTATAGTGAGTCTTTTAAAAATGGCATTGTTTGCCACAATTTTTTGGGAAATGCAGAAAGAAAATTAGAATTACACTCCAAAACACATTCTGCTACTTGTCCTGAGTATGGTGATATCACATGTGTGAGCCATTTTCACAGCCTAGGCATATACAGGGGCCCAAAATTCAAAGAACCTTCAGGCATTCTAGAGTCATAAATTATGCATTTAATTTCCTGACTACCTATCACATTTTTGGAGGCCCTGGAGAACAGGATAATATAAGATGCATGATGAGTCTTTTGAAGACTTAATTTTTTTGCCACAAGTTTTTGGAAAATGTGGAAAGAAATGTTGGGAATGCAACAGCATGTACTATAATGTACTATATACAGTATTCTGTGGTAATATCACTTGACCAGTAGATGGCACTGTACACTAAAGGTTACTAGTTGTGTATGTGTAAAACTTGCTGGTTCTTTATTCCTCTCTATCATCTCTTCAGGAAGTAATGAGTCTGTAACATGTCTGCTGTTATACAGTCTGCTGCAATGTGCTCTGTATGTTTGTAACTTAAGCCACACAAGTAAAGCCTGAATTCTGCTATCACTACCAGTGTCTTCTATAACACATAACCAACAAGAAATAGAAATTAATTTTAAAAATAAAGATATTTCTCACATGCAGCATGGGCATACTTAGAATTGAATCCCAAAACATATTTTAGTACTCCTCCCGAGTATGGTAATACCACAAGTGTGAGATTTTTCACTGTCTGGACTGATTATGTACAGGACATTGTATCTTGTGTATTACACAAATCAACTAATTGTGTCAAAAACAATGTGCTGTAATAGTCACCTCTATATGAGTGGTGAAGAAATATAGTGTAGCAAAGAGTCACCAATGACAGTCCCAGCTCCTGTAAGCCAAGCAAGCCCAACCTACTGGTACAAGACTGCTCTCAGCAATGCCATTGTCACTAGCCTGGTGTTTCTGCAGGAATGTAGTCAGTGGGATGTACAAGTGGGTCAGCTCAGGCCACAGGCAGAGACCTGGTCAGCAAGCAGGCAAAAGATTGGTCCAGGCTACAGGCAGAAATGTGGTCAATAAACAGGCCGGGGTTAGTACAGGCAGCAGGCAGAGGCAACACTGTACTGGTGTGGCAGTGGTCAGGGACACTGTAACTGGTGTGGTGGTGATCAAGGATGTTGCAATTGTTGTGGCAATGATCAGGGACAATATGACTAGTGTGGGAATAGTTAGGGGCAATGTGATTAGTGCAGTGATGATCATGGACTATGTAACTAGTGTGGCAGTGATCAGGAACACAATATGTAGTTTAGCAATAATCAGGGACACTGTAATTGGTATGGCTGTGATTAGGGACAATGTGACTGGTGTGGCAGTGATCAGGGACAATATGACTGGTATGGTGGTGATTAGGGACAATATGACTGGTATGGTGGTTATTAGGGACAATATGACTGGTATGGTGGTGATTAGGGACAATATGACTGGTATGGTGGTGATTAGGGACAATATGACTGGTTGGACAGTGATTAGGAACAATATGACTGGTGTGGTGATGATCATGAACACTGGAAATGGTGTGGTGGTTATCAGGAACACTGTAACTGGTGTGGTAGGGGTCAGGGACAATATGACTGGTGTGGTGGTGACCAGGGACACTGTAACTGGTGTGGTGTGATCAGGGACACTGTAACTGGTGTGGTGGTGATTATGGACAATATGACTGGTGTGATGGTGATCAGGGACAATATGACTGGTGTGATGGTGATCAGGGACAATATGACTGGTGTGACCATGAATAGGGACACTGAGTGGATGACAGTGATTAGGCACACTGACTGGTGCGAGGGTGATTAGGGATACTGACTGGCAACACTGATCTGGTGACATTGTACTGCTGTGGCAGTGATCAGAGATAGATAGAGGGGGGGGGGGGTGATTGTTGTTTTTTTTTTACACTCTGATTGCTTATAACAATGATGTTCACTGTATAAGCAATGAGTAGCACTGTTCAAAGGTTTAATTCATGAACACTTTTTTTACTAACGTGATGCTGTGATTGGTCAAACTATCACATGCTACAGGGCCGATGTAATTGACCCTGGTACCATATGATAACTGTGACCTACCACAGAGATCACACAATAGTAAGCAAGGCATCATGAATGACAGTTTTGTTTACTACTGTAACTGTGGTCGCTGTGATTGGTCACAGCAATCAAATGGTACCAGGGCTGCTCACAGTGGCTCGACACTATGATCAGTGATCCGGTGTGTCTGATGGACACATGCTTCCGGGAGGACATACAGTTACGTCCTCCCAGAACTAGAGAGCATCTGCCAGCCATTTATGTATGTTGGCTGGGCAGAGAGTGATAAAGCTGAATTCCAAGTATGCCAATTTTTGCATATTTCACATACCAGCTTGGAGATTTCCTGGAAATCAGTGTAGTAGGCATCCTTACTCTAGCTAGCTTTCAGATCCTGTGCTGAGCAGCTGTGTTGCTGTTTATTGATACAGGAGGTCACTTGCTTGGCTTGTGCTCCATTCAGAGGACACTTTCCATTTTCTCAGTGAATGCAAAGTGTTCTCTGGTTGGATTAGCTGGTGATTTTAATGTCCCTGGCCCACCTCTCCACCTCGTCCAATCAGAGAATACTTTGCATTCATTGAAAAAATTCAAAGTGTTCCCTGAATGGCCCCAATGCCATGCTAATGGCCCTCTGTGGTTATTATACAACAGGGCACCTGTCCGGCACAGGACTCGGAAGTTAGCAGAGATCACTGAAGTAGGGGTGCCTATTACAGTGATTTACAGCTTCCATGGGGATCCCACAGGTATGACACATATATACATTCATACATACATACACATACATTGGTCCAAGCTGGACCAATGTAACTATGTAAAAATTGCCATACCTGGAATTCATCTTCAAATCATCTAATCTCTAACGCAAAGTAGAATGTTCGGGATAGAAGACAAGAAGGACCTGAGTGACTGAGAGAACAAGTTGTGTGAAATCAGGGCTTCTGCTGTGAAATTGGAGGATGAATTGCTCCACAATGCCTGTAACTACAGAGAAGGTTGTTTTACAGCTCATGTATTGCTTGCTAGGAAATGCTTGATTGCCCTTAGGCTAGCCACTGGTTTACCTTTAAACCCCAGTACCAATTCTTTCTTAAGATTTGAGAATGGGTTAAAGGCAAAAAACACCTGCTTTTCCAACTGGAGTTCTTTGACGATCTGTGAACACCACAGCTGTTAAAATGAAAACGAGAGCTCTTCCCAGAAGAGCTTACAGTCTAAAAAGCTAGAGATAGATTTTGTGAAGGGCAAAACAAGCCTGCTTTATTTTGTAAGGACGCAATTCTGGTAAATAAAAGGGAATTGCAGCTATCAGACCTGGAGAAAATTATACCCTCCACACCCCCTGCAGGATAAACAAACAAGCCTATGATGTAAGCAGTATGGCATTGTAGTCAAGCTGCACTGACCCATGGATTCGGCAGAGCACACGCTCACATAACTATCAGTCTATTTCCTGCTCTGATTCTGTCTGATAATTGAATTTCAGGAAATTCTATAGATCTCCCCCTCCCCACACACAAGTTACTAGGCAACACATCACCGGTTCACATGTGCTAGATGCTGCCAGGCAGCAGTGTTCCTATTAATGCCTCGGTGTCTAGACATGTGTATGTGTTAATGTGCGAATTCATTGTGTGTTTATAATGCGCCTTTGCTTCTGTACACCGTTTTACATTTCTAAGTGTCTGGGATCTCAAGCTGTGCTTTGCCCATGATGGACAATGTTTCTGTCATGGGAAATCTTTCTTACCATTGTGTATGTACCGTGTTTATTTTATTACTGTGTATTTTTTATATTAATCATAATACATCTCCAAAGGTGGCCAGCTGCATGTTAATGACTTATGGGAACAAAGGTTTGTGTAGTCTCTTATTGCCGGCGTTTTGCCAGGCAGCACTAGTGTGACAATATTATTACTGTCAAAGCACGGAGATGTCATTGCTCCTCACATGAGAGACCTATATGCGCTGCTGTTGTTGATGCCCATTTGAAATTGCTGGTGGCCCAGTTGTCATGTTGACCCTTGACTTTGATTCTTGAAGTGACCTACTGTACCTGCATTGTCATAACACACCTTGTCTGAGTAAATGACTTTGAAAGCTGTGGATAAAGAGGATCAGCATGACAGACAGGCAATTAGCATTTTCAGAGAATGGTTTCCTGAGCAGGTTGCAAAAATGTTTTAATTTTTAACTGAATCTGCTGTTTAATTTGTCAACATTAAGGAAAATTCAGCATTAGCTTCAATCCAATGTATTCACTTCAAACAAATAAAAGCACAGATAATATACTGTAACCTACATAATTTGAACTGCTATACATGTACAGGCATGAAAAAAAATGTTGTGTGCATTGCCCAATTGGAAAGTTTTAAAATGTTATCAGGCTTACCCCTTTTGACAACGAATGTTGTGTTCTAAACGCGTTAAGGAGGAGCCCTTTGTCAGCCATTGACGTAAAGCCGTCGGATCACGGAGATCCAACGGCCACCATATTGTTCCAGCTGTACCATCTTCAGTGAATGTACCATCTTCAGTGAATGTATCATCTTCAGTGAATGTACCATCTTCAGTGAATATCCCAGCACCCCGGAAAAGTTTGACTACTGGCACTGGTTATCAACTCTCAGTATCACTGGGAAGATCACCCAATCCCCAGCTACACACCTGATCACACCTGAGGGACCAGGGCATGTCCAGGAGCTTATGATACAACGTGCTTTTTATTAGCGCTTCCGGTGAGTGCGCATTCTATATGTTTATATATATTCATCCAAACGGAATCAGTATTCTGGGACTATATAGAAGTTTTTTGAAGATATCATCAGCTTTAAGAAGTTCATACAATTTTGGACATTTTATATTTTTGTACTTGTCATGACTATATGTTTCTCATAGATATTTGCATTATTTTTATTTTAATTTTATATGCTTATTTTCTGAGTAACATTTCTCAGTATTATTTGCTTCACAAAATGCATCAATCATACACATGCGTTTGGGAGACGACATTCATTATTCATTTAGCGCTGCGCTATTTTTTATTGATTTAAAATGTCATCATTGATGTGATTGCCTGTGTCCAGCATCTTTCACACAAGCAGCTGACGGGTGATAAAAACAGGTAATTGAGCAGTGGTTTTACCATTTGTGGATCCACAGTGGATTACTTTTAGATCATGGGCTAGTGTAAAACTAGCCTTCAGCTTTCACATCCCATAAGTCTTGAAGAACTGGTAAAATTTTATTTATTTACTTTTTGAAAAATGTATTATTTGTTCTGTTTCATATGCTAATATATGCAATGACATACCTTCTAGGCCCAGTCTGTGAAGATAATAGTGTGTTTGTGTAGGCACAAACGTTGAATCAAACACAATTTTACTTCAGATAAGTACTGTACAGAGCATATTTTTCCAGTTTTTTAAGTGTAAGAAGACAATGACTACTCTGCTTGGGAAGTGAAATGAAAAATTCAACAGCAGAGAGAAGGGAGTGTTGAACTAAAGATGGTACCAACTAGCATCGAAAAAATGTAGAAGGGAACAGAAAAACATACCAAACCCAATAAACAAGACAAAGACAGTCTGTTTTGTTGGAGCACCTTCCCCACCTGAAAACAGCAAGATCCCATAATAATATACAATACACTGTAATGATATAACAAACATAAAATGATCAAAGAATATGGATGCCTTATGAACCTGAATGAAGCAAGAGAAGAGAAAACATGCAAAACATATATACATCAATCCATATACAGTACGAGACATTGTCTCTGAGGAGTCATGGACTTAACACAGCTAAAAGACATTAGGTCATTTCTTCAAGGGCAATATGTTTGAGAGGTACCTTATGGGTAGACGTAAGATAGTCTTTCAGTTGAATGAAAGAACTTCTTGACAAACCCAGCTTGTGAAGAACATTCTTGCATGAGAGATATTCAAGGTGCTGCTTCACTGATGCTGCTGTAAGACTATTCTCTCAGGTAGACTTGGTCGTTCAGGAAAAATCCTGTTGCCAAAGTTAGTATCCCCAATGAGTTCCCTTGGCATGAGTTTTGAGAAATTAAAAAGAGTTTCTTGAATTCCTTTAACAATAGTTTGACAAGTGCAGACATTGTCTCAACTCTGCTTCTTACTGGCGCAAGGAGTGCCAATGTTCCAACCTAGGTCAGTGCTTTTGGCATAGGCACTGGCACCATTGTTACAATAAAACCTTTTATGTATTTTGTGCATAAAAATGTATATTTACAACTGCAGCATAAGTTAGGCATTGTTGACAAGTGGAGGTATGTAATCACTCAAATTGATTATAGGATACATGATGTGCATTTTCTGGTATAGGGATCTACTCTTAAACATTTGGTATTTGATTGTACTTGATAAGTGCAGATGAATTCCTTCAGTTCCTTTTAGGTCTGTTGCACTACCCCTGTAGGGGTTGCTGGTAATAGCGGATTCTTCTGTAATAGTGCAGAGGCCCCACAAGCACCAGTCCACACACACCAGCTCCAATAACTCAGTTTAGAGGATTATTTTTTATATTTATTGCTTGAAGAGCTTTAAACAGGAGAGGGGTTAGGACATGGGATACTCCAAAACACTGCACAATAACAGGAGGACAGCTTTTCCCAAGATCGCATACACAAATTATGTTGAGGACACAAGGGAATGGCCAGTACTCTGAGACCCTATGAGAGCAGGGTCAGTGCATAGCTACTTCTGGCACTTACATCCCAAAAGAACACAATCACCAGGGATCATTCAGCATCAGTGCTTAAAAGTCCCCAAGAGAGCTGCACACCTTCCAACTTCCTCTGGACACTTCCCAGTGAAAGACACAATCCTTTTGCAGACCACCTCCCATTGCGTGAAAATCCACAACCAGCTCCTCAAAAAAGATTGATTCCACAGCTGAGAGCTCAGAGAGAACAACTGCACAGTCCACAGGCTGCTTCAGAGGGCAGCAGTCCCAGAGACTTTGGAACCCTCCCTAATGAGTAAAGAACAATCTCTCCAGGGCTCCAAACTATTTATTACCTCTCTGGCCACCTTCTGGACACTCCCTTCCAGGGATTGGCCAGGCCATGATAAATATTCAGACTGGTCATTGGACTCTTCCAGCCCTATGTACAGGGAGAAGCAGTCAAACTCCCAGCCTATGAAACCCTGAACATACCAGAACAAACAATCACTGTATATTAATTATATAAGGAGCAAAAAAACAAACTTTTCTAGCATCCTATGCTAGGAGGGTGCTACAACTCTGAAATAATGTATTCATCAGCAGGGGAAATTCCTCCATGTTGTTTCTTCTGTGCCAGCACATGTGTGCAGTGTGTAGGACAGTACTCCCTTTTTATTAAATGTGTCAAAGATCTCTGAAGTGGCTGCCTTCATCATCTAAAAAGTATACATCCTGATAGCTTTCTTTCACTGCCTGTGAGAAAACATATTGACCAAATATATTTTGACATTGTTTTTTTCCTGAAAGCCCTTTGTGATGGAGCTTATAGTTACATAGTTAGTCTGGCTGAAAAAAGACAAAAGTCCATCCAGTTCAACCATTAAAAAAAAGTTATAATCCTATACCCACAGTTGATCCCGAGGAAGGCAAAAAAAAACAGCAAAGCATGATCCAATTTGCTCCTGCAGGGAAAAAAATTCCTTCCTGATCCTCCGAGAGGCAATCGGATATTCCCTGGATCAATTTTACCTATAAATGTTAGTATCCAGTTATATTCTGTGTATCCAAGAAAGAATTCAGACCTTTTTTAAAGCAATCCACAAAGCTGGCCAGAACCAACTCTTAAGGGAGTCTATTCCACATTTTCACAGCTCTCACTGTGAAGAAACCTTTCCGTGTTTGGAGATTAAATTTATTTTCCTCCAGACATAAAGAGTGCCCCCTTGTCCTCTGTGATGACCTCAGGGTGAATAACTCTACACCGAGTTCACTATATGAACTACTGATGTATTTTACATGTTGATCATATCCCCCCTTATGTATTATACATGGAGATCATATCCCCCTTATGTATTATACATGGAGATCATATCCCCCTTATGTATTATACATGGAGATCATATCCCCCCTTATGTATTATACATGGAGATCATATCCCCCCTTATGTATTATACATGGAGATCATATCCCCCCTTATGTATTATACATGGAGATCATATCCCCCTTATGTATTATACATGGAGATCATAACCCCCCTTATGTATTATACATGGAGATCATATCCCCCCTTATGTATTATACATGGAGATCATATCCCCCCTTATGTATTATACATGTTGATAATATCCCCCTTATGTATTATACATGGAGATCATATCCCCCCTTATGTATTATACATGGTGATCATATCCCCCCTTATGTATTATACATGGAGATCATATCCCTCCTTATGTATTATACATGGTGATCATATCCCCCCTTATGTATTATACATGTTGATCATATCCCCCCTTATGTATTATACATGGAGATCATATCCCCCCTTATGTATTATACATGGAGATCATATCCCCCCTTATGTATTATACATGGAGATCATATCCCCCCTTATGTATTATACATGTTGATCATATCCCCCCTTATGTATTATACATGTTGATCATATCCCCCCTTATGTATTATACATGGAGATCATATCCCCCCTTATGTATTATACATGGAGATCATATCCCCCCTTATGTATTATACATGTTGATCATATCCCCCCTTATGTATTATACATGTTGATCATATCCCCCCTTATGTATTATACATGGAGATCATATCCCCCCTTATGTATTATACATGGAGATCATATCCCCCCTTATGTATTATACATGGTGATCATATCCCCCCTTAATCTCCTCTTCTCAAGAGAGAATAAATTCAGCTCCTCTAATCTTTCCTCATAGCTGAGCTCCTCCATGCCTATTATCAGTTTGGTTGCCCTTCTCTGTACTTTCTCCAGTTCCCCAATGTTCTTTTTGTGAATTGGTGCCCAAAACTGAACTGCATATTCCAGATTAGGTATTACTAATGATTTGTACAGGGGTAATAGGATATCTCTCTCTCTGGAGTCTATACCTTTTTTAATACAAGAGAGAATTTTGCTCCCGTTAAAAACCCAGCTCAGTATAGTTAGATATAATCATTGGAGAATGACCATTCTTGACTCTCCCTGCCATGATCTGACCCAGATGCAAGAGCTCCAGTATATGTACAATTCTGTTTAAAAAGACCTCAGTGTAAGGCTGACACCTGCCTATCACTGAGCAATGTCATAGTCCCTTAGAAACTCCTCCTGTTCTTCAAAGGGCTTTCTCTTGAATGCACAACATTTCTTGAAAGCATATGGTTTGTCATGAATGAGAAGGTAGGAGTTTGGGTCTTTTTCCTTTGTACTTTGTATTTACTGGTGAGATTTTCTCATCTTGTAGCACCAGGCTAGGACTGCTCAAATTTATTATTGAGAAGCTTGGATCATTCCTAGCACTGGCTAAGTCTTTGATGAACTTCGAGAAGAACGAGAAAGGTGGAAAAGAGACTTGATGTTCCACTTTATACCTTGAACACACTATTACCTATTTCACTTGAATTCTTATTGTAAAGCCATTTTCTTAGTCCTAGGTTTACACCATGTGCAGTTTATAGAAAGCTAAGATCTTGTAAATGTGGGTCTTTCTCTGAGATTTAAAGCCAAACAAGAAGGTCACTGAGTTCCTGGAACCTCTGATTGTCTCTGTTGGATATTTTCAGAACATTCTGCAATTTCCTAAACAAGGCAAGCTCAATAATTTCTGAACTTCTGTAATTTAGATTTAAGCTCTCCCACGCAAGGTTAAGGCCCTTGGTCAGTCTTAACTCTTTTGGCACAGTCCAATGACTTATGGTCTAACCATTTGATTGACAAATCTAGTTCTCTCATGGGTAAGATGCTAAGGTCCTAGACTACTGACTTAAATGTTGACCTCCCACTTTTTTAGTTCACTGGATGACCACTGAACTTAATGAGGTCAATATTAATATATTTTCTGTTGGTTATGTACTTGGTAAGGTCTGATTTATCAGTTTTTTTCAGGCCTTGTCATGACAGGGATGAGTGAAATGTACATTTCTTTGGTTGATTCAGGTGTAACACCCTGCTACAAGTGTTTGCTGCAGGATGTTAAAGCAAACACAAGATGGCAGTGTCCTGCAGAACACTGGCACTCACACTCTGTAGAACAGCCCCATGGAACTTGTATGCGGAACCGCAGAACTTTACTAAGGAACAATGTATCTAGGAACTACATTTCCCAGAGAAGCTGGTTTGTGGGCAGAAGCATTTATTTATATATATATATATATATATATATATATATATATATATATATATAAAAAAGCCCTGGAGATGGGACAGGACTTGAGAGGGGAGAGATCTGGAGAGGGGAGTGCACTGACTGTCAGAGGACCAGACCAGGCTGCGGAAAAAGAGAATGGAGGCAAGGAAAGTCTGCTGCTTGCTGACCTTGCTGCATTGTCCATAAAGATAATCTTCCAGCAAGCAACTGGACGGAACACTGCAGACAGGACTGGAGAGTGCGTGGAGGCCCTATCTGAGGAGATAGAAAGACTGCAGGAATTTGCCAGATGCCATCCTTTGGGTGAGAGAGTCCCAAGCATTACCAAGGAAAGGCAACACTAACACTTGCTCCATCTTTGCTATTTTCCTGCACACATTTGTGGACATTGCACATAGTTATTATAAGTTGCGGCCTAGTTCCTCCAGCCGCTAGATTTAACACAGCCTCATCATCAGAGCTGATAGTAGGACAGCCATTTCGCAGGCTGAACCACAGCTGTGTCACCACCATCATCAATTTACTATTTTAAAGAGACCTTTTCCTATTGTGCCAATTGTCTTGCAGTCCAGAGCGGAGTTGCCCTGTGTCAACAATCACTTCTGCCAGCTTAACATCTTATTGCTTTAGATCTACTAGTGACTAGAGCTTTAAAGGGGCATTACACAAGTCAATTGCTGCTTTCAGGGGTAGTGCTGTTCTTCCCTTTCTTTATTGCATTGTTCATCAGAGAACCATTATTCACACTTCCTCTCATTGTGCACCAACTGGGCCCCATTGCGCGTGCGGAAGACTCTTAACTGCATTTAAGAGAACATTGCTTGTTTTGGGGTAAAGAGCTAATTTCTTATGTCAGGCTACCCCCCTGCCATCAGGTCCTGTGGGCCTGAAATTATCTAGTTTACTTGTTTGATAGTTTTCGCTGCTCATTGGAGACTGTAAAGCCACCTCAGGTTGAAGGTATTGGGTTTCTGAAAAGCAGGCCTGCTAACACTAACTGAGACTCTGTGATAAGTGTTGTTTTTTTCTTGTTTAAAGCTGACACAAATAATAACTGACTCTGCACATGCCAATTCTGTTTGTGCTGTGTAACCAAGCTACATTGAAGTTTGCTATAAACCTCTTACCAGTTTACTCCGATCAGTATGTGAGTCTACTTTTTGGTGGTGATTTTTTCTGGTTAAGAGTGTACTGTGATGTCAGCAGGGGTTGGGCTTTTAGAGAGGGGTCCAGAGCAACAAGGAGCCCAAAAATAATCCAGCAGCTCCTAAGGGGGTAGTGCTACACAAGTTTGGTGAATGTTACTGAAGTTTGGGTGTTGAATATGAGCACCGCTGAAATAGCACCCAAATGTTAAAAAACTGTAATGCTAATTTTTTAGGTTAATAGGCAGGGAGTGTTAAATAATGCACGGCCCTCTAGAACATGTACCACAGCAAAAATAAAAAAAAGTTTAAAAATTCCATTGGGGGTGGAGCAGTAAATTTAAAAATGCTTTAAGGTCAACTTTAGAAATGTATAATTCATTAAAATAACATGCTTGGGAGATACCTGTAACCTGCTTATGAAGCAGCACATCTTTATAATGTATAAAACCTGTGACCTCAAAACCAATATCTACAAAGAAAAAAAAATGTTGTTTAAATTGCAGGCAACTTACAGTTTCAGCCACTTTACTTGTGTATGTAAACAAATGGCTGGGGATTATATACTAGACCCTTGAAGAGGGTATGGTATGGATGCCAAAGGGTGTGCCACCCCCAAATTCCATATCAGACCCTTAGGGTCTTTTATGAATTTTAATTGGGATCCGCATGCTAAGATCACACACAAAAGTGTGAGTTCCCCTTCAAAATCCATACCAGACCCTTATCAGAGTATACAGCATGGCAGGCTAAGAACCGGGAGGGAATTGCCACTTCCTTAGCAGCCTTTGAAGATAGGAAACAGTCATAGACAGTAGTGGTAGAATTACAGTACCTATACTAAATAAGATATCTAGCTCCTATGAAAGGGCTACAAGTCTGTTTGTTTGAAAAAAACAAGGAGCTCATCTCTGGCCTCTCCTTGTACACATGCTTTGGTGGCTTGTTCTTCTACCTACAATCATTCCTGGGTAGTTTGCTCCTCTGCCTGTATACATGCTTGGACAGCTTGCGCTTCTATTTGTATTCGTCTTTGGGCAACCTGTGCTCCAAAAACAATTTCTCTTTCAATGCATTAAGCTTCCATCTTTGTTGCTCCTGCTTCAGCGTGGGCTGCTTTGAGTTGACTACTTAGTAATAACTGCACTACACTGCTTCCATCTCATACACACTGGACCCCAATCATCCTACTCACATAGGGTTAACCCTGCAACCATAGCACACCCCCACCTATTGATTGTCTCCAACTTTGTAGAAGAAGGTGGAGCCAGCACTGGACATGCCCCATTTGCCCCGGTCTTCTGATCAGAGACTGCTAAGAAATGTACTAAATGGTCATGCGTGTGGACAGGCTGTGAGACAATTGTGCAGAGTAAAGATGATTTAGTTGAGGACTAAATTGTCCAGTGCTTATCTGCTCCTGTCCTAATTTATCATTCTAGCTTTGGAATGTGTGCACACTGGAAGAGACTCACGCTGACACACAAGTTCAGTCTATGAACACTTCTAGTTTTAATGAGAAAGTGAGCTTATATATGCAAAATGATGCAAGAGTCATGTGAGAACAGCATAAGCTGTATATTAGTCTTTGATTGGTCATTTCCACATGAAAACAATCTCCATCATGGTATAGGTGTGATCTTCTTCCAAGTCTTATCTTATAGAAAGAAAAACATTCCTTTGTCTCAAGTTGGCACAATGGGAGGGGGTCGGTGCGTGTGAGCAAACATTTCTTAAGCAAGGATTTCTTAAAGTACCACAAAGCCCAGCAGGCAGAAAATATTCACACAACATATGTATTCATACTAAACATTTATAAATATGAAGAAAGAAATAGTATTAAAGTATAAAAGTAAATATTGTGACAGTGTGGCGATCTGTCACCCAGGATTCTCAACAAGGCAGGTTGAGGGGCTCCAGGGTAAGTGTTTGATACGGAGGAAAGTGGCTTTTCACTTTCCTCCTTTGTTTGTAAGGTCTGTTTTGGGATCTGGAGCCGGGAGATTTCAAAGAGATCTGGGAGGGATGAAATCTCCAATCCTGGGACCAGGCGTTGGAATAGGCCAGGAGACTGATTGCACAGGTGTGTGCAGGCCTTTAGATAGAGTCAGGACCAGGGTTCTGGGCTCCACCCCGGCAGAGAGGAGTCAGGAGGGCTCCACTCCGGCAGATAGGAGTCAGGAGGGCTCCACTTGGAAGACAGGAGGTCACTGCCTGGAAGTCAGGTGGGCTTCACCTAGGAGAGGTGGAAGCCAAAAGCAGCAAGGGGCTGCTAGAGACTAGCTGTGTGCTAGTGGCCAGCTGTGTGCACGAGCCATAATTCTTGAAGAAGTCTGCAGGAGACAGACAGCAAGCTGAGTATAAGCCAGGAGGCTGAACCATTGTTTTGTGGATGATCGATACCCCTGTGTGGGAAACTTCTGTTTTGAACTTTCATTTAAATAAAAAGTGGGCTAAAAAAGGCCTTAAAAAAGCAAGCGAGTTGCTGTGTGCGTTTAAAAGCTCTACCACTTTGAAGCGAGTTCCCACAATATGTATAAAAATGTGTAGAAAAATGTATATATATATATATATATATATATATATATATATTCAATAGGAAATCAAATAGGCATTTTACCATATCCATCACAAAGATACCATCATTCTCTCATCATTCCCTGTGTATGAGGAGAGGAGGACTCTGCAGAGAAATTAAGAATTCATACAAGAGGCCCATAGGCTACACAGAGAGAGTGCTGGGCTGTGCTGCACCCAGGCACATCTAGGTGGCAGTGCGCCCTAGGCGACTGCCTAGTTTGCCTAGTGCAGTGGTCAGCAAGCCGCGGCTCGCGAGCCACATGCGGCTCTTTACACGCTTTAATGCGGCTCTTGTGTGCCGGGCGCCCGCTCCCCTCCCTCCTCTCGGGCGGCAGGGACTCTGTAGCGTGATCCACAAAAAAACAGCCAGGGCAGCGCGCTCAAATGCAATGATTGCCCAGTCTCGCTGCCACTCACATCCTGATAGCCAGTGATTGGCTGTCAGGATGTGTGTAGGCGGGGCAGCGTGACGAACGTGAGAGGAGCTAGGCTGGAACGGACCTAACGGCGCGGGAACACGGCGAGAGGAACGCGCGGAGCAAAGGTAAGTGAATTGACACAGGGGGGACTTGGCTTACTACTTGCTACTTACTTACTACTACTATATGAGGGATGAATTAATATGGGGGATGAATTACTATAGGAGGGATGAATTACTATAGGGGGGATGAATTACTATATGGGGGATGAATTACTATGGGGGATGAATTACTATAGGGGGGATGAATTACTATAGGGGGGATGAATTACTATGGGGGATGAATTACTATATGGGGGATGAATTACTATATGGGGGATGAATTACTATATGGGGGATTAATTACTATATGGGGGATGAATTACTATGGGGGATGAATTACTATGGGGGATGAATTACTATATGGGGGATGAATTACTATGGGGGATGAATTACTATATGGGGGATGAATTACTATATGGGGGATGAATTACTATGGGGGATGAATTACTATATGGGGGATGAATTACTATGGGGGATGAATTACTATGGGGGATGAATTACTATATGGGGGATGAATTACTATGGGGGATGAATTACTATGTGGGGGATGAATTACTATGGGGATGAAATACTATATGGGGGATGAATTACTATATGGGGGATGAATTACTATGGGGGATGAATTACTATATGGGGGATTAATTACTATATGGGGGATGAATTACTATGGGGGATGAATTACTATATGGGGGATGAATTACTATAAAAACTTATTGAAACTAAAAACAGTGTACCATCCTATGTATTTTCAGTTTTAAAAATGTGGCTCTCAAAATAAATTTCAATCGTGGTTTTGGCAAGATTTGGCTCAGTTGAAAAAAAAGGTTGCCCACCACTGGCCTAGTGGAAGCACTGGTTATGCAGAAAGCTGGTGTTGTAAAGGACAGCAAACAGTCTATTGGGGCACATCAGATCCAGCAGCAGGGATAATTGTAGAAACAGGAGTTCTTGTGGTTCCACAAGCAAGTTCAATATACAGAAAACACCAATGCATGCACAACTGTTTTAAACTGTAGTAAGACCAGAGATATGAAAGTAATATAGCAAAATGTAATCTGATCCTTGATTGCTTCATAAACAGCATTATTTGCTAGTAGATCTCAATAACTGTAATGCAGCCATGTGGTATTGTAGAGAGCAGATAGAGATTGCGCTTTCCATGGCCCAGGTGAAACTTCACCGCAGATAAGGCAGAGCATATAAAAGGCTTTCGAAATCTTTTTGCGGTTCCATTTCAGATGTCATATATGCAATGACATACTTCCTAGACCCAGTCTGTGCAGACAGTATGATCGCTTGCTGACTTGGCTATATCCAGAGGTAGCTTATTGTAGAGCTATAGGCAGTTTTTCTTTTTGGATAGGGTAAGGGAGGGTTATAACCCTGCCAGATTTTTTTTTCGCTATCTGTGTCCCATTGCAGAGATTTCCCTTCACTTCCTGTCCCAAAGCCAAACATGAAGTGGGAGGAAATCCCTGCAAATGAAGGGAATTCCTTGAGGACCTCCAGGTCACCATAACTAGTGTCCCCATTGGAAGATTTCCCCTCTATTACTTTTCTGGGGACAACCCAAAATTTGGGATTTTCTTTTACTTTCACTTTCAGCGATAATGGTAAACAGGACAAATGGAGAGGATAAATCTCCATAACAGGGCACAGACAGCAACAAAAACTGACAAACATTCTAATCCCTCTGCACTCTGTCCAAAACCAAAAAAAAGTTTTGCCTGTAGTTATGCCTTAACTCTTCAATAAAACACACATTTTGAGTCCAACACAATTTTACATCTGATAGCAGCAGTAGAGATTACATTTTTCCTGTCTTTCAAGATGTAAGAGGACAATGGCTTTCCTAAGCTCTGCTTTGCGTGGAAAGTGAAATTAAAACTTGATCAGCAGACTGAGGCAGTGAGTGTCTAGCTTAACCTTTCTCAACATTTTTATTCCAAAGCGGGGGCGGACTGACCATTTGGAAACTCGGGCACTGCGCGAGGGCCCGGGGTCAGTAGGGGGCCCCATGAGATGCCCCTGGTACCTTTTTCATAGGCTTTTTTGAGTTTGGGCAAGGACACAGGGGCCCCATGATCCCCTATTGCCCGGGGGCCCCATGAGTTGTCAGTCCGCCCCTGTTCCAAAGGAACACTTCAGTTCTCAGGGAACCCCTGCTAAAATGAATTAATCAGGGGTCCTTGAGCAGAATGCCCCTTAAATTGGTAGTCAGTGGGAAGAATGTCCCTCTGACAGTGGTGAGTTGGATGCCTCCATTAGAGACAGCTAGAAAGATTATTATTGGTGTCATGCTGCTGGCCCTGCTGTCTGGTACTGGACCCAGAACCATTCAGAGACCATCAGACGGGAGACCAATCAGCCACAGCTCAAGAAACCCCTCTCAACCTCTGGAATTCTATGGTTCCACAGAACCCTGGCTGGTCTAGCTGAAGACTGTACCAACTAGCACCAAAACAGGAGGTGGAACAGAAGAGCATACTAAATATATTAAACAAAATAAAAGATAGCCTGCTGTAGAGTCAATTTTGCAAGAGCCTGTATGGGCCCCAAGGAACCTTGTCAGCACAGAAATATGAAAACCATCATTGCTAACAAGTTTTAGGTTAGTCATTTGGATATCATATAAATCAGTGTTAAACTCAAAACCAAAAATCTAATATATTGCAGAGTTTAGAGTTACAAAGGAGATTTAGTACTAGAATTATTGCTGTCTATTGCTCTTGCTCTATGACATTCGCGGTGATACCTCACATGTGTGGTTTGAACACAATTTACATATGTGGGCATGACTTACAGTATGTATACGTTCACCACTGCGCGTGAGCACGGGGGTATAGGCACACTTTAAATTTTTTTTTTTTCTATTTTATTAAATTTTTTTTATTTTTACACAGTCCCTTTAAAAAAAAATGTATCACTTTTATCCCTATCACAAGGAATGTAAACATCACATGTGATAGAAATAAGCAATGACGGGTCCTCTTATGGAGAGATCTGGGGTCAAAAAGACCCCTACATCTATCCTCTACAGTGTAAAGCATTAGATAAAAAAGCATTGACCTAATACTTTAAAAACAAAAAATGGTCTCGTTTACATTAGGCCAGAACTGGAAGTGATGTAATGAAATTGCTCTGGTTCTCCTAGGGCATAGAGATGAGTGGAGGCCATCTTTCCTTCACTCATCTCTATGCCCAGCCTCCGCGATCCTCAGATCGGTTCTGGGGCTCACTGATCTTCCAAGTAAGCTCGAGAACCACTGGAAAGCGGCAGGGGGGGCGTCCCCTCCCATCGCTTCTAAAAGTGATCTAGTGGAGAACCCGTCGCTCAGACCACTTTTAGTAAAAAGGGAATCGCTGGCTTTATGGCACATTGTTGCAATCATAGCCCCGATATTCTACTTCTAACCGAGGATGTCTTTTGTCTGTTTGTCTATGGCCCAGTTGGGAAGTGCAATTGCACATACTGTAGTTGTGGGGAATTTGTGGCACTTCCCCAATCGATTGAATAGGTCATGTTCAATGGGCTCTCCATCTGCCGATCACAATATGTTGGGTAGTTTTTCTAAAGCCCCCCAGCTGCACATATAAATTTAGCTAAACAGCCTCTGTTGTAATATTTGAGAATTAATTAGTTGACGTTGCAAACATCTACAGAGGTGACTGGAGGCTTTCTTTAACCCTTGATATGAATATTATCTATCTATCTATCTATCTATCTATCTATCTATTTATCTATCTATTCATTATCTATCTATCTATCTATCTATCTATCTGTTTTACTAGCGATATGGTTTTACTAGTAGGGATACTGAACATGCAGCTTACTCATAGGGATCTGTTGCGACTTCCCTTCTCTCTCATACAGTGAGTTCCCCCTCAGTTTGTAATTTCTGATTGAGCTGGTCATTCGCACTGTGGCTGGAGGACAGGCAGAACCTAATAGGGCTCTGATTTTCTGCTGTGAAAATCAAATTATTTTTCCACCTAGAGAACTGTTTGGGTGCCAATCTCATTATGCACCTGGCACCTTGACTTGTGTGCCATGTTCCGCCTGCAGCTTTCACAGCTGTCCAGACTTCTCTGAACCAGATGCAGGCATAATCAATGGGAAAGCAGCTTGTAGCTCTTCTCCATGCTGCTCATCATTACACATTAAAGAGAACCTGTCGTTGGCATGTTTTTAAAGAAAGAGAAAAGTAACCATCAGATTTTCTCTAGTTATGAGTGATATAACATGTAGGGACAGGTGTTCAGCAAGTACGTTAGCCTTTTTTGTACGAGGCACCATCTGTCATTCATAAAGTGGAGTTGAGCCGATGCTCTTCACATGTTTCATTAAGAAGCCTTGACAAATTTGTATGCTCCGCACACAGAATACAATAAAATGACTAAACCCAGTAGTGTTATAGCAATGGCCCTCACTGTATGTATGTTCCTGGGTGTACTGAAAGTGAACTGTGCATCTCTTAAGCTGGCCACACAAGGTTCCCCCAGCCACACATTCAGGGGGGAAGGAGGAATCCTCCCTATTGCGTTATTGTATTCTGAAAGCAGAGAGACTTCCCCCGCTGTCAATATACATAGATCAGTGCGGCAGCCATTGGCTTTTATCCATAGTTGAGGTTGAATGGAAGGCAATCAACAGATCAATTTCTGTTCATCTGCAGTGGCCACACAAAGATTGAAATTCGGCCAGACCCTGCTGAACCGGCCAATATTCAATCCATATGTAGGCAAGTGCAGTCTATTTTCTCCACTACACATAGCGCTCAAGTCACAGTGGTATTGCAGAGTGAGAGGAAAGCAGGAGGAACATGTTCCTCTATGGTTTCCTGGATCACTGGAAAACAATCTGGTTGGATGTCGCTGTCTCATGTGATTCTGGTGACCATCTTGGGTCAGACAGAATCTATTTAAGACCCTGGCGCCCAGGTTTGGTGGACAGTGCAGTGACAGGTTGCCTGGCTGTCAGGGAAAGTGAAAAGCAGTGGCAAAGGTTCGAGACGAGTAGGGATGGGATAGTGGCACACTATCCTCCCTTGGCATCCTCCCCATTGGGTTCAGACTGGCCAGGCTATATACCACCCTCTGAGACAGAAGCTGTCAGTGCATCAGATCCTACTGCACTCTACATTATTATTATTGCACAGAACTGTGCGCTTTGCCAGCTAGGTGCCTTCCCACTGGGCTGTTTGCATCCTCGATCCATTTCTCCAATACACGTTTTGTTAATTGCAACTGGAATCAGTGTTCACTGCCGCCACACCACACTGTACCCACCCACACATACAGTGGGGCAAAAAAGTATTTAGTCAGCCACCAATTGTGCAAGTTGTCAGACCTAAAAAGATGAGAGAGGCCTGTAATTGGCATCATAGGTAGACCTCAACTATGAGAGACAAAATGAGAAAAAAAATCCAGACAATCACATTGGCTGATTTGGAAATAATGTATTTGCAAATTATGGTGGAAAATAAGTATTTGGTCAATATCAAAAGTTCATCTCAATACTTTGTTATATATCCTTTGTTGGCAATGACAGAGGTCAGTCGTTTCCTGTAAGTCTTCACAAGGTTGGCACACACTGTTGCTGGTATGTTGGCCCATTCCTCCATGCAGATCTCCAATAGAGCAGTGATGTTTTGGGGCTGTCGCTGGGCAACACAGACTTTCAACTCCTTCCAAAGGTTTTCTATGGGGTTGAGATCTGAAGAATGGCTAGGCCACTCCAGGACCTTGAAATGCTTCTTACGAAGCCACGCCTTCGTTGCCCGGGTGTTATGTTTGGGATCACTGTCATGTTGGAAGACATGGCCTGGCTATGTTCTCCTTAGGAGAAACAGGGTAAAAAGGAAAGGTGGTGGTTTCTGTCTCTTTGTGAGAATTGATCTCAAAGCCTGTGTGAAAGAGGACCTAGTTGATGAAGAGTGTGATGAGGCTGAAGCATTATGGGTTGAACTGGACATGGGGGTGCGTACTACAAAGGTAATCATTGGAGTTTGTTATAGGCCACCCAATGTTAATGAGGAGGTGGAGACTCAGCTCCTAGCACAGATTGAAAGGGCTGCAATGGCTGGGACAGTGATAATAATGTGGGATTTTAACTACCTGGATATTGACTGGAGTAATGGCACTGCAGGAACAGTTAAGGGGCAAAAATTATAAGCCTACTACAGGACAATTTTATGGTACAGTTCATAGAGGCCCCAACTAGGAATGATGCTCTGCTGGACCTGGTAATCTCAAACTATGCAGAGCTTATTACTAATGTCCATATAAAAGAACATCTGGGTAGCAGTGACCATAACCTGATTTCTTTTTTTATTAGATGTAAACAACAAGCACATACAGGAAAAATAAAAACACTCAACTTAAAAAGAGTTAATTTTCCAAGGCTGAGAGTTGCTCTCCAAGACTTAGACTGGATGTGTTCTTGTTTGAAAAAAATTTTTTAAGCAACAGACAGCATGGATTCATGAAAAATCTGTATGTAAATGGTTAGAAAACTGGCTAAAAGACCAAATTCAGAGAGTAGTGGTTAATGATCCATACTCTGAATGGTCTGGGGTCATCAGTGGTGTACCCCAGGGTTTAGTGTTGGGTCCCTTACTTTTTAATATATTTATAAATGATATAGGGTCTGGGATTAAAAATCCCATTTCAGTCTTTGCAGATGACACCAAGCTGTGCAGTGGAATAACGTCCTTACAGGATGTCTCCAATTTACAAGCCGACCTCAATGCACTGTTTAACCTCCTTGGCGGTATTCCCGAGTGTAGCTCGGGGTAACATTTCAGTACCACAAACGGTAACCCCGAGCTACACTCGGGAATACCATGCGGCACTGCTCCGGCATTTGTGCTTCACTTACCTTACCCTGAGCTCCCACGATGTGTCCCCTGCAGCGTCCCCGGCCATCTCCTCCGGCCGATGCCGGCATCCGGCTTCTGTGTCCTGTCCCTGTGACGTTGGGACGTACAGGCGCCGCTGGCGGCGGGAAATTTAAAAATTTTAAAAAATGTATTTATTTTTTTTTTACATTATACATAGTAAAACATTGCTGTCTCAACCAATTTCACATACATCTTGTCCCTAATGCTTTGTCCGGTGCCCTGCCTGCATTTTGTCTGTTCTTTCTGCCTGGAAACTGAGAAACGTCCATGGCGTCCAAAAAGTGTCCCTTTAGGTCAAAAGCGGTTTAGACCGGCTAGAGAACAGCGATAGTAAATCAGAACCACTTGCAGAATTGAGTGATAATGATTTGTGGGGAAATTCGTCATCAGACACTGAAAACGATTTTGCGACTGAGCTCAGCGATGTGCGAACTTGGCGCTCTATTTCACATTTCAGTGTTTTTGGCTTGATTACATTATTGAATTACATTTATTATTATTATATTATTATTTTTTATGATTATTTATTAAATTATAATTTATGATTACGTTTCAAATTTTAACATACCCGGGATGTTTACTAGACTCTTGTTCGGACAGATTTCAGTGAGTTATTCCTAAAAATTACAGGCCTACAATAAAAAAACTACATATTTCCATGCAAAATAATGGTACCGCTTTCAGCACCAAAAATCTTAAAGAATCATACCGCCAAGGAGGTTAATTGGGCAACTATGTGGCAAATGAGGTTTAATGTTGATAAATGTAAGGTTATACACTTGGGGGCTAAGAATATGCATGCATCATACATACTAGGGGGGGTACAACTGGGGGAATCAGTGGTGAAGAAGGATCTGGGAGTTCTGGTAGATCACAAGCTTAATAATGGCATGCAATGCCAAGCTGCGGTTTCTAAAGCGAGCAAAATCCTCTCTTGTATTAAAAGAGGTATAGACTCCAGAGAGAGAGATATCATATTACCCTGGTACAAATCATTAGTAAGACCTCATCTGGAATATGCAGTTCAGTTTTGGGCACCAATTCACAAAAAGAATATTGGAGAATATTGGAGAACTGGAGAAAGTACAGAGAAGGGCAACCAAACTGATAAGAGGCATGGAGGAGCTCAGCTATGAGGAAAGATTAGAGGAACTGAATTTATTCTCTCTTGAGAAGAGGGGAGTAAGAGGGGATATGATCACCATGTATAATACATAAGGGGGGATATGATCTCCATGTATAATACATAAGGGGGGATATGATCAACATGTATAAATACATCAGTGGTTCATATAGTGAACTCGGTGTAGAGTTATTCACCCTGAGGTCATCACAGAGGATAAGGGGGCACTCTTCATGTCTGGAGGAAAAGAACTGTAATCTTCAAACATGGAAAGGTTTCTTCACAGTAGGAGCTGTGAATATGTGGAATAGACTCCCTCAAGAGCTGGTTCTAGCGAGCTCAGTAGATTGCTTTAAAAAAGGATTCTTTCCTAGATACACATAATATAACTGGATACTAACATTTATAGGTAAAGTTGATCCAGAGAATATCCAATTGTCTCTCGGGGAATCAGGAAGGAATTTTTTTCCCTTACAAAAGAAAATTGGATCATGCTTTGCTGGGTTTTTTGCCTTCCTCTGAATCAACTGTGGGTATAGGATTATCATTTTTTTTTTACTTTTTGGTTGAACTAGATGCACTTTTGTCTTTTTTCAGCCAGACTAACTATGTAAATATGTAACTATTCAAGATATAAAAGATGTAGTGAGCGCTTCTTGTATAACGGTAAACTAAGCAGCTAATAGCACTAAAAGGAGATCACAACAGCCTTAAGTAAAAGTAAATATATATAGTGCAGCGCTAAAAATTACAAACAGAAAGTTTGATCTAAAAAATTCGATCTGAAAAGTTTGATCTGAAATTGGTAATCAAATGTTCATTAAATCATCAATGTAATAAATTGGACACAGCTATGAAGAATCCGGAACAAATGGCAGAAATGCGCACTCACCAACCGCGCATAGGAAATGCGCATATGTGTATTAAATTCCACAGAATGTCGATCTCCCTCAGGAAGGAGTGTTACCAAGCGATGGTCAGCTGGGCTCACAGAACCTCCTAAGGATCGGAATGGGTCGGCCGGATAAAAGGCTCCAGATAAAGGCTTCCCTCTTCTGGATAAAGTTGGAAGCTGTGTCTGCTGACGCCTTATTACCGCCCAGACCACGAGGAGGTCTGGCGGCCATCTCAATCAGGGTCAGTAGTTTGTGTGTTTTTTACTATATGGATTTATGTTTGGGCACTTTCCAGCACAATTACTGATTTACCCTGCACTAAGTCTGTTACTAGGGATGAGCGAATTATTCAAAAATTCGATTCGGCTGATTCGCCGAATTCGCGGAATACATTCGATTCGAGGCGAATATATTCGCTGCGAATTTAACGTGTAAAAAGGGTGTTTCTAGGCTTCAGAGAGCCTTTATATTAGTGCAGAACACTGTACCTTTAATTTAAATGCCCTTGGAGTCTGCTGGGGAAGAGAAATAATACTGTCAGTCAGTATGACATGCAGATGACTGCCGTCGATCTTAGAATCACCGCACACTTCACTCATTTGGGCAGTCACGGGGCCAAAACCAGAGTGTGGAGCCACAGTGTGGCGGTGGAGGCAGCAGCAATGGGAGGCCATACAGCACCCTATGACAAAATGGAACCCACCAGCAGTGTGAGGAGACCTGAAAGTGGCACATGGCAGAGTGTGGCGATGGAGACAGCAGCAATGGGAGGCCGTACAGGGACCCATGACACACTCTGGACCTGGCAGCAGCATGAGGAGGCGGTACAGGGGCCCATGACAGATTACGGGCCTGGCAGCAGCATGAGGAGTCGGTACGGGGGCCCATGGCAGATTACGGGCCTGGCAGCAGCAATGGGAGGCCATACAGCACCCTATGACAAAATGGAACCCACCAGCAGTGTGAGGAGACCTGAAAGTGGCACATGGCAGAGTGTGGCGATGGAGACAGCAGCAATGGGAGGCCGTACAGGGACCCATGACACACTCTGGACCTGGCAGCAGCATGAGGAGGCGGTACAGGGGCCCATGACAGATTACGGGCCTGGCAGCAGCATGAGGAGTCAGTACTGGGGCCCATGGCAGATTACGGGCCTGGCAGCAGCAATGGGAGGCCATACAGCACCCTATGACAAAATGGAACCCACCAGCAGTGTGAGGAGACCTGAAAGTGGCACATGGCAGAGTGTGGCGATGGAGACAGCAGCAATGGGAGGCCGTACAGGGACCCATGACACACTCTGGACCTGGCAGCAGCATGAGGAGGCGGTACAGGGGCCCATGACAGATTACGGGCCTGGCAGCAGCATGAGGAGTCGGTACGGGGGCCC